>NC_065537.1:29912383-30261133 GCF_932294415.1 Quercus robur | reverse complement strand
TTGATTGTAATATTACTCAAACTTGATTCCTTCTACTGTATAAGATTTATTTACTACGTTTGCAATGGCCTATAGGTATAAACGTTAAATTCACTACAGCTTTTTCTTTTTTTCTTTTACGATTAAAAAGTTGGATTCAATGTCCCTTTTAAGGGTTATGTATTGTTTTGGTTTTACAATTTGAAATTCCCAAGTACTATCAATTATGCATTATTATTTGACTAATATTTTTCTGACTTGCTATTTGAAATTATCATGTAAATTTTGCTTGCTTAAAGTCAGATTTTTTTTTTAGTCTCTCACAGCAGGGCAATACACACAAGAAGTGATTTGAAGAAACAAATTTTTAGTTGGTTATGATATTGCAACTTCACTCTAGACATTAGTTTTGGTGAATGGCTTTCACAAACCTGTAGCCATTATTTCCTTTTAAACATTTTGGTAGTAAAATTGAAATTGTCTTGCAAGTTTTAGTTCGGTGTGATTTATTGGGGTTCCTAGGAATAGCAGATTTGCTATTTGAAATTGTCATGTAAGTTTTAGTTGCTTAAATTCTGATTTTTTTTAGTCTCTCATAGCAAGGAAGTACACACAAGAAGTGATTTGAAGAAACTAATTTTTAAAATTTTTAGGGAATATTGGACACTATATGCTTAAATATACTACGTTATTAAAGTTTGAATATATGTAGTAGAAGTATGATAACTAAGTTTATGTTAGATGTAGAGTTCATTAATATGGACTATAATAGAAAATATTTTTCAATATAGTTTCAGAACAATAAATAATTTTGTTCCATATCATCTATTAACTCCAAAAGTGTACTTCTGATGCAGTCACTTTTTTTTAATTATCTGTTCCATACAGTAACTTTTCTAATTGTGTTCTTGATTCAATAAATGTTTTGTGCAGACATACTATGATATTACTTCAAATAGCTATTTTGATTTCATGAAGAACTATGTGGTTAGGATTGGACCTTGGAAGGATACAATTGTTACTACCAAAAACCATTATTTGAATGATTTGTAAATGTATTTCAGATTCAATAGTTACTGATGTACAAGTTTTATAAGTTCTCAATAAATACCACTATTGTTTTGTTTAAAAAAAAAAAAAGTTTTGTGAAGGCCTTTTAATTTTTTTTTTTTTTAAAATTATCATCTATCAAAATATATTCAGGGGAGAAGGTGGAAGCAAATGGGATTGGGAAGAAGGAGGCCAAGGTGAACTGAGGTGAAAGGTATTGAATTTTTGGGAAGTTTGGGAAGTTGGTACCGCTATTGGGTTTTTTTTTTTTTTTTTTTTTTTTTTTTTTTTTTTTTGTATTTTGTTGGGTTTGTTTATGTGAGGAATAATGATTAATGGGTATTTGTTTAATTATACATTGAACTAAATTTATAATGATGGGCATGGATATCTAATGTTATCTACACTTTTTTGTGTCAATTGTATTGGATTTAGCTGCCAAGGTTAGATCTTTTTGGGTCCTGTTTATTATGGTTGTTTTAGTGAGGAATAATGGTTAATTATGCATTGAACTTAATTCACAATGATCTATACTACTAGACATTGAGTACATTTTTGTTGTGAATTGATGTGGACTTGCCGACCGGTTATGCATGGCATCATAATTCAGCTTCCAAATTGGTTTGTAACAAAATTGCAATAGAACTTATAATACCTAGAGCAATTTTCATGTGAATTGGAATTATAGGAAAAGACACATTATATGAGTTTGTAATGTTACTATTAATATTGAATAAAGATGAGTTAAAGGGACTATTCTTTATAAAGGTTGCCGTTTAATATATTTTCTTCATGGTCTATATATTATCTAAATTACAGACCTATTATCTTGCCATTATGTAATTATTATGTTCATTTTTTGTGTTAGGTTTCATCAAACTCTTGACAAATTTGGTGCTATATCTGTTTCTTACAATGATATTTTGAATTCGCTTAATTTTCAGGTAGCTTATTAGATATAGGCCCCCAGAGATTAAGAACAAATGTCCCATCAAATTATCATTTACAACAAACCCTTGATGAATATCCTCCTCAATGTACTAACTCGACTTTGAAGATTAGTCCCAAATGTTTAGACAACGATGTTATACCAATTCATTGGATATATTTGCACTATTTTCTAAATGATTTCCACTGTAATAAATTGTTATTATTTGTTTCCTCTTATTTCCAAGTAAGTTATGATGTTTTTTAGTTGATGACAAGTACACCAAGTTTACGACAAGTACACCAAGTTTAGATTTTTATGTCAATCTTCTTGCTCAAAGTAAGTCAAGTTTTAATTGCTTTGAAGATATTGGATGGTTTTGAAGATATTGCATTTTTGCATGCAAAATAGAGAAGCACTCTAGAGAATTCCCTTCATTCAAACTCATTTGAACGCAATGAAAGTAATACAAGTGGTGGTTGCTCATTTTATATGTTCCTCCAAGTGGTCTATTGGAGAATGGAAGTACATACATGATGTGATTTGAAGAGAGTAATGTTTAAAATTTTTAGTGGATATTGGATACTGTATGCTTAAATATACTAAATTATGAGAACTAAGTTTATGTTGGATGCAAAGATCATTAATATGTAAAATGATCCCGCGCATTGCGCGGGCTAAACACTAGTAAATATAATAGCAGAAGCTGAGAGAAAGTTGATTCCTGCAATTAAGGAGGTGCTGACAAATAGGAAAACTGCCTATCTAAAATTCAGACACGTATAACTTAAAAAAGCGATACATTACATTTCTTGGTAACGCTACAACACCATTTAATAGTGATAAATTATAATGTTTCGTTACTTTAAAACACTGTTTGGAGCCCTCTTGGTATAAAAGGAAACTAACCGCTTAAGGGAAAAAAAAATTGCTACAAGGAGAAAGGAGAAAGAGAGATCGAGAGAAAGAGAGACAGAGAAATAGAGAGACAAAGATAGAGAGAAGGGCGCCACCCAGATCTTCTGCCATCACTGTAAGGGCGCCTTCCATTTCTCCTATTCGGATACTTTCTTTTCGCTTCCTTTTCAATTTTCTTAACACCAATGCTTGCGATCCAGAGATAGAGAAGGAGGAAAAAATAAACCTTGTGATACAGAGATGAGAAGGAGAAAGGCATTGAGAGAACTACCACCTGTAAGTTTTTCATTTTTTTCATTCTTTCTTAGATCTGGGTATGGGTATGAAATATGAATTAGTTTTGAGAAATTTGGTTGGATTGATTTTTATTTAGGTATTTGGGTAACATTAGGTTTTGATTTGATTTTTTGAAATTTGGGGTTATATATGATTTAGGTTTGGAGAGGGCAAAACAGAGAAATAAGAGAGAACGTGATCTAAAAGGTAATCTTTAGGTTATGATATCATGCTTTCTGTCTCTACCCTATTTGTTTTCTTTTGTATCTTAATTCTAAAAAATTGTTTCTTTAGGTTTTTGGTGATGCAACGATGACTCTCCATCTCCTTGAAATTGAAATTGAAATTGAATAAAAAAAAGAAGTTGTACAATCCAAGGTTATATTACCCTGGAGATGAAGAAGATTAGATGAGTATTTTGGTTCATTTCGCTTCAGTTCTTAATTTGTTTTGGGTGACAAAGTTGCAACATTGAGTGTGTGTTGGGTTAATATCTATGTTTGTGTATGTATTTCAACCATGGCATCTCTACTGGATGAAGTTAAATGTGAATTCCAGAAATTCCAATATAGTTGCTTTGTAGATAAAATAGAAAAATTTATTATTGAAATCCATGACAGTTTGGCCCTGTAATCCATAGAAAGTTTGGTGGTAAATTCCTATTTCTATCTCCTCATAATCATTTTTTCTCTTCTTGGAAGAATATGAAACTTAATCTTAAAATGAACTTTTACACCCTAATTCTTATAGGGCTCCCAAGTTGGAACCCTTCTATATTTTTCTCTATAAAATTGAATTACAATGGCCTTTAAGATTATGTATTTGAAAGTTAGGGGAAACTGATAAGTAGGTTTGGTTTGTTTATGATTTATTTCTTGGTGGCATTGTGCATTGAGATTAGAGCTTGGATTTTCTCTACAAATTTTTTAATTTGTCATTGAGAATGAATTGTTGGTTCAGTGAATTTGGGTTTGATTGAGAGGTGGCTCGGTGTTTTTGAAAGTATATTCGTAAAAAAATTGTGGGTCTATGAATGTGATCTTACATTGGAGATTTTTACTGATTTGGTGGTGGCAGTGGTATTGAACTTGGACTTGGTTTTTGCATATACGTTTGCATAAGTGAATTAAACTTATCTTCTAATAAGATTAGATTTTATACTCCAATATTTGTTTCTATGATTGATTACAGACCACAGTTTGATATTTTGGTTTTCTGATCCTCCTTTTCTCATCAACACAGAATATATTCCTTCTTTCATTTATTTATGTGCCCTATATAGGGGCTGTCTTATTGTTTGATTTATTTTTTCACTTGATATATCAAAATTTTGTAGATGCAACGACCATTTTTTTGGTTACTAATATAACAATTTGACTAGACTGTAATAAAGCTTTAGCATTTTTTTTTTAAAGCATGTTGAGTATGTTACTTTTGAGAAAACTGGTAGTAATAATGCATTTATTTGTTTAATGATAGGCATATATTAATTTTGAAATATCAAAGGGTGAGGTTGAATGGATTAGAGAGCTTGATGAGAGACTTATATACAAATTAAAGCATTTAAAGGTCTGGATAAGCTATAAAAAGTTGGAGGTTACTTTTGACTTTGTGCCTAGATAGAATAAACCACTCAAATTTCTTATATTGGTGTACTATATTAAGAGATTTGAGCTTTTATAGGGCTTTGAACTTCTATTAATATTCATGTATTACTTAAGGTTTTTTTTTTTTTTTTTTTTCTTTTCTTGTATGGAAACTTCCATCTAGATCTAACATTTCTTTATTGTTATATTTTTTTAATTATGCTTTAACTACTCAAATTTTTTCCTTGAATTAGAAGCATATAAGTTTGTGAATGTATAAGAAAACTTACTTTGTTCTGTATAACCAAATTTGTAGTCCAACTTGCAATAGATTTTGATTGCAAGGAGATATGGGTACACTTTTTGCAATTTCATATTCTACCCTGCTGTTACAACTCCCCATACACTTTCAATAATGCAATGACTCTATCTATTAAAAAAAAAAAAAATTGGTGTACTGTTTACTGTAGATTGTGATCAAACTTTGTGGTTTATATGCATTTATGATTTTTTTATTTATTTAAATTTTATAGTTTCTTATCAAGCTTCTAAGATACATTTACTTTGTGCAGCATATAAATGTTGGGGTTGAACGGAATCTACAAAGGCCTATATTTATTCCTCACAAAAGGGATATGATAGGCAGAAAATAAGAAGGGGAAACGATATTTGGTCGATTGGAAAGGAGCAAGAACAAAAAGAACAACTGAGATGTGAAATGAGCATTGAGCACATAACCACACAAAAAGCAATGAAGAGGCACATTGGAATTCAAAAGAAAAAAAAATTTTATTTGATGCTGAATTAGCATCTTCAAATGCACTTCGTTTGATTGTTTTAGATTTAGATATTTGAGTTAGATTTGGTTTTTATTATGGTATTGGGTTTAAAATAAATTTTGTTTTGAGTATTTTGTATTAGATTTGGGTTAAATTAGTTTTTGGTATTTGCCTATGGTGTTTGTAATTAGATTTTGAAAGCTCGAAAGTGTGTTAATAACACAAGAGCTGTTTAGACCCCCAAATAAAAGTTACGGCTCGATTGATTTTACACTAACTTAATACTAAGTGTGGAATTGTGTAAATGTGAGCGGATAAACAAACAAGCTACTCTAACACATATTCATTTAATCACAGCAGTAAAAAGAAATGTAAAAGAGTAGGGAAGAAAAATGCAAACACAAGATAACACGCCGATGTGTTATCAAAGAGGAAACCGAAGAACTCGGCGAAAAACCTCTTTGTCGCTCTCCAAGCGGTAATTGATTTACTAGACAATCAGTTGGGATACATGGGTTAGCAAGAGACCCTCCAAGCCTAATCTACCCTCTGTACCTAAACCCTCCAAGCTCCTACTCCAACAAGGCTTCTCAGAACCGTGTCTTGTTTAGCTCTCCGCATCCCGCAACAAGCTCCATGTTGCATCTGCCATCCTTGGCTTCTTCCAATGCTTCCCAGTAGCACCAAACGATCACTTGACACTTTGAAAGGGTGTGGTAAGTGTTTGGGCTATCAACCTCTCAATGATATGGAAATGGGGAGGTAGGAGTTGAGAAAAATCCACAAACTATTTTGTAGAGGATTGTGGGTATAACAATCTCTAACTCTCAAGGTTTTAGGCTAGGGTTTTCTCTCAAAAGCACTCCTTATCATTTGTGGGTAATATGGGTATATATAGTGTGGGTGCAGAAAATGTGTATCAGATAGTATAGTCTGGCAGAACAGAATGTCTCGCGGGTGTCTCGCGGGAAGGCTTTACCTGCGAGATACTCGCGAGACACAGCTGTCTCTATCTGTACTGACTCTTCACATTCCAGTCATATGCAAGGCACATACATTACTTCGCGGGATGCTAAGTCGTGAGATACCCTTGAAAACCTCTTCAGTCTTCAATAGCTTAAGTCTTTACACTCTCTCTCTATCACACAACCCTTACAATCAAATCCCACAATAAATACAGGGTACAAAAAGCACAATGCAATAAATAAGTAACTGTGTCTGTGTGTGCCTAGGCAGTGCATATGCTGGTGCATGTGTGTGCATCTTGAGATGCATGGGGTTGTAGTATGAGATGCATGAGGTGTGCCTAGAAGGCCCTAGTGTGTGCCTAGTGTGTGCAACAAGGGCAAAGTGTGTGAAGCACATAATTTGTGACTAAAACAGGTGAAACAAGATCAAACAAGTGTAAACCCAAAAATTAGAATTCACTTGAATCTAATATAGCACAAAAATGTCACGAGGACATTTTGTCAAGCACTAGACATGCTACAATGCACAACTGTTATGAAGAATGCATGAACAGATTGAAAAATGCATCAATACAAACTTAAAATGCCTCAAGGAGCCAACATAGATGCACAAACATCAAATGGGACTTAGCCCAAACAGAGATTTTGAAAAAATTTCACAAAAACTAAGAACTCCAACCCATTTTCAAAAAATCCCCAACTTTTGAACCCTGACTTAAAATCTGCATAAACTAAGAAAAATATGAAGAAAATGTTTAGGAAAACATACCTTGAAGTAAGTTTGCAGAGATTTTAGCTTGAAAATGATGGGGTTTAAGTGAAAAATGAATTTTGGGTTGAAGGGGGTTCGAGAGAGAGTCTAAGCAAGGGAAGAGAAGAATTAAAAAAAAAAAAAAAAAACTATCACCATAAAAATTGAAAACACGCGTTTTTCGCAGGTTAGTGAGTAGCGAAACAATCGCGAGAAGGTCGCGAGTCATACTGAAACTTTCGCGAGAAACCCTTAGTTGAGAAACAGTCGCGATAGCCTCTATATAAATTTGAAAAATTTTAGCTTTTGCCTAAAAACATTTTGTGAGAAGAGTTTAGTCGTGAAATACTCGTGAGGCAGTAGCGAGACTTTCTGTATGAAAATGTGACCTTTTAATTTCCCTTAAGCACATTTTGCGAGAAGCTCTAAGTCGCGAGCTTCTCGTGAAAAAACCTCTGAACCAGTTTTTGAAGAAAAACACAAAAATGCATTTTGAACAAAAACTAAAAACACAAAAGTATAAAATCACTTTCAAAAACATATAGAATACTCAAAAATCTTTTTGGGTTTGATCAGCAAGTACTTGAGCATACATATCACATTTGAACATGTACAAACACACAAATAAGATAAGCATTATCTGAACAAAGTCTTGTGTGTTGTGTGTGAGTATCAAATGTGGAAGAGTCCATAGACCAGAGTGAAGCTTCAATGATCAATTCAATCAAGTCATATACAACTGGTATGAAATCAAGCGGATAATCTCAATTATAGAAATGAACATATATGACCTCCCACAAGAGAATGATTACAAAATTTAGAAGCTTTTCATTTGGCTTCTGTATAAATCATAACAATTAATCTTTTTTGGATAATACATCTCTTTTTGAGAACGGTGCTTGAAATTTTTGATATTTCAACATATAGAGTTAGCCTTTGGCTTTTTTTTTTTAGCACCATACAAAACAATTTAAAAGTCGCTTTCCCTTTTTCCTAGTCAAATACTAGTATGTGCAACAGGCTTTTGCAGCTCTTAATCTCGTTTTCATTGTGAGATTTACATTTGGTGAACTCTTTAGCAAAAACATAAAAATAAAGTGGGAAGAGATATAGGCACAAGTCTATGCAAGTATCAAGGCCATCAAGACTATTGACCAATCATTCATGACAAGCTTGAAGATCTATTTACAACAATCACACATAGATTTCAAGATTTCTTCCTCACAGATATATGTGCATACATAACAAGCTAGGCTTGTAAATGCACAACGCCATTAGTACGAAGGTACTAGGCCAAACTTACATGTGATACACACAAAACAAGTGATCAAACTTTTTGAAGATTTTTCAATTTTTATGGTTTTTGAATTTTTGAACACACTCAAAAATAGAATCAAGAAAAGTAAGATCAATAACAACAAGTATAAACCAAAACCAAAAAAAATGCTAAAAACTAAGCATGTGAGACCTAAAAACCTAATCTGCAACAATGAACAGAATAGGTTCACAAAGAAGATATAGTTCAAGGAATGATACCAACACCAATGGTCTTACGCAAAGACTCAAATCTTGGACCATCAAGAGGTTTAGTAAAGATGTCTGCCTTTTGGTTGTCAATGTTGATGAACTCCGAATACACAGTCTTTTCCTCCACCAAATCTCGAATGAAATGATATCAAATCTCAATATGCTTTGATTTTGAATGTTGAATTGGGTTTTTGGACAAATTTATGGCACTCGTATTGTCACAGAACACACGCATAGTGCCTTGAGTGATTCCATAATCATGTAGAAGTTTCTTCATCTATAATAATTGTGCATAACAACTCGCCGCTACAATGTACTCAGCTTCAGCCGTTGATAGAGAAACTGAATTTTGCTTTTTGCTCATCTAGGACACTAGGTTATTTCTAAGATAAAAGCAACCACCGAAAGTGCTTTTCCTGTCATCAATGCATCTGGCCCAGTCAGCATCTGAATATCCAGCTAGGCACTCATTCGTGTCTCTTGAATACCAGATTCCATAATCAGATGTGTCATTTATGCAGCGGATAATTTGTTTGACTACTGTCAATTGTGACTCTTTGGCTGCTGCTTGAAATCAAGCACATACTCCTACACTAAAAGCGATGTCTGGTCTACTAGCAGTGAGATAGAGAAGACTACCGATCATGCTTCGATAAAGTGTTGGATCCACTTCTACACCTGCTGCATCACGACTCAGTTTTTCTGAGGAACTCATGGGAGTGGAATTGTGTTTCTTAGAGTCTAGGCTGAATCTCTTTACCAGATTTTTGGCATATTTCTCTTTAGAGATAAATATCCCATCTTCCCATTGTTTCACTTGAAGTCCTAGGAAGTAGTTTAGCTCTCCCACCATGCTCATCTCAAACTCCCTTTTCATTTCTTCTGAGAATTCATGAGCTAGGTGATCGATTGTGGATCCGAAGACAATGTCATCCACATATACTTGAGCAACAAGGAGAGATTTCTCATCTCTTTTGACAAACAAAGTTTGATCGGCTTGACCTCTCTTGAAACCATGATCCAAGAGGCATGTGGTGAGGCGATCATACCAAGCTCTTGGTGCTTGTTTCAGCCCATATAGTGCCTTCTTTAGCCTTAACACATGATCCGGAAAATGAGGGTCTTGAAACCCCTTTGGTTGCTCAACAAACACTTCTTCGTTTAAAAAACCGTTCAAGAAAGCACTCTTCACATCCATTTGATATAGCTTAAAGTTCAAAATACATGCTATAGAGAGAAGAATTCGGATTGACTCTAGTCTTACAACTGGAGCAAAGGATTCATCAAAGTCTACGCCTTCAACTTGGGTATATCCTTGAGCCACCAATCTAGAATTGTTTCGGACAATTTCACCATCTTCATCAGTCTTGTTCTTGAAGATCCACTTGGTACCGATTACATGTGTATCCTTGGGCCTTGGTACCAACTCCCATACATCATTTCTAACAAATTGATGCAACTCTTGGTGCATGGACTCTATCCAATTCTCATCCTTCAAAGCTTCCTCCACTTTCTTTGGTTCAAATTGAGCAAGATAGCAGTTGTATGTCAAATGATTCGCACTATAGGCTGGTCCTTTTCTCAACCGAATTCCTTCATCTAAATCACCAATGATATTGCTTGAGGGATGATTGAGAATTACCCTTGACGATGGTCTCTTAGAAGTGGAGGGTTCCTCATCACGAGAGATTGGAGGTTGAACTTCAAGAGGGGTGAGTGGACTAGAAGATCCTTGAGTTGATCTAGTCTCCCTTCTTGATATAGGGGGTGTAAGCTCCAGAAATTCTATCTCAGCATCCTCACCTTGAGACATATTGTCGTTACCCTCATTCTTCTTAAAATTCGGTCCTTCACCGTCATCATCAATCTCCTTTTCAGAGATTGTGTCATCAATGACCACATTTATCGATTCCATCACTGTCTTAGTGCGCTTATTGTACACTCTATATGCTCGGCTATTTGTTGAATATCCTAGGAATATCCCTTCATCACTCTTAGCATCAAATTTTCCAGGATTCTCCCTATCATTGAGAATATAACACTTGCTACCAAATACTTGGAAGTATTTCACCTTCGACTTCTTTTCTCTCCAAATTTCATACGATGTCTTCTTTGTTCTTGCCTGAAAGTAAATCCTATTCCTAATGTGACATGAAGTATTCACTGCTTCAGCCCAAAACTTTTGTGGAATGCTTTTGTTTAGTAACATTACTCTAGCCATTTCTTGGATCACCTGATTCTTTCTTTCAACCACCCCATTTTGTTATGGAGTTTTTGGAGCTGAAAATTCCTTCTTGATGTCGTGTTTATTGTAAAATGCTTCAAACTTTGCATTTTCAAATTTCTTCCCATGATCACTTCTGATTTTAACTATGGGGACTCCCTTCTCATTCTGCAGCCTCTTGCATAGCCTTTCCATCTTGTCACATGCTTCCGACTTCTCTCCAAGAAATTCCACCCAAGAATATGTTGAGAAATCGTCAACAACCACCATAATATAGCGCTTTCCATCCATGCTTTCTATTCTTGTTGGACCCATTACATCCACATGTAGTAACTCCAAAGGGCGAGAAGTAGCAACCACATTTACTTTCGGATGGCTTGACTTTGTTTGTTTTCCTAATTGACATGGACCACACACATTCTTCTCAATTTTTCCAAACTTTGGTAAACCAATCACAGCTTCAACCTTTGAGACTTTTGCCACTTTTTTGTAATTAGCATGTCCAAGTCTTTGATGCCACAACTCCAAAAGATTCACTCGAGCACTTCGACATGCTATGCTTGGTTTGGGAATGACCCCATAGCAATTGTTAGTGGTCCAAATTCCCTTCAAACCTGAACACCTTCTTCATTTAGGATTAGACATCCTTTCTTTGAAAATTGAACTAAGAAGTCTTCATCACAAATCTGAGTGATACTCAGCAAGTTCACTTTCAATCCCTTAATGTACAACACATCTATTAACAAAGGCAGTCCTGGAATATCCATGGTTCCCTTTCCAAGAACTTGTGAGTGACTACCATCTCCAAATGTCACAAAGCCATCTTCCTTCTCTTTAAGAGTTTTGAACAAAGATTTATCTCCAGTCATATGTCTTGAACAACCACTGTCAAGATACCACAAACATGAATTAAATACTTTCAATGCGGTATGAACAAAAAGACAGGCATGAGATAGGCATTCTTGACCATCAAAGCAGGACTCATCTTTCTTTACTTCATTCATAGATGAGTGAATCTTTCTTTTCATATAGTCTAGTTTGTCACACAAACGTCTATTCCTTTTCTTATATTTGTCAATTAAGGAATTTGACTCACACAAGCTATTATGAATATCATGATTCCTATGAACTAGAGAATTCAACATGTGTATAAAGAATCTAGCATGTTTCTTTGATTTGAATAACTCTAAAAATTCATTACTAGAACAATCTCCAAAACTACTCATAGAGTCATTTTCACAATCACCTTGACTATGCTTCATGTTGGCCTTTACCATATCACATTCCATGGCAAACCAAGAGGGTCTAGGATCACACTCAGGTATTTAAACCATAGCGAGTTTACCCACTCTGATATCAATTGAAAGTTCAAAAATGTGTTAATAACACAAGAGCTATTTAGACCCCCAAATAAAAGTTACAGCTCTATTGATTTTACACTAACTTAATACTAAGTGCGGAATAGTGTAAATGCGAGCGGATAAACAAATAAGCTACTCTAACACATATTCATTTAATCATAGCAGTAAAAAGAAATGTAAAAGAGTAGGGAAGAAATATGCAAACACAAGATAACACGCCGATATGTTATCGAAGAGGAAACCGAAGAACTCGGCGAAAAACCTCTCCGCCGCCTTCCAAGTGGTAATCAATCTACTAGAAAATCAGTTGTGATTCATGGGTTAGCAAGAGACCCTCCAAGCCTAATCTACCCTCTGTACCTAAGCCTTCCAAGCTCCTACTCCAACAAGGCTTCTCAGAATCGTGTCTTGTCTAGCTCTCCGGATCCCACAACAAGCTCCATGTTGCATCTGCCATCCTTGGCTTCTTCCAACACTCTGAAAGGGTGTGGTAAGTGTTTGGACTATCAACCTCTCAATGGTATGGAAATGGAGAGGTAGGAGTTTAGGAAAATCCACAAGCTATTGTGTAGAGGATTGTGGGTATAACAATCTCTAACTTTCAAGGTTTTAGGCTAGGGTTTTCTCTCAAAAGCACTCCTTATCATTTGAGGGTAATGTGGGTATATATAGTGTGGGTGCAGAAAATGTGTATCAGATAGTATAGTCTGGCAAAACAGAATGTCTCGCGGGTGTCTCGCGGGAAGGCCTTACCCGCGAGATACTTGCGAGACACAACTGTCTCCATCTATACTGACTCTTCGCATTCCAGTCATGTGCAGGGCATATGCATTACTTCGCGAGATGCTAAGTCGCGAGATACCCGCTAAAACCTCTTTAGTCTTCAATAGCTTGAGTCTTCACACACTCTCTCTCTATCACACAACCCTTACAATCAAATCCCACAATAAATACAGGGTACAAAAGATTGAATAAAATTACAATCAAATTTGATATGGAATAAAAGCCAACAAACTACACATTTGTAAATCACAACTTTACAGATTTGTAAATGGAAATATGTGTTGGGTGTTTAGCACGTGGTAAGAGTGTATTTAAATATTATTTTAAAAAAATTTCTTTCTAATAAATATAAATAAAAAGGTTCCCGCACATAATGCAGGTTAAAAAGCTAATACTATATATAATAGCAGAAGTCTTTTTTCGCAATTAAGGAGGTGCTGCCATGTAGGAAAAATGGCCACTTAAAATTCTTCCATGTATAAGTTAAAATGCGATAAAATATGTTGTTTGAAAACCTACAGCACCGTAAGCCTCTCATTATAAATAAAAAAGGGTCATGCTAACGAGTGCGCTTAGGGCATTGGTTAACAATCCAGTTAAAGAAAGTTTTTATGGAAAAAGAAAAAGAAACAATTAATGTTTTGACACCTTTTTTCATTTCCCATAAAAGTTATGTCAAAACTTTCTTAAAATGGATTCTTAACAAATGCCTTAAGGGCACTCATTAGCATTTCCCATAAAAAAATTAGCCGCATAAATCAATGTAAAAAAGGCTTGCTTGCTGTACGGACTACGAAGAGAGGAAGAGAACTGAGTCTGAGAAAGATACAGTCACAAAGAGAGACAGAGTTCGTATGGTGTTAAGAGAGAAATATCTAAGTTCCACCATTATGGTCAGTTTTCCCATAGCCATCCTTTCCCTCGCCAAACTCAGAACACCGAAACTGCAGGCACACATAGGAATTGAGATTGGGGAAGAGAAATTTAAGTGCCATTAACTCCGTCGATTAGGCCATTGACCTGACATCATCAAATCGCCGAAACTGCCACCGGTTTTTTTCCCTTTCTTATATCTGGGTATGAAATATGACATAGTTTTTTGGGTATTTTGGTTGGATAGGTGTAGATTTAGATATTTGCTTTGATGTTTTGGGTTTTTTTTGTTACAGTTTGTAGAATTCATATTTTGATGTTGTTTGTTTTGTTATGAATATGTTGCATGCAAAGGTTCTTTCCATCTTGCCATAACTCACTTTTTCTCTCTCACTTTCCATCAATGCTTGTTTCCTAAGAAAGTTGTGATTATATATGCTTTGTTATTTGTTATTTTTCTTTAAAGAGTATATTACTTAAGGGATTATCCAGTTTGTGTAATTAGAAACAATGAGATTTTTGATTAGTTGTTTAGAAAATGGAGGAGTAAGTGAGGGAATGATGAGGGAAATTGGAATTTGTTTTTGGTTAAATTGGGGATTGACTGAATGAGCAAAGTTTAAGTTTTTGGTTTTGTTAGATACTAAACGGTAAAAAATGTGTGGAAAGGTTATTAATTTGATGCTTCATTTGTTGCTGGAATTGTACTAGAAAAGAAATAAATGTGTACAATATTAAGGCTTTTACTATTGTTCTTATTTTAAATTTTATGCTTGGTATTTGATGCGAATTTTTTTTTTTTTAATTCAAATACTTATCTTAGGAATGCTAATCTTAGAAATTAAAGAAAGTTTGCATTTTTTTCACAAACACACATATAAAAAGTATAATCTTCTTTGTTGCCTATGACATTCACATCAAATGGTATTTCCTCACCAATTATCATCCGCTTCTCTCATCTATATCTCTAGTCACGCTTCATTGCTCCTCTAATTTTCTCTTCTTCTTTTTTTGTAGATCAAGCATAGATCATTTCATTGTCTTTCAACCTAGCAATTCAATATGCAAGGTACTTAATGAGGATAGTTTCTTTGTTTCATGTACTAAGAAACTATGGTGGCAATTTCTCTCTCATCTATATCTCCTCTGCTCCTCTCTCAAAACTCTAAAACACATAAAGGCTGAAACCAATCACGTATTAAAGGGCTTTAATCTCTTTTCTCTCCTTCTTTTTTTTTTTTTTTTTTTTTTTTTTTTCAGTTCAAGTATAGATTGTTTCATTAGCTTTCAATTCAAAAAATTAATATGCAGACAAGGTATTTGATGAGGATAATTCGAGTGTGAGAGAAAGCCCCAACAACAGGCCAATGAGAAAGAAGGAAGCAATCAGAAGTAGAGAGAAAAATGTTCAGTCCATACACTCTGTGGAAGAGAATTACCTCCATAGCTACTTCGCTCATACCAGAGAGGTATAACTCTGTAAATTTTCTGTGCCATCATCTTTGTCTTTGGATTTGTGATTGTTACCTTTAGTAAACCCTAAGAAGCCCGCTATTTTCCTCGACAACCCCATCAGGAATTTGAGAAGAAAAAAAGCACTGATTGTTTGTTAGTTTTTATGCAGTATTGTATGGTTTGTGAGAGAAAAAAGAAAGATGATATAAATAATTCAATAAGAAAGATCTTGGAAGAGAGAAAGAGAAAGAGAAGTGGTGGGAAGAAATGGAAAGTATATAGTGGGTGGCCGTGGTCTTTTTAGGGGTTTCTTATGGATGGCTTAACTCACTCAACAGCTTTTCTTTTTCTCTGCCTTTTTGTTTGCTTGCACCCAAAATTTTGGTGTAGCTTTTGGGTAATATTGTAGCTAAGGGTCTCATCATCCTTCGTGTTAGGACATATGTGATTCACTTGTTAGGAACATATGTCACTATTATATGTAATTGGATAATCCTTTGACAAAACGCACTTTACTTGTAATTAGGTAGATCTATGATGTTTTTAATACTTCAAGAAACAAGGTTTAAAGATCAAGTATTGAAGTCATCAAGTCTGTCCAAGAAACAAGCTGAGAAGTGCAAGTTCATTAAAGCTCAACAGCTGGCTCGACAGCTGTATCTATCGAGTTTAAGAAAGTTGTTTCAGCCCCATGTGCTCGACACCTACTTGACAGCTTCTCGATAGCTTCTATCTGTCGAGGTTTAAAGAAACAGAAATTCTGATCTGTTTTCTTGGAATTTGTGAATGTGTCTTTGGGTCTTCTTTTCTCCTAACCCTAGACATATAAAAGGATTGTTTTAAGGGCCGTCAAAGTGTTCACAAGTTGCACAAGCATTGAACAAATTTTGTTCAAGCAAATTGTGACCAGAGACAAGGTTTTGCCCTAGCTCATCATTCTTGTGAAGAAGTTGCTGTGTATGTGCACCATAGGGTTTTGTGACCAAGCATCTTCTTGATCTTCATCGTTGGGATGAACTGAAGAACTTTGCAACCAACAACCTTCTCTAGTTGGTGATTGAAGTCGTGTACTAGGATCCGCGCAATTGGTTAGTCACGTACTTGGGAGCCATGCATCAAAAGGGAAATTTTCACTACAGAACAAGTCTAATTGGGTATTGGGGTAAGGGTTCAACTATAGGTTGGTATAAGGTACTGTGATTCCTTTACTTCTAACCGCTTGTTATGATAATAGTGGAGTTTCGGAAGTGGTGACCTTAAAATCACCCGGTGGGGTTTTTGCCGTCAGGTTTTCCCCATTCGTAAACAAATCACCGTGTTATTTATTTTCCGCTGCATAATTAGTTATTGGTGATTTGTTTGTGCTACCACGCATTTGCATGTTAATTAACTTAATTAATTCACTTGGCTAAACTAATTGGTTAATTTATCACAAGGGGTCAATATGTTTTTGGCCTATCAAGTGGTATCAGAGCAGGCACACTCTGATTAGAGTTTAATCTTTGCTGTGTTGATCCATTGACCCCTGTTTGTCATGGATAGAGGACAGTCGTTAATTATACCTCCTTTATTTGATGGCAATAACTATGCATACTGGAAAGTACGCATGAGAGCTTTCTTGCTGTCTTTAGATGAGAAAGTGTGGCAAGCTGTGGAGATATGCTGGACTAAGCCTACAGAAGCGCCGACCGATTAGGATGATGCCAAGATCAAGGCAGAAAACTTCAACAGCAGAGCGTTGAATGCCTTATTCAATGTGATCACCAATGAGGAGTTTAAGAAGATATCCTCAACTGAAACTGCTAAGGAGGCTTGGACCATTCTCCAGACAACCTATGAGGGAACAAAGGCTGTCAAGGATTCAAAGCTTCAGAGGCTCATTACAAGCTTTGAAGAGATTAAGATGGAGGAGGATGAGTCGTTTGATGAGTTCTATGCCAAGCTAAAGGACATAGTGAACTTAGCTTTCAATCTTAGGAAAACCATTCCTGAACCCAAGATTGTGAGAAAAGTGCTTAGGCAATTGAGGAATCAAAGGACATTGACAAGATTCCTTTGACAAAGCTGGTTGGTAATCTACAGACTTACGAGCTAGGGCTAACAAGGATTGGTAAGTCGGGCAAAAGCAAGAGCATGGCTTTGAAGGCCAAGAGCAGTGACACAGATGAGTCTTCAGACAAAGAAGATTCTAAGATGAAGTCTTACATCACCAGGCAATTCAAGAAGTTGATGAAGAATGCCAATGGGAAGGGCTTCGACAAGGACCGTAGGCAATCCAATTCTTCTTAGTTCAAGAACCAAGAAAAAGGGAAGAAGGATGCAAGAGATGGCGGTTAGTACACTGTTCCCGTAAGACCTAAGTGCTTTGGGTGTCAAGGCTTCGGTCACATGAAACAGGAGTGTCCTACATATCTCAAGAGCATTGGGAAGAGTAAGGCACTTGCTGCTACTTTGAGAAATACCGAGCCTGAGGATGATTCCGACAATAAGGATGACGGAATCTTGAATGCCTTCACTGCCACTGTCAATCCAACTGATTGGATTGTTGAAGATGTGGTTAAAGAAGAGGAATTGGTGGAGTCTAAGTTTGAGAAGATGGATGATCAAAATGATATTCATACAGCCTATGGGAAATTATACAAGCTTTCTGAGAAACATGAGAAACTTTATAGGTTGACCACCAAGAAGCTCAATGATGTGGAACTTGATCGTGAAGAGCTTTCCACAAAGTTTGATGAGGCTAATCAGACTATTGGAGCACTAAGGTTGAAGAACAATTTCTTGGCTAAGAAGACTAAGAAGCTTGAAGCGGAGTTGTTTCAAGTCAGAGCTCAATTGGAGAGAACTATAAGTGCAAAGCTTGATGAGATGCTCAGTCTTCAGAAATCTGCTTCTGATCAAACAGGTTTAGGGTATGGTCTCTCTTCCTCTAATATGCTTCAACTAGTACTACTGTTTTTGTTCCCCATGCTAATAATGTTGAAATTGAAAACAATGTTGTTAAAAATGAATTAGCTAGTGAGAACTTAGACAATGGTAAATCTATCTTAGGAGCACCCCCTAAGCAAGATAAGAAGGAAGCTAAGAACCCTAGGGCTAAGAAGGCTAACTCTCAAAAGCCTAAACAAAAAAAGCAGCATCTCTGTCATCATTATGGAGTTGCCGGTCATACTCGACCAAATTGCTATAAGTGGTTAGCCACTCAATAAAGCAATGGCATGATAGCATCTGGAAGCCAGAATCAGCTTTAATCCTCTCTTGCTCCCCTTAGAGATTTTCTCAAAGCTTTCATGTTCCTTTCGAACTTGAACGGTTTTAATTCTTCCCCTTCACCGCCTGTTCAAGGGTTTAATCAAAGAAAAGGTTCTTCTAGGATGTGGAAGGAAAATGGTTCTAAGTGATTCTATCACTTTCTTCTCTCTCTTTGAGTTTTTGTTTTTGCTTAACTTGTGTGTTTTGCTTTTATTTTGAGTCAGTTTAGTTTTTATGCTTTGCTTTGTTTAACATGTTTGTGTTTGTTTATTTTTCAGTTTTTCTTTGTTTTTTTTATCATACAAAAATAAATAAAAATAAAATGAAAAAATCATAAAAATATAAAAACAGTGTGTGTTTTGTGTACGTTGGTACTTGTGTACCTTAGATGGCCATTGAAACAAAGTTTTCTAAGCTTTGTATCTTTTGTAACTTAGATGAGCATCTCTATGCACAACTAAGCAAGTGAGTTTTGTGGCTCTTGTTTATGATGAGTAAGGTAAAGTTATCACTTGTACTTAACACTCATATCACTCTTTTTGATGGGAAGGACTAGAAAATCCTAGAAGAAAGGCATAAATAACCATCTCACCACTGTTGCCCGCCAATCATGAAATGACATCTATATGCTTCAGCATAGCAAAAGTGCAATGTCAATGACATCTGTATGCTTCAGCATAGCAAAATTGGAATGTCAAATGCTTGCCATCATTGGGTATTTTCTTTTCTTCCTCTTATATGCCCATGCATGATTTGCTTAATTAAAAATATGCAAAGAAAATGAAAAGCAAAAAGATAAAAAATGCTTTAAAAATGATTGGAAGCATGTATTCTAGGAGATGTGGGAGTTATAGAATGTACTTCGAAGGTGATAGTCCCCATCAAACAGTTATTATTGTGTGTGAGTTAAAGTGATTTTCTCATATCTCAAATCATCATAACTTGTATACACTTATGCAATCTTGAGATGTTTTTCACACACAACACGCAATATTCTTTGCTACTCTTGATACATGTGCAGGTACAATGTGATTTGGCCATCACAAGGATTTACATGTGTTAATGTATGCTCACTAAACTGTCTTGACTTATTTTTTTGAAATATAAAAGTTGGTTAGACTTGTTTAGTGTGTGTGTGTGTGTGTGTGTGTGTTTTTGGGATCTATGTGCTTAAAATTGTAGTTGAGAGATGATTTTAAGAGGTTTATATCGTGTTTTGATCATTGGTTGTGTTGCATGTTTAATTGCATTTATGTCTATGTTTTTCTCTTCTCGAAAAACTGTTTTGATTGCATTCATGTCTATGTTTTTCTCTTCTCGAAAAACTATTTTAAAAGCTTGCTCAACACCTCCTCGACACCTGGCTATCTGTCGAGCTTCCAAGCTTTTTCTTATCGCAATCTTGACACCTCCTCGACACCTGGTGGATCAATCGAGAAAGTTCCTGTCTCCTCGATAGCTTCTCGACAGGTAGGTCGATCAATCGAGCTTCTATTCTTGATATGGTGGTTTGTTCCTCAACACATGCTCGACACCTACCTTAACAAATTTCTCGACACCTCTCGACACCTTCATCTGTCGAGATTTATTGATGGCCTACATATTCTCCTCATGCGATCCACATCTCATTTCCGTCAATCTCTCTCTCAATACCTCTGTCTTTTCATCTCCCAAACCTCTCTCACTCAATCCTAACCTCTTTCCCAAGGGATCCTCGAGCTTAATCAAGTTTTTCCTCACTTGGTATGTCTCTAATCCCTCATTTTTCATGCATTTCATTCTGTAAAACCCAAGTTTTTGGGATTTTTGAAAATTTGGGGTTTTTAAAAATTAAAGGGGTTATTGTTGAAACTTTGGGTTGGTTTTTTGTTCAAATGAGCTTAAAATCTCATGCATTGCATCACATTAGCATAATAACAGTATTATCATGCATTTTAGATGTATGCAATTGAT
This sequence comes from Quercus robur, assembly GCF_932294415.1. Classification (NCBI taxonomy): domain Eukaryota; kingdom Viridiplantae; phylum Streptophyta; class Magnoliopsida; order Fagales; family Fagaceae; genus Quercus; species Quercus robur. Next base: position 30,240,470 of record NC_065537.1, on the reverse strand, counting down.
TGTGTGCTGGTAGGATTGGATTGGGTCGAGCCCATGATGCAATTTCTTTTGCATGTCACATGTTCATGCATTTCCCATGCATTCGTACTCCTTTTCATATATTCTTGTGATATTTGAAGTGTTTTGGAGCTTTTCTGATTGTCTCTTTCTTCCCCCTCTCTATTCTGTTTACGTTAGTTGTGTCTATGGCACCTAAGTGTAAATCCACTCCGGCATGGAACCCTCTTCGTTCCAAAGCTTCTTCATCTTCTGATTCTGCTCCTATCTCTCTTTGGTTCTGTGATGATGATGCCCACAAGGCATTCTCGAAGAACTTTTCTCAACGAGGCATTCATTCTGAATGCCAAGTCATTCTGGTGAACTTCGTCGACACCAACCTTCCCACTGTCATTCACAGTCGGGGATGGGAGTCACTGTGTGATGTCCCGGTCACTTGTCCTCTCGTGCTTATCTAGGAGTTTTACTCCAACATGCACAAGATTGATCGTTCAGTACCTCTTTTCTTTACTCGCGTTCGAGGTATGCGTATTCCTGTCACACCGCAGCTTGTTGTGGATGCGCTTAGGGTTCCTAAGGTAGAGTTTCCTGACTATCCTAGTTGTGAGCGTCTGTGGACTGTGTCCAAGGATGAGCTCAAATCCGCTTTTTGTGAGCGTCCTTTCGAGTGGGGTAAGCGCTAGTTCACTTACTGTTCGGCCTTTGCAAAAGGCCCACAGTTTTTGAACATGGTGATGACCTTTGTACTCCATCCTCTCTCTCTTTATAACTCTATCACTGAGCCTCGTGCTCGATTTTTGTTTTCCCTTCTGGAGCATCTTACTATTGATTTCCCTTCTCATTTTATTCTTTCCATTATAGATATTCATCTAGATTCGGCGTCCCGTGATAAGCTCATCTTTCCTTCCGCTATCACGAGGATCTTACGCCATTTTTCTGTACTTTTTCTAGCATCCGACCCTTTCACTTTCATGTGTGCCAAAGATTACGCTACTGTTAAAAGTAGCGAGGCTTAGTTTAGGTTGTGATAAACGGATTCAGCACCTCCCACCCATCCGGCTCCATCTTGATCTACTCGATCCACATCCGCTCCCTCCTCTTCTACGAGTGATGTGTCATTAGGAGATATCATGGTGCAGCTTCAATGCATGGATGCTCACCTAGATACACTCTCTACAGAGTTGTATCAAGTGAATGTCCGTGTTGGCTGTATTACTAGACGGCAGGCGACCATGACCGAATTTGCTCTTGAGGTTGCCCCTTCACCACCTTTTGTAGATTCTGATTCTGATGATGATGATGGTGATGACGATGATGCTTCTGAGGATGATGATGATGGAGATGCTAGCTCTACCGATGAGATGTCTGCTTGACACTCTTACCCTTTGTTACTCATGACAAAAAGGGAGAGTAGTTTTGGTATATGAGAGTAGTTATACTTAGGGGGAGAGTTAGTATAGGACATTTTGTTAAGGGAATTGTTGATATGAAGGATCTAGTGAGGATTACTTGTATCTTTTCTTCTCTTTCTTTTATAGATACATTTTTCTTGTACTTTAGGTCTTGTGACCATTTTTTTTGACATACATTGTACTTATCTTCTTTATATGTGGACGTATGTTTCTTTCACCTACCCCTTACACGTGTTGTTTCTTTTCCCTCTTTATACACATGCTTCTTATACTTGTACGCAATCTATTATTTCTGTTTCACACAAAGATGCTTTGATGAGTTTTGTTTGAAGTGTTTCAGAAATACAGGTTCTTAAAGTCTACTTGCCATAAACTCTCTTCTTGCAAAGTTTTTCAAGAGTTTGTGTTAGGATAGATTTTATTGTATTCAACAAGTGAATATAAGTTGAGTGATTTATGACTACTCTCATATGTTCATTTGTTTGTTGTGATTTTCTCATAGATTGTCAAAGGGGGAAATTGTTAGGATATATGTGATTCACTTGTTAGGAACATATGTCACTATTATATGTAATTGACTAATCATTTGACAAAACGCACTTTACTTGTAATTAGGTAGATCTAGGATGTTTTTAATACTTCAAGAAACAAGGTTTCAAGATCAAGTGTTGAAGTCATCAAGTCTGTCCAAGAAACAAGTTGAGAAGTGCAAGTTCATTAAAGCTCGACAGTTGGCTCGACAACTGCATCTATCGAGTTCAAGAAAGCTGTTTCAACCCCGTGTGCTCGACACCTGCTCGACAGCTTCTCGATAGCTTCTATCTGTCAAGGTTTAAAGAAATAGAAATTCTGATCTATTTTCTTGGAATCCGTGAATGTGTCTTTGGGTCTTCTTTTCTCCTAACCCTAGACATATAAAATGATTGTTTTAAGGGCTGTCAAAGTGTTCACAAGTTGCACAAAGCAAAGTTTGTTCAAGCAAATTGTGACCAGAGCCAAAGTTTTGCCCTAGTTCATCATTCTTGTGAAGAAGTTGCTGTGTATGTGCACCATAGGGTTTTGTGACCAAGCATCTTCTTGATCTTCATCGTTGGGATGAACTGAAGAACTTTGCAGCCAACAACCTTCTTTAGTTGGTGATTGAAGTCGCGTACTGGAATCTGCGCAATTGGTTAGTCACGTAATTGGGAGTTGTGCATCAAAAGGGAAATTGTCACTACAGAACAAGTCCAATTGGGTATTGGGGTAAGGGTTTAACTGTAGGTTGGTATAAAGCAGGGGCGGAGTCAGGGGGGGTCGAGGGGGGGCACTTGCCCCCTCTGACTCCACCCAAAAAAAGTTCATAGTAACATACTGCAGAAGTGAGCAAAAACTCCATTAAATGTTTAACCTGTTTGCCCCCTCTGATATAAAGAAAAAAACAAAATGCAGTCCCCAAAATAGCTCTGTTACTGAAAAAGAAAAGCTAAAAAGGTTACATAGCAATTGAAGGATTGACGCCACTGTTAAAACATGCTACATCATTTTGGTTTTAAAAAGAAACTTTTATCAAGTCCCAAATTTAAGCATGTCACTACCATTCTTGGAACGTTTATCCCAACTTTCTTTTCTTTTTTATTTCATAAATTTTCAATTGATGGTAGGTCTTATATTTTAATATTTTATACAAATAATTATTAAAAAAAATAAATAAATAACTAATGTCCTTAATTGTACTATAGTTTCAGACCCTAAACCTCCACTATCTTCTCTCTTGTCCATCTCTTAGACATTTCAATTTTAAACTCTAGGTCTAGGTTTCTACTACAAACCCAAATTTAAATACTTTGAAGAATAGAGAACAAAAAATTTGAATGGTAGATATTATTTAAAAGCAATCAAAGCAATAGACATGTATACAACATTAGATATCTAAATTTTAAGGAATCAAATTAGATATCTAAATTTTATGTAATTAGATTAATCTCTTACTTTAATTGTTTGTAACTATAAATTGGTTATTTTTGTTTCGATGTGAAATATATATTTGTACTTAATTGAAAATATGGAAAACCCTGAGTATAATAATGAGTCCAAATCAAGTTCTAAACGAATTCTTATACAATTGTTTTTGTTTTTTCCTTTTTAAAAATAGTCTTTAAATCTTGCCCCCTCTGAATTGAAATCCTGACTCCGCCACTGGTATAAAGTATTCGGATTCCTTTACTTGTAACCACTTGTTGTGATAATAGTGGAGTTTCAGGTGTGGTGACCTTAAAATCATTCGGTGGGGTTTTTGCCATTAGGTTTTCCCCGTTCGTAAACAAATCACTGTGTTATTTATTTTCCGCTGCATAATTAGTTATTGGTGATTTGTTTGTGCTACCACATGTTTGCATGTTAATTAACTTAATTAATTCACTTGGCTAAATTAATTGGTTAGTTTATCACAAGGGGTCAATACGTTTCTGGCCTATCACTTCGGGTTTTCAACTTTTTTATTTTATTTTTAGTGGAGATCAAATTGAAACTCTACTCCCATAAACTTGGATCAAGTCCCCTTCTAGATGCATCTATTCTGCCATAAGAAAATGTTTCTACCATCCCCTATTTCATAATAAAGAAATTGCTTAACCATGTCTCTAATCTTAAGCAATTTTTGGGGTTTTATGAATGTTATTTGCATTTTAGGCTTTAGCAAATGAGAATAGTAACACTTTGCAGAGAGGGTGATTCTATTTTTAAATTGATTATCAGTGGCTATTGGTTTAACTTTAGTTTAAATTAATGAAATTAAAATCAATGAAGATCAAAGGCTTGGTAAAAAATTAATGCCTGTTTTGTGAAAGTCTTATATAGTTGTTTGGATTCTTTTTTATTTCTTGTCATGCCAACATGGTCTGTGCTGTGACTGATGGAATTCAGAGAATTTAGTTGAATTCAAGGCGACAACGCTCCTAAAAATTATTAGACAAGAAGAGAATAGTTTTTTACGGAGTAATATTTGTTGCCTCTTATTGCTTGAGCTATAGCTTAAATACAACTATGAAAATTTCATTTAAAATTGAATACAATTTCAATTTTTATTTTTGGGTGCTGCAGATCATGCTTAGAAATCGTAATTTACTTAGGTTTAGAAACCCTTTTTTTTTTTTTTTTGGTTATTTGTTGGCTTATAAATTGTATTAAGTTTTATTATGTGTTTCTATATAGTTTTGTAGGCTCTATTCAGTACTGTTAGTGGAAGCAATTGGACTTGCTCAATGATTTTACTGAAGGAGCTTATTTCTTTGTCATGGCTTTATTTCTTTAAATGTTTAAGATAGATTCAATGCAAAATTAATGCAGACTTGTAAGGCTTAAATTCAATGGATTGGTTAATTTGATATTTTGTCTCTACACATTTTTCCAATCAATACATTCTCTTCATCAAACTTTTTTGTCATTAAACTTACAGGAAAATTTTAGAAGGGAAGGAAGAAGAGGTGGTGGAGGAACTTTTTGAGATAGCGTGGATGTTGTGGGGTTAAAAAAAAATTAATGACTTTTTGAATAGCAGTACAAACTGCCCGCTGTGATGGCCAAAGAGGCCATATGTTTTGCTACAACACTACAAGACCTATAACAATATGATTGCACATAAGAATCCACCAATCAAGCATAAAAACCGTCCTCCCCCAGAGATGTCCTTCATGATAAAGAGATATCATGAAGAGATAGGTGCAAGAGATCACTATTAATTTTGCAATTGGGATAGGTGTAAGAGATATCATCTTAGAGGGAGATTTAGCAAATGTTATTGACAAGCTAGGCTCCGAGGAGGAAGATAATTCATGTTGGGAGCTGTGGTGGAGGAAGAAAAACTAAGAATGAATCTGTTCAAGCCATGGAAGGTGAGCTATTCTAGGTGAGAGGCAAATCAACATGCATATGTATTGGTATGGCTTGCTTATTAATTGGCTAAACGTTGATGTAATGAATATGAATAGTATTTAATACAGGTTATCTTTGATTAGTTTAAGGGGGAAAAAAGAGAGACCAATACCCCAACATACTATCTCTCCCTAAAATGCTTCCAAAGAAGAAAAGTTTCAGTTTCTGATATATGATTCTATTTGTTCCACTTTGTATGTAATTTGTTTTGACTCTCTTTTTTTCAATATTATTATTGCTATATTTTCATTGATTTTTTTTTTTTTTTTATCCTCCATGGGTAAATGCACTTCCAGTGTGGACTCTTATGATCACTATTACATTTGTAGAAGTTTTTATATCGATATCAATTTTCTATCATTAGATTTGATCCATATATTGCACCCTAACCGTGTAATAATTCTAATAAATTTATAGCAAAAATAGATAGGAAGACAATTACTAAGCTACTTCCAACATGACCTTATTGATTTTATCAAAATTTGTTGTAACTTCAGTTATATGCATTTTTCCCTAGAGGATATTAAAAATAGGCAAATATGGGGCTTCCCCATTTCAGATTAGCTTTTTACTTTTCTTAAATTCTTAACTGTGTGTAAGGAAATAATCAATGAAGTAGGAGCCTATGTTGCAAAAAATATTTGTGTCAAGTATCTTTCTATTTTGAAAGAACAACATTCTCTTTATTTAGCCTTCACAGCTGCCATTTTAGTTTGAGTAAACTTAACAATTTAAAATATGATCATTAGGTTCATATTCTTTTGTATATTAACCTTAACAAATAATATTTACTCTATTTTTAGTAACATGTAATGTAATCTATATATCTATATATAAAACCGAAGCCTCTGAAATTCCCACAATTTTCCACATTAGCAATATTTATATAAATAATAATAAATCCTTTTTTTTCCACGTCAGTAATATTTATATAAATAATAATAAATTTTTTTTTCCACCTAATACAAATTACAAACCCGATTCTTATTAAAAGCCAACTATCTCTCAAACAAAAAACCCTAAAAGTCTAAAACCAACCATTCTCTCTGTCCCTCCAAGCCGTTCTCTCTGTATCCCTGATAGTCCACCATAGCTAGCTCTCCCACCCATGACTAAGCCGTTACCCATCACAGCCATCACAAAATCTCCAATGTCGCAGGCCTAGTTACGCAGGTGAGATGCTCTTAATATCATGTATCTAATCTTTCCCTCTCTCTTTCTCTTTCTAAATATTTGTTTTTATTGTTCTTTGGCTTTGCTTCTTTTTCTTTATTCCTTGACTAAATTACTGTTGTTGCTTAAGTAATATTTTGATTTTTTATTCAGTTCTTTTGCAAATGCTGTTGCTGGGTATTGTTAGGTTTTTTTTTTTTTTTTTTTTTGGATTTAATTTTGTGAATTCTTATCTGGGTTCATGTAGCTACCACTTAGAAACTTGATTTTAGTGTATAGTTTCTCTATAGGCATTGATTTGTGAGCCTTTTAATTCTTGATGCAAATTCAAAATTCATAAGGAATTTTAAATTCTGATTCTTTGGGATTGTGTATTTGAAATTTTAGTGGAAACAGAGCTATGGGTTTGAATTTTTTATGATTCATATGTCAGATATTGGGATTGGTATTGACGATGAGATAGGTTTATAACTACTTATTGTTTATATACATTGTTGACTTTTTGTTTTCTTCTTATCGTTTTTCCGTTTTCTATTTTCTCTTTTCCCTCTGTGAGAAGAAACCCATTGAAGGTTAAGAAGAAAGAACAAAGTAGCCTTGCACCACCGGTCTGCCAGTAAAATCACTATGGTAAATTGATTTCTTTTATTGTTTCCTTTCATTGTTTACTGTCACGCTACTGTTATTGCTCAATCTCTTCTTCACTAACATTGTTGACTTTTTGTTTTCTTCTTTTCGTTTTTCCGTTTTATGCTTTCTCTTTTCTCTCCGCAAAAAGAAACCCAGCGAAGGTTAAGGAGAAAGAACAGAGTAGCCTTGCACCACCGGTCTGCTAGCAAAATCACTATGGTAAATTGATTTCTTTCATTGTTCCCTTTCATTGTTTACTGTCATGCTACTGTCTTTTTGGTTCCTTCCACCAATTTGATAGAAATATTTTTTTTCCATTGTATGTTTTGATTTAGACAACTTTAGTCAATTTTCCAAATTACACCACATTTGCTTTGGGGATATAAAAACAAATGTTAGACATGTTGGTGAGAAATATAAAAGCCATGGAAGAGTTGGGTTTCTGGCTTTAAATTATTCATGGCAAAATTTGATTAGTTATGTAGTTCCATATATTTAATAGTCCTCAATTTGTTTGTTCTACCTGTTTGTTGTGTTATTTGTTGCATTACAGGAATTGTTCAATTTGTCAATAGGATGTGTATTTCTGTTTTAATTTTATTTATTTATTTATAATAACAAACGTTAATAACTAAGACATTGAAATTTTGTGCACACCATGTGTTTGACAAAATGCCTTACTTACTCTTGCATTAGTTTATAGCCACTTCATGGTTTGTGACTCTTGGTTTTAGTTGCTATTGGTCATTGACTACTTTTTGTTATGTATCAATCATAAGTCATGATGATATGAAAAATGAGTAGAATTTATTTAATTCGGCAACCTACTTATTTTAAGAAAAGTGTTAATGTAATTTAAAAGTTTCACTTATTAGGCCAAGAGTAGCAGCTTTTGTATTTAAATTTTTTGAGATTAATGTGGAGCATTTTAGTTAAAAAGAAGCTTGGATCTGTCACAAGCCAAAAAATATATTAATACATCAATAAAAAACTTTGGCTAAAGGAAGCTTTTCCTAATTGTAAAAAATGGCTCTTTCATAACTAAACAACCATATCTTATACCAAATTGATGACATTTACTTGAATCTTCTTTCTTCATGAAGGTAGTAAATAATGAACTTTCTTTGTGATCATACTTGTGTTTTTTCTTAAATGGAGGAGGAACATTATAAAATGCAAAAAAAGGTAAATGTGCAGTGCATGATATTGCTCCAATATTTATGTTGACCCTAAATAATTAGGAGTTAAGTCTTAATTTTGAAACCTAAGAACCTGTTGTTGATGAGAAAAATAAACTAAAGAATTTGATGCTTGTGACCCTAAATAATTCCGTACCTCTCTTTCTTAATTTCTTTATAATTATTACTATAGCATTCATCTGATTGAAAAAAACATAGCTTAGCTTAAGATTGTCTAATATTCATTCTCTTGATATTTGGGTGTTAATGAACAATTAGATTCTTGGACTGCACAAGATGCAGCTATTGTTAATGATACATCATATACTGAATATTTGCTTTCTACAAACACTGTAGTTTGTGAGATCATATTAACTGCAATTTCATTCTCTAATTCATTATAAACTGTGTGTGAATGTGGGGTCATACCTTGGAAATTTTTATTGATTTTTTTGACCATTGGCTATGAGATTGATATTGAACTTGGACTTGGTTCTATCCATTGGGTATATAATTTTAGAAGATAATTTCAAGCTTTGTGAATGAGGGGTTAGGAAACTGTGAAGTGGATCTGATTTGATTATGATTTATTTCATGGCGTGATTATGAATTTGTGTGATTTAAAGGTGGCTTGGTGTTTTTTTAATATATTATTGGAAATGAATTGTGAGTCTACAATTGTAAAGTCTCATTACATTAGAGTTTTGCCGATTTGATAGGGCATTTTGTGGTGGCGTTGATATTGAACATTGAATTTTGATATTCTTCTTTTGAGTATTTTCAGTTTAGTTGGATTTGAAGTTTCATAGGAAGGATTTTGTCTTGGTTTCAACAAAAAAATGATTTCATGATAGTGGGACCAATAAAATTTTTTTTGGAAGAACAGTGGGCCCTTTTTTATTTAATTTTATTAAATTTGCTTGAATTATTTGAACATTTACCCCCAAAAAAGCTCTTTAATTTTGCCTCTTCCTCATTTAATTTACATAGACAATTGTTTTTCTTGGGCTGAATGAATTGTTTACTCTATTAAGGTTACAACTGAGACATTATATAGCACTTACATCCATTCAAACAAACACGTAAAGCTGTACATTGAGGTCTATACAAATAAGACAAAGACAAACGGCCACATCAGTTAACATCAATCACTCACACATAAACCATTCTTCTTTTTTCCTTGCTTTACCCTCTTTTTCTATTTGCTGAGATAGAGTAAATTTGTGGTTGGTAAGAGTACTTGCAGCACACAAATGAGAATTTACTATAGTTCACAATCGAATGAGTTTTACTATAGCTCACAAATGAGTTTTTTTTGGAACATGCGACTCCTACTGCCAACGGTTTGAAGCCATGTCATATCTGTAATGCAGTAAAGATAAAAAGCAAATGAGTGTTCCCAAGTAGATCAAAGATGACTTTTGTTAATCATGTGGAACTAACAAAAATGTGAAAACCATAAATGCAGGGTTCTAAACTGATCATTAACATATCAAAGGGAACAACAATAGTTAAGGCCACCATATGCCAGTCAAGTCTTCACAGTTTTGCTTTTGTTGGAGGATTATTAGCAAGTCCACAAAATCAGGAAAAGGTAAAGGCAAAGGAATAGAAGTGAGCACACCAAATGAACATGCATGGATTTGGGTGTACATGGCTTATGATTTAAGAAATTGTATATTAATTGCATACATAATGCTACCTTTAGCAAAATTAATCAAATAATGTAGTATGAAGTCCCATAAAATTGTGCCACTTCTTTTCTTAGGTTATTACAAGCAAGATTCCAACCATTGCCATTGCATAATTTTTATTTTATTAATCAGTCAGTTGCAAGACCCTAATTGATAGTTTAAATTTTAAAATTAAAACAAAAGAACATATTCAGTGACTATTACGAAGCAACAAAGGAAGAAGATACAAAAACACATTAAAGTTTTTTTTTCTCAATTTATTTGAAATATTGATTAAGTAGTTCTTTAAATTTGTGTTTCATACATTTTATGGATAGTTGAGGATATTAAAGATTTAATTCTTCATTTTATTTTAAACTTAAATTTGTGTTTCATACATTTCTATTTCATAAAATTTATACACAATAGCTTTCCCGTGCATTGCACGGGTTAGTGACTAGTTGAAACTAATTCTTCAAACATTAAATCACATAATGAGTATTATGCATGGTCTTGAAGATAATTTCTTATAAAATATTTTAAAATAAATTAATACTGAACTCGTGCATCGCATGGGAACATTGGCTAGTACTATATATAATAGTAGAAGCCTTTTTCTACAATCAAGGAGGTTGCTGCCGTGTAGGAAAAAAGCCCATCTAAAATTCAGCCACATATAAGTTAAAAAGCGATATAAATTATATTGTTTCTAACCGGCCAAAATACAATTAAAAGGCTTGCAATACTCAAAAAAAAAAAAATGCTGGATACAGAGAGAGAAGGAGAGAGTTCTTCGTTCCCTCTTTAGACTTAGTGCAACGCTGCAAGCACATAAAGAAAGAAAAATCTATGGGCATCAACATTGTTAGGCTACATATCTGCCACCATCAGATCGTTGGAACCGACAATGGTACAATTTTTTTTTATAGATTTGGGTATGCAATATTACTTTTTATTGAGTTTTTTTGTTGTATAGGTTTAGATTTGATTTTGGCTTTGATTCGTTTTTGTTTTGGTTTTTGGGTTCTCCATGAAATTTTTTTTTCTCAATTTTACGCTATTCTCTCAGTTGCACCGTTTTATAGTTTCTCCATGAAATTTCGGGTTTACTTTTGTACTTCCATTTCTAATCTTAACAAAATCATTGGGATAAGTATAGAATTTAATGTTATGCTGATATTTCTTAAACCTTCCCTGCCAATTTGCTTTGCGCTTTGTTCTGTTTCTTCTCTGCAACAGAGTGCAAACCTGCCCACTTAGATTTTTGCCACCAAGATAGTTTAGAGTCACAATAGAAAGAGTTCTCAAGGGTTAGGGTTTTGGGGTTTTGAGAGAGAGGCAAAGAGGGAGAACAACTTACGGGTAGGGTTTGGGGATGCAATTGTGGAACAGTTTGATGATGCAGTTTCCAGATTTGGGTATAAAAGGTTACTTTTAATTATGTTTCTTTGTTGGATTGGTTTAGATTTGATTCGTTTTTGTTTTGGTTTGGGATTCTCTATCAAAATGTTTGTCCTCTCAATTTTAGATATTTGCTTTTGTTTTGTTTTTTGTTTGTTTTTTTAGATCATAGAAATCACTAAAATATTGATTTAATCTTAATGAAATCATTGGGATTAAATAAGCATAGGATTGAATGTTGTTCTAATAATGGCATGACCCATTCTTCACAACCATGTTTCTCTCTCTGCCTCAGTTCACTCCTTCACAGTCTCAATAAGTTATGCTCACTTTTTTTTTTGGTAACTTTTGATTTGGGAAATTATGATTCATTCATTCATTCTGTTCTTTCTTTGTTGAATTTATTTGTGATTGAGGAACTGTCATTTTGTATGTGAATGTTCTGCTTTATGAAATGGGTAGTGCTTTTATGATTTCTTCTTTTCATTTTGCTTTGTTACAGTGTGAAACTTGGAAAACATTTGTTTGTTTATACGTGAATTTGATTTGGTATTTGATGTTTACTATTAATTAAAGCCTTCTTTTTTCCTTTCTTTTTTTGTTTTTTGTTTTTTTTTTTTAATTTTTTTTATGAATTTCATGGTGTTGAATGGGAAGCCAAGTCCAAAGAAGAAGAAGAAATTGTCAATTCTTCCCCTTTACCTTCAACCTCTCTCTCTTAAGTATTTTCCATTATCTATTTTTGTTTTCTTCAAATCAATTTTTTCCTTGGTTTCTTTATTCCCATCAAACTATTTGAAGAAAGGCTTGAACTGAATTTTTGGTCAATTGCTTCTTAATTCTGGTTTTAGTTTAAGGTGAGTGGAAGCATGAAGGCAAGCAGATGTAGAAGTTGTCCAGGAAGCCAGATGTAAGATAAAGCTTAAGAGACAAAGCAGCATGACAAGCATTAGGCCATTGTGATTGAACAAATATGAGGTAATGTTCTGCCTTACCAAAACAATGGTTAAGGTTTCTGTATAGATATCATACGCTGGATTCAATTTACAGATTTGGATAACTACAATATAGATGTTTAAATTTAAACTACAAGATCAACATAAACAAAACTCCTAGAATATAGCTTCAGCTTCTTTCTATCTTATCTCTTCTATTTGAAAGTGATTGTGATCATGTAGTCTTCGAATTTGAATAGGCTGACTCCATTTGTGGTTGCACCTTATCATTATCTGACCCACCAAGTGGATATGATGGTGGGCATGGTACTGGTGATCGAGGGGGGTTGTGGTGGTGCTTCTGCTGAGGCCCCAGATGTGACAACTAAAGAACTAAAGGAGCTTTTTGGAGGCATTGGACAAGTTATATACTACATCTTTATTTTTGAACTCCTTGCATTTAAGTTTTTATCGTTTAATTTTGAAGTATGATATTGTTGTCCATCTGTGTGCCCTTTGCAGAATATGTGTACAACATTTTGTTTGTATTCGGGTGTTGGTTTTTAGTTTATTTTATTGTTTTATATAACAGGAGGATGATTTGACCTTGAAATTATCAAACCATGGGGTTCACTTTCCTCTAACCCTATCTTAATAATGTATTTGATGAAAATACTATCAAATCTGATAAACTTTTAAAAATAAAAATTACCATCTTGGTTGTTTGTTAAAAAAAAATTTGCCATCTTGGTTGTGTTTGAATGAAGATGAATGTGCTGGATTTCCATCTGTCTCAATTCTGATGGAATGACAATGGAAAAGGGATTTTAGTGTGATGAATCTGAAGTTTCCAATTCCCCCACCCCTAACTATTTGATGTATCAAAAAGAAATCTAATTATCCACATGTTACTTAGGTTGGAAGAATTAAGCAAAAGCGAGGATATAAGGATCAATGGCCATGGAATATAAAAATATATACAGTTGAGATGGGAAACAACAAAGGCGATGCGATTTTGTCCTATGAAGATCCGTCTGCTGCGCATTCAGCTGGCAGTTTTTACAACAGTGCTTAACTTTAATCTTTTTTGGGATATCATCATTTTATCAGTAGTGTTCTTACCAGGAGTCTTTCTTCACAGATTATGATATGAGGGGTTTTAAAATCAATGTTGCGATGGCTGATATGTTTGCACCAAAGGCTCCCCCTGCCTATGACCAGCAATAGCTCCCTGACCAATGTCCTCACTTTATTTTTACATTCAATGTTGGAATGAGATGTTTAGTACTGTGTAGTGCCATGTTATTGAGATATCTGCAACTGCATGAGAATTGTGTTTTTTCACGTAATCTTGATGTTATGAGTCTGATGTTGCTTTTTAGATCCTCTTTATGATCATCAATTGTTGATTAATATGGGTCCAGTTGTCAATGGTGGTTAAAATTGTTTGCCAATTGTAATGTTCATTTTTACTAAGGTTGCATGCTTTTTCTAAGGGCAAGGTTACCTGGTTGTTAGTGCTCAAATGTAAGACTCAAGTAATTTTCCTTTTTCCTTTTCCTACAAGCAGAGCGGGAATTGATATGGTTGCTTGGAGTTTAAAGTGTTTGTTTTGATTTTGGATTTTTATTTTTTGGGGATAGCTGAATATGATTTTGATTTTTCCTTTTATTTTATTTTTGGGGAGGAAAATGTAATTGGGCTATTTGCGTGCCTTTTTTCTTCTATATCACATAAGAATTACACATTGTTTTGAAATTCATAAGTACATATTTGTCACATAAAATAGTCTCATTTTCCCTTTTCCTTTTTCCCTTTTTCTTTTTAATTTTTAGAAATTTAGAAATTTTTTTCTATATTGGTTAGGAATTTAATATAGACAAGTTGCAATTGGCACAGGTAGAAAAGAAGAAGATAAGTCAATAGTACGAGCAGAAAGAGAAGCAAGGTGATATATAAAATAAGTAATTTGTTTTTCTAAAATTTTCTTTCATTTTTTATTTTATTGATATAAACAAATTGTTTTGAATAATCTGTGAGATGAAATTTTAAGATTAAGTTGCTCACAATTGGTGGAAAAAGATTGAAACTTAATTGCTGAAATTATTTTGAATTGTAGTTTCATTTTAATATTTGATTAGAGATGCTTTGGAAGTGATAGTTTATGGTAACATGTAATCTTTCTCTTCCTTCAAGTTAGTCACGGTTCTAACTTCTGATGCTGTGGGAACCAGATATGAGGTTGTTGGGCCTTAACTCACTTGGGCTCACAATTTATTTGTAGTGGGCTTGAGGATTTCCTACTCTGGGTCTTTCTCGGTAGAGAGACTCAAAGCAACACTCAGTTTCTTCTTCTCCCTTGACTGTTTTCTCTCTATTTTTATGAACCCCTTCTTCCTCCCAAACTTCTGCTATTTATAGCTAAGGTTAGTGGGGAAATTATGATTACAGCCACCGCTAGTGCTATTGAAGGTCCAATATTATCTGATTTAAGTGGGTGTTTAGGTGAGAGTGGGGTGCAACAATTATGGCCTTGGAACTTGGTTCCAGCTTAGTCGATAGTGCTCGGTAATGCAGTTTACCGAGCATATCATGATTTTCCCGGACACAGTTCATACGCTTGTTCGGGAAAGCTTATGCCGAGCACTTATCAGAATTCAAGGCCCAAAACTAGTTTTTACGCTAAGGTAGTTCCAAGAAGGGCTTAGGGCAATGGGGCTGTTCCCGTTGGGCCTGGGCCTAAGGGCCTATATGGGTCTTGGGGTCTCGGTACCGTACATTAGCCCCCCCTTGATTCATACCCGGTTGCCGGGAAGAATCAAGGAGTTGGCCGAACCTTTTGACCTCGGAGATTTTTATGGCTTGGGAGTCGTGGTTACGGTTTCTCATTAATGCTCATCTTAAAAGACGTGCCGTTTCGCGGGGCCAGGTACAGTTGTCATTATTGCCTGACGCTTCGTGAACTGAAGCAGCGCGCATATTGGTTACGTTTGGTATTCGCAGGGCCGTTCGTAGATCGTGCCCATTTATTGCTTGATTAAACGTTTCGTTGCCCCCCTTTCTGACTCTATAAATAGTTCCCCACAGAACATTCTCTCATTTTTCCTCCACCTCTGATATTTCACGCTTACTCTCTGCCGACCAACTCTCTGTGCGCTTACTCACCTGCCCAGTGTTCCCTTCCTCCTTAGAACCCAAAGTAAGTTTTTCTTCCCCTCTCTATTCCTTCAGCTTATTTCTTCAAGTTTCCTTTCATAGCATTAGGTGTTATAGATGGGTTACTCTTATCTTCTAGAGTCCCCGGCTGCCTTGGCCACCTTTAGGAGCACATTTAGTATTCCCGATGATGTGGATGTGGCTTACTGCCACGAGAGTGATATTGCTCTCCACCGAGGATTTGGTACAGCCTTCTTTCCTCTGATGGCAATTTTAGAAGGCGGGGTTAGATTCCCGTGGATCCCCTTTTGACCGATACACTTAGGTACTACGGGCTGTGTCCCGACCAGCTTCCCCCCAACTTTTACCAGGTAGTTAGCTGCGTCAGTAAGTTGAACCATACCTTTGATTTACAGTTAAATTACCATGACATTAACCATATGTATAGCCTCTGTGGGAACAAAGCTACCAACTATTACCTAAAGATAAGAGACAATCGGGTACGGTTGATATCATGCCTGCTTGATTCGAACAGGAACTCCGCCGGGGAGTTCGTTCGGGTGCGCGGCAATTGGTTTGCCGGGGACGTCCCTTGCCCCCTTTCACGGCGTGAAGTGGGTTTGTACCAATCCCTTGATCTAATTGTTTTCCTCCACTTTTCCTTTTCTTTTTATTGAAGTAAATCTTTATAATCAGATACTGATATGACACTTGTTTCTTTGCAGACAGCAAAGTGTTTGTTCCAGACATCAAAACCATCCATGCCAAGGATTTGAACTTCATCCTTCGTTCCGAGATATACGTGCATTGGGACGGACAACTCCGGGCTTCGCACCTGATCCTCAGAGTAGAGCCAGTTTACTCCACCTGGCAGAACTTTAAGCAGGCACTTCTAGTTGACAATCCCCTGCTGTCATACATAGACGTCTGGTACGCAAACTTCTTGCCGCTGAAACTTACAACCGGGGAGACGAGGGATTTTGGATGGCGCTTCACCTGCTCGGACGAGCTAACCCCTTTGCGAGACGAGTCTGCGAAACGGGTGTCTCAGCGCCTTAGAAAGTTAGCCCACGAAGCTATCCAACAAGAGGGCCCTGTTCAAGAGCAGCCGCAGCCCGAGAATCCCCCGGCCGAGCCTCAGCAACCAGTGGTTGAAGCAACTGCCTTGTCAGCTGAAGTTATCCAACCCGGCGGAAGGATGGTGTCAAGGAAGGTCATGACCCTTGACCGCTTCGTGCCCGGTGCACGGCAGCCCAACCAGTCCCCACCTTCTCAGGGCCGAGGCCAGGGGCCTCAGCCTCCACCCTCTTCTCAGGCTGGACGGGCCCGTAAGAAACAAAAGGTAACCAATCAGCCTTCCACGGGCTCGGGAGATGCTACCGTCCAGACTCCTCCCCAGCCAACAGGGGGGATCGTTATCCGTGAGCGGTAGACCCAGGCTGGTACGGGGGTTGCGTCCTCCTCCCAAGTGGCTCCAGCGTGGAAGCCCAAGTTCTTATTGGACGGCAAGCCGTTGCCTTCAACCGCCTGTGTTCGGATGTGGGAGAAAGGCGAGGGTGGCCGTATTGCCCAAACTCTGGCCGAAGGTCTTCTTCTTCCTGAGGACGTGCACGCCTTCGATAAGGGATCTGAGGAGTCTGTGGGGCACCGGTTAGAGTGGCACGCCATTGCGGTAATTATTTAGTTTGTTTATTTCTTCCCATACATTCACTTCTGCTTCTTTATTAACTTTTGTGCTTGCTAGGCTGCCCAACTGGCTCACATAGTGACTGGCCGGACACGGGATCTTGCCGAGGAAGTCGAGCGCGAAAAAGGGGCGCGGGAGTCAGCGGCCAAAACGGCGAAGGAAAAGCTAAAGGCAGCTGAGTCCGCCGAGAAGAAGGCTGCTGCCGCAGAGAAGAACAGGGCATTGGTGGAAAAGAGGTGTGCAGAGCTCTTGACTAAGCAGAATGAGACGGAAGTCAAGCTAGCTGAAGCCATCGGCCTCAATACTTCCAATGCCGAGGAACTAGCCGACCTTAGGGCAGCCCTGGTGGCCTGCGAGCAAAAGTGGTATAACGAAGGCTTCGCTGATGCCGAGAAATCTGCAGAGCTGGTAGTGGCTCAGGCTCGGAACCTGGGTTTTGAGGCCGGGTGTTTCGCTGCTCTCCAAGCACTGGGAGTTCCCGAGGATTCACACCTGAGAGACCCCGGCCAAATTCCCTTTTCGAGCCCTGTTACTGCCGTGCAGGATACCCCGGTTGCTATTGATGAGGAGGAAACGGCAAGCATGACGGACCTGGTTGAACAAATTGACGCTCATGCCGAGCCAGAGGACATGGAAGCCACCAGCATCCCGACTGTACAGGACCTTCTTGGCGAAGACTCGCGTTTCCCCCTCACCGACCAGCCAGAAGTGACGGACCCGGCCCGACCCTCCAGCTGATTTTCTTACAGTCCTTTTATGCTTTTACTTGTTTTTATCGTATTTCCAATTTAATGGTTTATTTGCCTAAGTCACCAGGATGTGGTGAACGAACAATTACCTTTATTTGTTTGATTGGTAAAACGTTTTCCTTTTCTGACTTTCGTTTTAATCCGTTGAATGAATTTCTATCTATTTGTATGTTTCGCTTGGATCATGCCAGTGTTTTGGCCATTTAATGGAATGATACCCCCAAAACCTATTGCGCGGTGCTTTGGAGAATCCGAGAGCGCCAATGGATTTAGCGTTTGTAAAGGGTTAGGGTTCCCGTATGTTCGGTGATTGTGATCCTATCGAGGGTGATGTTTTTGTCTTTTATCCTTTTATTCCTTGGTGGCGACAAGGCTTCCACCCGCTCGGCGAATTTAGCTTAACCGAGAGCCAGGTTTCTGTCCTTTGCGTTTTTAGTGATAAGGTTTCAACCTGCTCGACGATTTTAATCGAGCCGAGGGTCAAGTCTCTGTCCTTAGAGATTTTAGTTACAAGGTTTCCACCTGCTCGGTGATTTTAACCGAGCCGAGGTCCAGGTTTCTGTACTTAGAGATTTTAGTTATAAGGTTTCCATCTGCTCGGCGATTTTAATCGAACCGAGGTCCAAGTTTCTTTCCTTAGAGATTTTAGTTATAAGGTTTCCACCTGCTCGGCGATTTTAATCGAGCCGAGGTCCAGGTTTCTGTACTTAGAGATTTTAGTTATAAGGTTTCCACCTGCTCGGCGATTTTAATCGAGCCAAGGTCCAGGTTTCTGTCCTTAGAGATTTTAGTTATAAGGTTTCCACCTACTCGGCGATTTTAATCGAGCCGAGGTCCAGGTTTTTGTCCTTAGAGATTTTAGTTATAAGGTTTCCACCTGCTCGGCGATTTTAATCGAGTCGAGGGCTAGGTTTCTGTCCTTAGAGCTTTTATTTGCAATTCTCTTGGTGTGCAGTTATGGAACCAAAAACAGCATATACAAACAACTTCATCATAATCTTGATTTTAGCAAAATACAAGTTCTGGCTTACACGGATGGTCACGCGTAGAACTTCTTTAAGTTGTTGGCGTTCCACGGCCGGGGAAGTGGTCTCTCATCAAGGTCTTCCAAGTAGTAGGCCCCTGCACCGGCGATGGCGGTAACTCTGTACGGTCCCTCCCAGGTTTGAGCAAGCTTCCCTACAGCTATGTCTCGCATGTTTCCCACGACTTTTCTTAGCACCAGTTCTTCAGCACTAAATTCCCTCCCCTTTACATTTTGGTTGTATCTTTGGGCTAGTTTCTGCTGATACTCGGCGAGCCGTATGGTCGCGGCCTCCCTGCATTCTTCTAGCCAGTCCAAATGCTCCATCATCAGGTCGGCGTTCTAGACCCAAACCCCGTGACCCGTGCACTGCATAAGCTCACCTCGGTTGGTATCACAGCCTCTGCTCCGTACGTCAAAGAGAACGGGGTCTCACCCGTGGATCTCCTGGGGGTCGTACGGTAAGCCCATAGTACATTGGGTAGCTCTTCTGCCCATCTTCCTTTCGCCCCGTCCAACCTCCTCTTGAGCCCGTTCAAAATAGTCTTGTTCACTACCTCAGCTTGGCCGTTGCTTTGTGGGTAAGCCGGGGTTGAATACTTGTTCCTGATGATGAGTTCGCTACAAAAGGTCCAAAAAGCTTTGCTATCAAACTGTAGCCCATTGTCTGTTACTAGCGAATTTGGCACCCCAAACCTTGTGACTATGTTTTTCCATACAAACTTTTTCACGTCAGTATCCTAGATATTTGCCAAGGCCTCGGCTTCCGCCCATTTTGTGAAGTAATCTACAGCCACCAATACAAAACGGCGGTTCCCTGTCACTCGGGGGAATGGTCCGAGGATGTCAAGCCCCCATTGCGCGAACGGCCACGGGCTGCTGACGGGATTTAGACGACCTGCAGGCTGATGGATCAATGGGGCGTGCTTTTGACACTGTTCACAGCGTCGAACATATTCGGTGGCATCCTTCTACATCTGTGGCCACCAAAACCCCTGAGTCATCGCTCTGTGTGCTAAAGATCGTCCCCCAACATGGCCGCCACACACTTCCTCATGTAGCTCGGTCAGAAGCTCGCTGACTTTCTCGGGATGTAAGCATAAAAGGTAAGGGCCTGCAAAGGACCTTCGGTACAATTTGTGGTCCAAAGACAGCCAGTATCGAGGAGCCACCCGACAAATCTTATTGGCCTCGTCTTCATCATCCAGAACTTTATCCTTGGCAAGGAAATCTATGATCGGGTTCATCCAACACGGATTGGCCACCGCTACCTCCGCAACCTCTACTCTGGCTTGGTCGGGAATACTCTTCACACTGATACTTGGCTCCCTTATGAGTTCTATTGTGACTAGCCGTGGCGTGTCCTCGGTAGCCAATGAGGCTAACGTGGCAAGTGAGTCGGTGTGTTTGTTTTGTGACCGAGCTACTTGGGACACCTTTACCGTTCCGAATTGACCGATAATCTGCTTGGCCGCACTTAGATAAGCTTTCATTCGAGAGTCCCGAACCTCGAAGTCTCCTGCGATCTAGTAAACAACCAGCCGAGAGTCCAAGTAAATCTCAACATCTTTTGCGCCTAGATGCAATACAGCCCTCAAACCGGCCAGTAGGGCTTCATACTCGGCTTCATTGTTTGAGGCTTTGAATCCCAATCTGAAGGAGTATTCCAATCGTATGCCCTCAGGAGTGATTATGACAATACCAGCCCCGGCCCCCATAGCATTTGAAGCGCCGTCCACAAATACCCTCCACGGGCGAATTTCTGCATTACAGATTACCTTGCCGTCGTTCTTGGGTGTGAATTCTGCGATGAAATTTGCGAGAACCTGTCCCTTCACTGAGGTTCTAGGTCGGTATCTTATGTCAAACGATCCCAACCGAGTCCCCCATTTGGCAATTCGGCCTGTGAAGTCTGATCTCTTTAACAGTGACTGTAATGGATACTCGGTGAGGACGAACACCGTATGAGCCTGGAAGTAGTGTGGCAACTTCCTGGTGGCGTGCACAAGGGCTAAAACTAACTTCTCTAGGGGCAGGTACCTTGTCTCAGCATCTACTAAGGTTTTGCTTATGTAATACACTGGCATCTGTACTCCTTGGTCCCTTAGTAACACAGCACTTACGGCATGGTCGGTGACTGAGAGGTACATAAACAAATCCTCCCCGGGCTCCGGGGCAGTTAACCTTGGCGCCTTTGTCAAGTATTCCTTCAGCTCTCGAAAAGCCTCATCACATCCCTCGTCCCAATGAAACCCCTTCCACTTCTTCAGAAGTTGATAAAACAGCCGGTAGTGATTGGCGAACTTGGAGATGAATCGGTTTAGGGCGGCTAACATTCTAGTAAACACTTGCACCTCCTTGGGATTACTTGGTGGTCTGAGACGGTTCACGGCCTCTATTTGGTCGGAGTTAGCCTCTATTCCCCGAGTAGAGATCAGATAACTCAGGAACTTGCCAGCCCCCACACAGAAAGTGCACTTCTCGGCACTCAGGCGCAATTTATGCCGCCGTAGTATCTCGAATACTCCCCGGAGGTCTTCCGTATGCTGTGACTCTTTTCTGCTTTTTACCACCATGTCGTCAATATATACTTCAACCGTGCATCCAATTTTTTCTTGGAACATTCTCGTCATCATCTGCTGGTACGTGGCTACGGCGTTCTTCAATCCAAACGGCATGATCTCGTAGTGATAGTTTGCATTTAGGGATATAAATGCTGTCTTTTCTCGATCCTCGAGCGCCAAGGCAATCTAGTGGTAACCTTGGAAAGCATCCAGGAAGCTCATCCTCGGGTGCCCATACGTGGTGTCTACTAGTTGGTCAATCTTGGGCATTGGGAATGGGTCCTTGGGACACGCCCTGTTCAAGTCTGTGAAGTCCACACAGACTCTCCATTTACCGTTCTTCTTCTTCACTACAATTGTGTTTGCTAGCCATCTCGGGAAGAATATTCTTTTATGACTCCGGCCTCCTTCAGTCGCTGGACCTCCAGGTTTACTGCGACGACATGTTCCTTTGACGCTCTTCTCAGTTTCTGCTTCTTCGAGGGAAATGATGGGTCCACGTTGAGTTTGTGGACAATGAACTCGGGATCCACGCCGGGCACTTTATACGGGTTCCAGGCGAAAACATCTACGTTCTGCAAAAGGAACAACATCTCTACCCTTTCCCGGTCATTCATGCTTGTACCTATCTAGAAATACCTGTCAGTATCTGGAAGAATTCTAACCTTCAATACCTCCTCGGCCACGTCCGCCCCTGTTTCCCCTCGGGGCTTTTGTAATTGCTATGAAGTTTCTTTCTCGGCCTGTTCAGCTTGTCCGAGCTGTTCACTTTTCCATCTGATCGCAGCGACAAGACACTGCCTCGCCACTTGTTGGTTCCCCCTCACCTCGGCAACTCCATACTCAGTGGGAAATTTTACTTTCACGTGGAGGGTGGACAGAACAGCCTTCATGGCGTGAATCCACGGCCTCCCCAGGATTGCGATATACGGTGAGAATGATCGGACTACTATGAAGGTAACTATAACTCCCTTGCCTTCCATGTCCACCGGGAGAGAGATTTGTCCCTCGGGAATTACGACTCTCCCGTCAAATGAGACCAGCGGCGTGTCATATTTCACCAAATCCTGGGTCTTCAATCCGAGCCCTTCGAAGAGGTCCAGGTACATGACGTCGGCCCCGCTGCCTTGGTCGATCATCACCCTCTTTACCAGGAACCTGCCTATCCGGGCCGTTACCACCAAAGCATCGTCATGAGGTTGGACCGTCCCTTCCAAATCGTCTTCTCCGAATAAGATGGTCAGCCGTTCAACTTTCTTCTTCTTCTCGGCTGAACCTCCTCCCATGCAAGCCACTGTTAATACCCTTTTTGCTACTGCTGTTCTTCTTGGTGCAGCATGGATGACTTCGATTACCCCCAGTGGAGGCGGGAGGGGGTTCCTTTTCTGTTGGACGCCCTGGCCGGCTTCTCGGTCAGTGGAGTCTACTACAAACTCTTTCAGGTACCCTGCTTTTACTAGCTGCCCGAGATGATCTTTTAATACCCGACACTGCTCGGTGGTGTGTCCTTTGTCTCTATGATAGGTGCAGTATAGGTTTTGGTTCCTAAGAGACGAGTCGCCCCCCATTTTGTTTGGCCACCTGAAGAATGACTCGTTCTTGATCTGCTCCAAGATTTTGTGCACGGGTTCTTTGAACGCCACATTAACCCCTTCGATTTGCAGCTCTGGTTCCTGCATTCTGAAGTCTTTTTTGGGTCTTGCCGGCACAACACCTTGTCGAGATCTCCCAAGTAACGGAGCTTTCCCCCTGCTCTGCAGCCGATCATCCTCCAGGCGTTTATACTCCTCTATGCGTCTCATCAGTTGCCTCATATCCTCGGGGGGTCTTTTCGTCAACGACTCTCGTAATTTAGAGTCTTTGGGGAGCCCCATTCTGAAGGTGC
This sequence comes from Quercus robur, assembly GCF_932294415.1. Classification (NCBI taxonomy): domain Eukaryota; kingdom Viridiplantae; phylum Streptophyta; class Magnoliopsida; order Fagales; family Fagaceae; genus Quercus; species Quercus robur. The sequence goes on along the minus strand of NC_065537.1, from coordinate 30,217,094 downwards.
TTGCCGCAATTTTCTCATTTCCTCCACCAATCTCGTTGTAGAGTTCCTAGTACCGGCTGGCATAACTCCAAAGGGTTTCTCCGACCCTCATCTTTATGGAAAGTAGCACGTCTACTGGCTGTTGCACTCGGCTGTATGTCACGAATCTACTGCCGAACTCTTGAATCAGCTCGGCGAAGCTACGTATGGAGCCTTTCCGTAACCCATTGAACCATCTCAGGGCCGTTGAGCCGAGACTGGAGGGGAATACCTTACACATCAATGCATCATTGTGTGCATGCAAGGCCATCATGTGGATGTAATGACTGACATGCTCCACGGGGTCTGTCTTCCTCTCGTAGGAATTGAATGGCGGTCGTGTAAATCTGCTCGGCATAGGGGCCCGTTCAATCTCATCGGAGAACGACGACCAGGCAGCCATTCGTAAGGCTCGGCTCATGGCGTCCATGGCAGCATTGTGGTGCTGCCGTTCCTCCGGCGATTCTGACCCTCGGTCATCGTATCCATGCGACCGTGAACGGTCCCGCTAATGACGTGTCTCCCAGGAGTGCCGGTGTGACTCTTGAGAGCGCGATCGGTCTTGGAATCGTTGCGTACCAGATCGGCTGAAGCCCTCCTCGCCCCGATTTCTCCTTTGCCGGGGGTTGCGATTCCTTTCTTGGCTACGACCCCTTGCTTCCAGCTCCAAATCTATTACCAATCTGCGCAACCGCTCCAATTCTCGGTCTCTATCATCATACTGCCGATGCGCCAAAACACCTGAAACCGTTCGGTGTGTCTGGGCCGACCCTTCTCCCAATTCGGACCTTTCCTCTCCTCTGGGGTGCTCCCTGTCCTCCCGTCGTTTCTGCCTTCTCTCCTTCCACGTCGGTCCCCGAGAAGATCCTATGGAACTACTCGGCGCACGCCCTCCTGAACGCTCCTCGGACATTTCCCTTGTTTGAGTCTCAATCGAACCACAGCTTCGTAGGAGAGCCCCACAGTGGGCACCAATTGTGGGAACCAGATATGAGGCTGTTGGCCCTTAACTCACTTGGGCTCATAATTTATTTGTAGTGGGCTTGAGGATTTCCTACTCTGGGTCATTCTCGGCAGAGAGACTCAAAGCAACACTCAGTTTCTTCTTCTCCCTTGACTGTTTTCTATCTATTTTTCTGAACCCCTTCTTCCTCCCAAACTTCTGCTATTTATAGCTAAGGTTAGTGGGGAAATTATGATTACAGCCACCGCTAGTGCTATTGAAGGTCCAATATTATCTAATTTAAGTGGGTGTTTAGGTGAGAGTGGGGTGAAATAATTATGGCCTTGGAACTTGGTTCCAGCTTAGTCGATAGTGCTCGGTAATGCAGTTTACCGAGCATATCATGATTTTCCCAGACACGGTTCATACGCTTGTTCGGGAAAGCTTATGCCGAGCACTTATCAGAATTCAAGGCCCAAAACTAGTTTTTACGCTAAGGCAGTTCCAAGAAGGGCTTAGGGCAATGGGGCTATTCTCGTTGGGCTTGGGCCCAAGGGCCTATATGGGTCTTGGGATCTCGGTGCCGTACAGATGCATAAATAGATTATTTGCACATTTGCCAATCTTCAAATCAGACCCTCCACTTTTTTATAGAGTATATCTCACTAATTGGTTGGTTACCTTAAGAAGTAGAAATTGTTCATTACATATATTATATACCTATGAAAATGATTGTGCATGAAAACAAAATGATAATTGCTTTAATTATTTTTAGAGAGTATATCTCACTAATTGGTTGGTTACCTTAAGAAGTAGAAATTGTTCATTACGTATATTATATACCTATGAAAATGATTGTGCAGGAAAACAAAATGATAATTGCTTTCATTATATCTGTAAAAATATGCTTATTACATTTTCTAATTTCTTTCATTATTATATTCTGTTATGGAGTATAAATCCCAGTGAAAGATCACATTACGACTCATAAAAAAGCAGAAAAAATTCATTCACTCAGAAGCTTTCTTCCAAAAAAATTTAAAAAAAAAAATTCTAAATTCTTAACCATTTCCAATTTTGTACTTATGCTTAAAGTTTTTATACTACTAACAAACTTTAATTTTGCATCACTCTTTGCAAAATCAGGAGCCAAATAAGTACCTTAAAAATTTAGAACTTGATTGGAAAATCTTAGACATTCCAAATAAAAGTTGATGATTACAATGTCAAAGAGCAATGGGAAGTTTACACCGTCAGAAGTGCCTTTAAATCTAAATCTAACAAACACTAAGGAGATGTTGTTGCTAATAGCATTCATGTTAAACATTTAGAAACGCCAGTCAGCTTGCCAGCTTGAAGGATATAGCTAATGACAACATAATAGATGATATCTTTGAAAATACGAAATTGGTAAGAAAACAAAATCTTATTACTAATTTTATATTATTTGCTTCTTCATAACCTTTCTCATAATGTGTTTTTTTTTTTTTTAATTTTACTCTTATTACAATTTTAAATATTTATGCAAAATAAACAATCAATCTGAAAATATTTTTTTCTCCATTCACTGTTTCAATAATATCCAGTTTCCATGAAGAAGAAGAAGGGGATACAAGTGGTGAAAGCAGATTAGTGTTGCCAACCCAGCTTTGTTTCAAGCAAATCCAAAGGCAAGCACTAGAAACATCTATAGCAAATCATTTAGGCCGAGAATTAGAAGAATTACCCTTAAGAACCGCCTGTAAGTTCTTGGAATGAAAGAAAATATGCGGAATCTTTTTTTTCAATGGCTTTCCTTCATTTTCAGAAAAGCATATATATTAATTACTGGAAGGAATAACGAGAATGCACTTTGTATTACTCATGGCAGAAAGTTGTACTTGCTAAACGAACTGACCATTTTTTTATTATATATTATATTAAATAGTTCTGCATTTATATTTAAATGACTTTATTTGATTGTGGAAGTTGTCTATAGATTCAAGGACTCAAATTCTCTTTTTTACCAATGTAAATTAGAGAAAACAGAATTGATGGGATGAACAATTGCTACAATGTTGTTTTGATATATTTTTTTAAATACGTTTTTAGTATGTAATGAACAATTGAAGTTTTATCATCATGGGTTTTATTTGTGTGTTGATGCTAAGAACTTGAAATTTAAATGTTGATTATTATTTTTTTTTTTTAATTTCCTAACGTACATGTCACATTTTATTGTCATTTTGGAAGTGGTATTGCATTTTGTGGTGTAGAGTTTGAGGAGATCCTTATTCATATTTGTGTTTGGCCTCTTTTTACTTTGTAGTCTAACGAATTTGAAGTAATTATACTTTAATTGTATAAATAAGATCTACTCAGGGAAAGGGTATTTAAGCATATGGATATGGTAGCTAATGTAGAAAATATTTGCATAGTAATTAATCCTTTGAATAATTTATGATAGGCCAAGAATGTATTGACCCCTTGTGATAAATTAATCAATTGAATTAGCCAAGTTAATTAATTAATTCAATTAACATGCAAAATGCATGATAGCACAAACAAATCACCAACTAAATAAATATGCAGCAAAAATTAAATTGACACAGTGATTTGTTTTCAAATAGGGAAAATCTACATGGCAAAAACCCCACCAGGTGATTTTAAGGTCACCACTCCTGAGAATTCACTATTATCACAACAAGCGGTTATAAGTAAAGGAATCCCAGTACTTTATACCAACCTACAGTTGAACCCTTACCCTAATACCCAATTGGACTCGTTCTGTAATGACAATCTCTCCTTTTAATACATGGTATGTGACTAACCAATAGATGCGCGGGTCCCAGTACGCGACTTAATCACCAACTTGAGAAAGATGTTGGCTGCAAAGTTCTTCAGTTCATCACACGATAAAGATCAAGAAGTTCCTTGGTCACAAAACCCAAACACAGCAGCTTCTTCGAGAGAAAGATGAACTAGGGAAAATTCTGTCTCCGGTCACAATTTGCATGAATAAAACTTTGCTTCACACTTGCGCAACCTTTGACGGACCTTAAAATAATCCTTATATATGTTTAGGGTTGTGAGAGAAGAAAGCCAAACATATACCCACGGATTGGATGAAAATCAACTCTGAAAAACTGAATTTCATAAACCTTAGCTATCTATCGAGCTTGCTGTCGAGCATCAGGCTTTAGCAGCTTTTAAACCTTGATAGATACTAGCTGTTAAGCTAGCTATCAAGATTTAAAATTCAGCACTTCCTCACTTGTTTCTTGGACAGACTTGCATGGCTTTAACACTTGAACTTGAAACCTTGTTTCTTGAAGTATTAAACACATCCTAGATCTACCCAATTATAAGTAAAGTGCATTTTGTCAAAGGATTAGCCAATTACATAAAATATTGACATATGTTCCTAACATAGAATCACATATGTCCTAACAATCTCCCCCTTTAGAAATCCGTGACAAAACCACAAAAAAAAAAATGAACATATGAGAAAAGTCATAACAACATCATCAAATATATATATCAGAGATAAGTACAATGTTTGCTATCACTAAGTGGTCACAGGACCAATGTACAAGAGATAATGTATCTAAAATAGAAAGAAAAGAAAACAAAAAGATACAAAAATCCTCACTACATCCCTCATATACACCCCTCCTATCACAAAATCTCCTATATTAACCCTTCCCCTATGAGTATGACTACTCTCATCTCAAAACTACTCTCCCTTTTTGTCACGAGTGACAAAGGGTAAGTATATCAAGTAAACATCTCATCATCACTAGGCTAGCTAGCATCCTCATCCTCATCATCATCATCGTCATCATCGTCATCGTCATCGTCATCGTCATCGTCCTCGTCCTTAGATGCCTCTGGAGAAGGAGAGGGAGACGCCATGAAGCCACTAAGGCGAGCCTGCCGTTTAGTAATACGGCCAACACGAGTGTTCACCTAACACAACTCATCACTATGTGTGTCAAGGCGAGCATCCATGCGCTGTAGCTGCGCCATGACCGCCTCGAAGGTCACACCACCCGCCAATGAAGAAAGTGCGGATATGGAAGGAGCGGAAGAAGCGGGAGGAGCTGCCGTATCTGTCCAGGGCCGCCTCGGTCTGCGTTGTGCCTCGCTCTGTCGAACAGTAGTTGCATCTATGGCACAAATGACGGTGAAGTGAGGAGACTCAAGAAAGGAGACAGAAAAATGGTGAAGAATCCGCATGATAGCCAAAGAAAAAATAAGCTTATCACGGGTCGCCATATCCCTATAGACATCTATAAGGGATAGAATAAAGTGAGAATGGAAGTCGATAGAGATATCCTCTAAGAAGGATGACAAAAATCAAGCACGAGGCTCTGTAATAGTGTAATAGTGTTATAGTGAGACAAAGGATGAAGAATAAATGTCATCACCATATTAAGTAATCTCGGACCTTTTATAAAGGCCGAGCAAGGGGTGTATTGATGGTCACCCCTAGAAGAAGGTGTCTCACAGAAGGGAGATAAGAGTTCGTCTTTGGACACAGTCCTCAGACGATCGCAGCTAGGGTAGTCAGGATGTGCTACCCTAGGAACGTGTAGTACCTCAGAAACAATCTCTGGAGTAACTACTATACGCGTACCTCTGGAGTAACTACTATACGCGTACCTTGAACGCAAGAGAAGAAATGAGGTACAGAAGTATCAAATTCGTGCATATTGGAGTAAAACTCCTGTATGATCACGAAGGGGCACGTGACCGGGACGCCACACAGAGACTCCCAACCCCTACTGTAGATGACAGTGGGTAGGTCAATATCGGAAAAATCTGATAAGATGACTTGGCGTTTCGAATGAATGCCTCGTCAACAAAAATTCTCCGAAAAGTCCTTTTGGGCTTTATCATCACGGAATCGAACAGAAGAAAGGGTAGGATCAAAAGAAGAAGTAGATTTCCCAGAAAGAAGAGGGTTTTGGGACGGAGTAGATTTTCGTTTAGGTGCCATGATGCAACTAACCAAAAGAAAGAGAGAGAGAGAGAGAGAGATAATCAGAAAAGCACCAACAAGACAGATATATGAAAGTATAAGAACTTGAAGGTATGTATGCATAAAAATGCATGAACATGTGATATGCAAATTTAAATATATCATGGGCTCAACCCAATCCAATCCTAACAGCACACAAACAGTTCAACATATATAGCACACATAAAAAATGCATGAAAATATAGTTATAATGCAAGTGTGATGTAATGCATGAAGTTTTAAACTCATTCAAGCAACACCCATCCCAAAATTTTCAAAAAAAACTTCATTAATTTTGAAAAACCCCTAAAATTTTCAAAAAATCCCAAAAGTTAGGTCAAGAGGTATGAAATGCATGATAAAGTGAGGGATTAAGGACCTTACCAATGAAGAAAGAACAAGATCAAGGTCGAAAATCACTTGGGAATGAAGTTTGGAGTGAAAGAGAAGAGTTTGGGAAGGTGAGAGGTCAAAAAGTATCGAGAGAAATCGAGGAGAAATGAACTGATATCGCACTAACCCTTTAAATAGAAATTCATAATTCTCGATGGGTCGAGAGCTATTGAGAATTGTCAAGAATTAAAAAGCACGAGAAATAGCTATTGAACTAGCTATCGAGGAGCTGTCCAGAGGTTTCCATAGCAAGGGAGCTTGATGGATCGAGGTAGCTGTCGAGGAGCTATCGAGAAACCAGAAAGTATCTCAATGGATCGAAGTAGCTATCGAGAAGCTGTTGAGAATGCAATAAAAAGTAGCTGAAGAGCTCAATAGATAGCCTAGCTGTCGAGAGGTGTCGAGCAGCTGTCAAGATTGCTTAAAAACAATTTTTCAAGAAGAGAAAAACACAAATATGAATGCAATCAAGCATGCTATACAATCAACTATCCAAACAATATTTTAAACTCTCAAAATCATCTCTCAATAAGAAAAATTTCAAGCACATAGATCCAAAACACACACACACACACTAAACAAGTCTAACCAATTTTATATTTCAAAAACAAGTTAAGACAGTTTAATAAGCATACATTAACACATGCATTTCTTGTGATGGTCAAATCATATTGTACATGCACATGTATCAAAAGTAGTAAAGAATATTACGTGTTGTGTGTGAAAAATATCGCAAGATTGCACAAGTGTCTACATGTTATGACGATTTGAGATATGAGAAAATCACTTTAACTCACACACAATCATAACTGTTTGATGGGGACTATCACCTTCGTGGTACATCCTATAACTCTCACATCTCCTAAAAGACACACTTGCAATCATATATAAAGCATTTTGGTTCTTTTTTCTCTTTAATTTTCTTTGCATATTTTTCTTTTAAGCAAACCATGCATGAGCATATGAGAGAAAAGAAATACTCAATGATGTTAAGCATTTAACATTCCTCTTGTGCTATGTCAAAGCATACAAATGTCATTTTTATGATTGGTGGGCAACAATGATGAGATGGTTATTTATGCCTTTCTCTTAGGATTTTCTAGTCCTTCCCATCAAAAAGAGTGATACGAGTGTTAATTACAAGAGATTACTTAACCTTACTCATCACAAACATAAGTCACAAAGCTCACTTTCTTAGTTGTGCATAGAGATGCTCTTCTAAGCTACAAAAGATACAAAGTTTAGAAAACTTTGTTTCAATGGCCGTCCAAGGTACACAAGTACCAATGTACACAAACACACTGTTTTTGTATTTTTCTAAGTTTTCAAAAAATTTTTTTTTTAAAAAAAAAATAAAGCAAAACTGAAAAATAAACAAACAAAAACATATTGAACAAAGCAATGCATAAAACTAGATGCAAATGCATGAGGAAGAAGGAGGAGAAGGAGAGATCAATCCATGGAGATGATACCAATGTTTTGGCGAAGGAATTCAAACCGTTTGCTGTCAAGAGGTTTGATAAACAAATTAGCCTTCTGATCATCAGTATGAATAAACTCAAGAGTAAGAGTACCATCTTCGACAAGCTCCCTAATGAAGTGATGTCGAATCTCTATGTGTTTAGTTCGAGAATGTTGAACCAGATTCTTAGAAATGTTGATGGCACTGGTATTGTCAAAATAGATGGTAAAATGCTTTTGACAAATACTGTAATCATGCAGGACTTTTTGCATCCATATAAGTTGGGTGCAACAGCTATCGACAGTGATGTACTCAACTTCTATAGTGGATAATGAGATTGAATTCTGATTTTTGCTCATCCATGAGATAAGATTATTACCCACATAAAAACAACCCCCCGATGTACTCTTTCTATCATCAGTATTCCCAGCCCAGTCAACATCAGAATACCCAGCTAAGACATCATTTGTGTCCTTGCTATACCACACACCAAAGTCGCAGTGGTTTTGACATACTTTATGATTCTTTTCAAAGCAATCATATGAGACTCTTTGGGATTAGCCTGATATCTAGCACACACTCCTACACTATAACTAATGTCAGGTCTACTAGCAGTCAGGTAAAGAAGACTATCTATCATGCTTTTATAAAGAGATGAATTTACACTTTTACCTAAGAAGTCAATAGTGAGTTTAACATTTAGGCTCATAGGGGTTCTAACAGAACTAGCAGATTCCAAACCAAACTTTTTCACAAGATTTCTTGCATATTTAGATTGAGATAGGAATATACCTGAATCTTGTTGACGAATCTGCAAGCCAAGGAAGTGAGTCAGCTCTCTAATCATGCTCATCTCGAACTCGCCTTGCATGAGTTTTGAGAAACTATAAGCAAGTTCATCCTTAGTCGACCCAAAGATGATATTGATGAATCCTGTGATATCAGTGAGCTGAAAGTCTCAGGCGTTGATGATTTTATGACTGAGTCCTGAGAAAACAAACAGAAAATCAAAGGAGACTAGTGGAAGCCGGCCAAGAATCCTCTGAAGGTAAAGTTAGACTTTTTGTAATTCCCAGTATATTGGAAGTATCAGAATACCTTAATCTCTTTTTGGCGAGCGTTTATATAGCATGCGGGGAGCGGTTACTTGTTTGGTAACTGTTCCTATTGTTGAGGAGTCCAAAAGGCTCGAAGGTAACTTCCATAACTGCCATGGAAGTTACATTATTTGAATCAGCATTCCATAATGGTTGGACTTGACTAGTAATGGTTCGATTTCTCTCACACCTAGTGGAAATTTGCTCGTCTAAGGCTAACCTCGTTCGTCCCTTAAGGACGGACGAAAGAGGCTGAACTGGACGAGGATGTTCCTTCTTCCTTTCTTTTCTTTGGACGACTTATATGGACGAGACAAGACTTTTGGATTTTCATTACACCATCAGATATCATCAACATAGACTTAAGCAACTATTAACTCACCATCTTCCCTTTTTATGAAGAGAGTTTGATCAGCTTTTCCTCTTCTGAACCCATGTGACACCAGGTATTGTGTGAGTAGATCATACCAAGCTCTAGGGGCTTGTTTTAAACCATAAAGTGCCTTCTTGAGGTACAATACATAATCTGGAAAGTATGGATCAATAAATCCTTTTGGTTGAGCCACATAGACATCTTCTTTAAGGAATCCAAATCAAGAAAGCAATCTTCGCGTCCATTTGATAGAGCTTGAACTTCAAGTGACGTGCCAGGGTTAGGAGAATTTTGATGGACTCCATACGGGCTACTGGAGCAAATGTCTCATCATAGTCTACTCCTTCCATTTGTGAGTATCTTTGAGCTACAAGATGAGCCTTGTTGTGGATCACATTACCCTTCTCATTAGTTTTATAGCGGAATATCCACTTTGTGCCGATGATGTGCTCACCCTCCAGTCTAGGTACTAAAGTCCAGACATCATTCCTCTGAAACTAAAGCAGTTCATCATGCATAGCTTCAACCCAGCTTTCATCCTGAAGAGCTTCCTCAACTTTAGTGAGTTCAATATGTGACAAGTAACAAGAACAAGACACAAAGTTAGCAACACATTTATCAACTGTACACTTCCTTAATGTAAGTTCATTCATGTTTCCCGCAATAACTTCAGGAGGATGATTCAATTTGATCCTAGAGGAAGGTCCTTTCTCCTCATGGGATTCAGAATCAGGTGAAGTAGATATGTCAGCTGAATCTTCTACAACACTTAGAGAATCGGGAGTACTTAGAGATGCAGGCTCTTGTTCAACAATTTGCTGGGGCTCAGGAGGAAGAATTTCTTTGGGGATTTCCACACTAAATTTATTAGAACCAGATTTTGAAGATTCATCAATAACAACATTCATTGTTTCCATTCCCTTCATGGTTCTTTTGTTGTATACCCGATAAGCCTTACTTGTAGAGGAGTATCCCAAAAATATTCCTTCATCGCTTCGGGAGTCAAATTTTCCCACATTCTCTCTATCCTTAAGAATGAAACAAGTACTTCCAAAGATTCTGAAATACTTAACATTTGGCTTCCTTCCCTTCCATAACTCATATGGAGTCTTCTTGGTACCGGGTCTAAAATACGCCTTATTAACTGTATGACAAGCAATGTTAATGACTTCTCCCCACAAGTTTCTAGCCACATCCTTTTTGTGCAACATGGCTCTAGCCATCTCTTGAATAACCTTGTTCTTCCTTTCTACTACACCATTTTGCTGAGGAGTAATAAGAGTAGAGAATTCTTGAGATATACCTGATCTTGTACAAAAGGGCTCCATATATGAGTTCTAGAATTCTTTATCATGATCACTTCGAATTTGATCAATCTTTAGGCTTTTCTCACTCTACGATCTTGTGCACAAGGCTTCAATGTGCTCAGGAGCATTAGACTTGGATCGTAGGAGTATGACCCAAGTGTACCTAGTGAAGTTGTCTACCACAACCATGATGTATCTCTTTCCACCAAGAGACTCAGTTCTAGTTGGACCCATAAGATCCAGATGTAGTAGCTCCAATGGTTTGGATGTAGCAAATGTCTGAGTGCCCAGATGTTTAGCTCTCGACTATTTCCCAAGTTGACATAGTCCACACACCACATTGCTCATTCTACTAAGCTTTGGTATCCCCAAAACTGACTCATGCTTAGATACAATTGAAAGATGTTTATAACTAGCATGTCCCATCCTTTGGTGCCATAGATCTTATTTGGTAAACGAATGCTATTGCACACAATATCAGCATCAAGAACCAAGCCATAACAATTGTCTAGAGTGCGAATACCACTTATAAGTTTCTTTCCAGACTCATCCATGACAAGGCATTTTCCCTTTGAGAATAGTACCATGAAGTCTTGATCACATATCTGACTTATGCTCAACAAGTTCACTCTCAGACCTTCTACATATAGAACATTTGCAATGTCTGGCAATCTAGGTAGAGAGATGATTCTCTTTCCTTTAATCTATGATTTGCTCTCGTCACCAAAAGTAACATTACCACCTTTCTTAGACTCGAAAACCTTGAAGAGAGATCGGTCTCCAGTCATGTATCTTAAGCAGCCGTTGTCAAGGTACCACAAACATGTATCCATAACCTTAAATGCGGACTTCATCATGAATCACACTTCTTGCTTGGATGACAGATTAGTGGGAATGGTGTTTTCTCTCATCTACCTTTTATGAACTAAACCTTTAGCTTTCACTCTTCTCAGATGAACTCTTTTGCACATTTTCATTCTGAGACAGTCTAGTTTCTTCTTTGTCAAACTGGGATCTTTTCAAATAGTCATCATAATAGAATTCAAATAACTTTTAGACTTGTATTTTATGATACGCTCAAACAAGTAGAGATTAGAAAAAGAAGATGTATTTGAAAACAAATATCTCTTTAAGCTGGTTGCAGCCATGACAACAGAGGTCAATGGATCACATAGCAAAGATTGAAACCTAATCAGAGTGTGCCTGCTCTAATACCACTTGATAGGCCAAGAATGTATTGACCCCTTGTGATAAATTAATCAATTGAATTAGCCAAGTTAATTAATTAATTCAATTAACATGCAAAATGCGTTGTAGCACAAACAAATTACCAACTAAGTAAATATGCAGTGGAAATTAAATTAACATGGTGATTTGTTTTTGAATGGGGAAAACCTACACGGCAAAAACCCCACCAGGTGTTTTAAGGTCACCACTTCCGAGAATTCACTATTATCACAACAAGCAGTTATAAGTAAAAGACTCTCAGTACCTTATACCAACCTACAGTTGAACCCTTACCCCAATACATAATTGGACTGTAGTGACAATCTCTCCTTTCAATGCATGACTCCCAGTACGTGACTAACCAATAGATGCGTGGATCCCAATACGCGACTTAATCACCAATTTGAGAAAGATGTTGGCTGCAAAGTTCTTCAGGTCATCACACAATGGAGATCAAGAAGCTCCTTGGTCATAAACCCTACGATGTACAAATACAGCAACTTCTTCAAGAGAAAGATGAAGTAGGGAAAATTCTATCTACGGTCACAATTTACATGAATAAAACTTTGCTTCACACTTACGCAACCTTTGACGGCCCTTAAAATAATCCTTATATATGTTTAGGGTTTTAAGAAAAGAAAGCCTAAACATATACCCACGGATTGGATGAAAATCAGCTCTAAAAAACTGAATTTCATAAACCTTGATAGATAGCTATCTATCGAGCTAGCTGTTAAGCATCGGGCTTCAGTAGTTTTTAAACCTCGATAGATACTAGCTGTCAAGCTAGCTGTCAAGATTTAAAATCCAGAACTTCCTCACTTGTTTCTTGGACAGACTTGCATGACTTTAATACTTGAACTTGAAACATTGTTCCTTGAAGTATTAAACACATCCTAAATCTACTCAATTACAAGTAAAGTGCGTTTTGTCAAAGGATTAGCCAATTAGATTTGTGTGTTTCAAGCTTTTATGTGGTTTTTAAAAAAAATTTTACTTAGGTTTGTTTGTTTCTGTGTATCATTTTTTGTAGGTTCTTGCTTGGAACAAATTAGTAAATGCTTTAAAAATAAAATGACCTTTGTAGATTATTAGTGAGATTAGTAAAGGGTGGATTATTGAAAGCCAAAACCGTAGAGCACTCCACTGCAGAGTGTACTATGCAAGCCATAGTCCAGGTATAAATTTTATAAAAGTGGTTTTTTTTTTTTTTTTTTTTTTTTTTTCCGATTTTGCTATTTCCAATTTTCCTCTTTCTGATTCTCTTTAGACTGTTAATCTACAAGCCATTCGCTTCCTTCAATCTTTGCAGTTTTATGATTATCAAAGCCAAAAAACTCAAGAAAGCAAGGTTCAAAAACCATCAAATTGCTTTAAAGAAGAAAGAAAAGAGTACCAGATTAGCCAAGTGATGTTGGCCTTTTGGAGAATTATTTTTGTATATCTCAGCTTTGTCTGATATATAAAATCCCACAAAAAAAAAAAAAAAAAAACCTTGGAAAGGCTTTTCTGTTTGGTATATGAGCATTATTTAGGGACCACCAGATCTGTTGGATACTGGTAATGATTAAATGGAAGTGCTAGCTGTGGGGATGTGTAAAGCCTTGGAATTTGCCAAGCATTTGTCAATATGAGACCTAGAGGTAGTGTATGAAGATAGCTCCATCATTCAAGAACTTAATATGCTTTAAGATTGAAAACCTTTTGCATGACCTACTAACTCTTCATCATGCTTTCAGGTGCATTGCATTCTTTTCAGGTAACACATCATACTCAACTCATGTACTTGGTAAGATATTCTGGAATGTATTTTAGATTCAATAGTTACTGATGTACAAGTTTTATAAGTTCTCAACAAATACCACTACCGAAGGGCTTTTAATTTTTTTTTTTTTTTTTTAATTATCAACTATCAAAATATATTCAAAGGAGAAGGTGGAAGCGAAGGGACTGGGAAGAAGGAAGCCAAGGTGAATGAGGTGAAAGGTATTGAATTTTTAGGAAGTTTGGGAAGTTGATATTGCTATTGGTTTTTTTTTTTTTTTTTGTATTTTGTTGGGTTTGTATATGTGAGGAAGAATGGTTAATAGGTATTTGTTTAATTATACATTGAACTGAATTTACAATGATGGGCATGGATATCTAATGTTATTTGCACTTTTTTGTGTCAATTGTATTGGATTCGGTCGCCAAGGTTAGATCTTTTTGGGTCTTGTTTATTGTGGTTGTTTTATTGAGGAATAATGGTTAATTATGCATTGAACTTAATTCACAATGATCTATACTACTAGACATTGAGTACATTTTTGTTGTGAATTGATGTGGACTTGCCGACTGGTTATGCATGGCATCATAATAGCTTCCAAATCGGTTTGTAACAAAATTACAATAGAGATGAGTCCAAAGGGACTATTCTTTATAAAGGTTGCCTTTTAATATATTTTCTTGATGGTCTATATATGATCTAAATTACGGGCATATTATGTTGCCAATATGTAATTATTGTGTTCATTTTTTGTGTTAGGTTTCATCAAACTCTTGACAAATTCGGTGCTATATCTACTTCTTAAAGTAATATTTTGGATTCGCTTAATTTTTAGGTGGCTTATTAGAAAAAGGCCCCCAGAGATTAAGAACAAATGTCCCATCAAAATATTATTTACAACAAACCCTTAATGAATATCCTCTTTAATGTACTGACTCAACTTTGAAGATTAGTCCCAAATGTTTAGACAATGATGTTATACCAATTCATTTGGATATATTTACACTATTTTCTAAATGATTTCCACTATAATAAATTGTTATTATTTGTTTCCCCTTATTTCTAAGTAACTTAGGGCATTGGCCTATTTATATTGTGTTCAAATATGTTCTTCTCACATGAAAGCATGTTTTCATTTGAGGCACCAATCCATTTTTTTGGCAAGCATTTCCACACTAGGGGCATTGGCCAAAAATGTTTTCTTGATAATTGGTTTCTAACAAGTTAGAGAAAGAAAGCTATTTTGTAGGAACCAATGATTGCAAACCATGATCTTCTTTCGTGTTCCCTAATGGTCGCAACATCAAATGAACTCAGGATCAATCTAAGCATGGAATATGCCTCAAACTAGGGGCATTGTGTAAGTATTTCCAATTCATTTCAATGAAAAAATTCATTGCTAATTGAAATGATCTTTTTACAGGAACTAAGCAAAGACTTATCCAGCAATCCGCATCAACTTCTGGCCAAAGTTATTCTCATTCGTCTAGGGTTTTTTTTTTTTTTTTTTTTTTTTAAATCATCATCATTCTTGCCTCATGAATAAATCTTCATCATTTCTAGTCCATCTTCATCTTCTTCACTTTGTGATCATAAAAAAAATCTCCAAAACTATTTTTCAAGGAAAATTCTCCTATGAACAAATCTTCATTAAAGTTTTTCAAAATTGCAATGGAAAAATCTCCAGAATGAATCTTCAAGGAAAAATCTCCATATTTCAAAGCAAAAATCTCCGTGAATAAATCTTTTCCTTAAAATTTTTTTCCAATGTTTAAAAGATAAATCTTCAAGATAACTCTTCAAAAAAAAAAAATCTCAATTTTTTAAGGAAAAATCTCCAATGAATAAATCTTCATAGGAAAAATCTCCAATGAACAAATCTTCATTAAATATTTTGAAAACTTCAATGGAAAAATCTCCAAAGTCAAAGCTTCAAAGGATAAATCTCTTGAGCATAGCTTCAAATAAAAGATCTCCAGAACAAATGGCAGATTGCGATCTCCTTCCATATTCTCCAATGGTCGCAACATCAAGTTAGCTATCCACAGTTAGCATTCATCAAATCATGCAAGATGTCCCAAACTAGGGGCATTGGCTTGGTATGTCCAGTTATTTTCAATGAATAACTCTGTTACTAATTGAAAGTATTTATTTTGCAGGTACTAGTGTAAAAGGCCACACACATTGACATGACCTAGGATCCAGAACCTTTGGTCCTCTGAAAACATGAGCCAAAGCCCAAAAACCCTTGGTCCTCTGAAAACATGAGCTAAGATCCAAAAATCCTAGGTCCTCTAAAAACATGAGTCAGGATCCAGAACCTTTGGTCCTCTGAAAACACGAGCCAAAGCCCAAAAAACCCTTGGTCCTCTGAAAACATGAGCCAAGATCCAAAAATCCTAGGTCCTCTGAAAACATGAGTCAGGATCCAGAACCTTTGGTCCTCTGAAAACACGAGCCAAAGCCCAAAAAACCCTTGGTCCTCTGAAAACATGAGCCAAGATCCAAAAATCCTAGGTCCTCTGAAAACATGAGTCAGGATCCAGAACCTTTGGTCCTCTGAAAACACGAGCCAAAGCCCAAAAAACCCTTGGTCCTCTGAAAACATGAGCTAAGATCCAAAAATCCTAGGTCCTCTGATATGAGTCGGGATCCAGAACCTTTGGTCCTCTGAAAACATGAGCCAAAGCCCAAAAAACCTTGGTCCTCTGAAAAACATGAGCCAAGATCCAAAAATCCTAGGTCCTCTGAAAAAATGAGCCAGGATCCAGAACCTTTAATCCTTTAAAAACATGAGCCAAAGCCCAAAAAACCCTTGGTCCTCTGAAAACATGAGCCAAGATCCAAAAATCCTAGGTCTCTGAGAACATGAGCCAGGATCCAAAACCTTTGGTCCTCTAAAAACATGAGCCAAAGCCCAAAAAACCTTGGTCCTCTGAAAAACATAAGCCAAGATCCAAAAATCTTAGGTCCTCTGAAAACATGAGCACATGAGCCAGGATCCAGAACCTTTGGTTCTCTGAAAACATGAGCCAAAGCCCAAAAAACCCTTGGTCCTCTGAAAACATGAGCCAAGATCCAAAAATCCTAGGTCCTCTGAAAACATGAGTCAGGATCCAGAACCTTTGGTCCTCTGAAAACACGAGCCAAAGCCCAAAAAAACCCTTGGTCCTCTGAAAACATGAGCCAAGATCCAAAAATCCTAGGTCCTCTGAAAACATGAGTCAGGATCCAGAACCTTTGGTCCTCTGAAAACACGAGCCAAAGCCCAAAAAACCCTTGGTCCTCTGAAAACATGAGCCAAGATCCAAAAATCCTAGGTCCTCTGAAAACATGAGTCAGGATCCAGAACCTTTGGTCCTCTGAAAACACGAGCCAAAGCCCAAAAAACCCTTGGTCCTCTGAAAACATGAGCTAAGATCCAAAAATCCTAGGTCCTCTGAAAACATGAGTCGGGATCCAGAACCTTTGGTCCTCTGAAAACATGAGCCAAAGCCCAAAAAACCTTGGTCCTCTGAAAAACATGAGCCAAGATCCAAAAATCCTAGGTCCTCTGAAAAAATGAGCCAGGATCCAGAACCTTTAATCCTTTAAAAACATGAGCCAAAGCCCAAAAAACCCTTGGTCCTCTGAAAACATGAGCCAAGATCCAAAAATCCTAGGTCTCTGAGAACATGAGCCAGGATCCAAAACCTTTGGTCCTCTAAAAACATGAGCCAAAGCCCAAAAAACCTTGGTCCTCTGAAAAACATAAGCCAAGATCCAAAAATCTTAGGTCCTCTGAAAACATGAGCACATGAGCCAGGATCCAGAACCTTTGGTTCTCTGAAAACATGAGCCAAAGCCCAAAAAACCCTTGGTCCTCTGAAAACATGAGCCAAGATCCAAAAATCCTAGGTCCTCTGAAAACATGAGTTGGGATCCCGAACCTTTGGTCCTTAGAAACACATGACTAGAATCTCCATATATTCTTGACCTCAGGTAAGCATGTGTTGTACACATTCAAAAATAAATAAATAAATAATTAAAATAAAATAAAATTTTGCATGCATGAACTACGTTTGGACCTAATCCCCCCACCAAGAGGTACGTAGGCAATCTCCCTCGAGATTCGGTCCACATTTTGATCCACAATATGACCATCTGCATTTTTATCTACATGTATTCACCACGGTTAAATGCTGATTGCAAATTTAAGTGTCTCTTTCATACATTGACATTCGCTTTTCAAGCTCTGCCAATGAGGGACATTCTGTTGACACACCATTTTGTAACCCACATTTAACCTCACATGGAAGGTAAAAGGGTAAATTCACCTTGGAAATATGCATCTTGATTCTGGTCATTAGATCCTTAATCTCATTTCACCAAAATGATCTTGATGTTGTAACGATCAAATCAAATGGTCATAAGCTTTAATCGGACTATCAAATTGAAAGTTATCATCAAATCAAGTTTTGATGGCTGAGATGCATTATCACAAATTGAGTCCGACTATATGTGATTATGAACAATTGATTTCAATTGGTTATAAGTATAATCAATTTGAGGACGATGATGTGTCATAATTTGATTGGTTATGACTACATTTTATGGTAAGGTTGCACACACTTAATTAACTAGATAGTTAAACATTAATTATTCAATGAGTAATTTGTGTAATTATCTTTTAATTAGGATAAATTTGGAACCAATTAAGTCTGAAATGGGAGTGATTGGAGCCATTTAATGTTAATTGGGAGCTAATTTGGGATCTATTAATGTTAATTGTGCTGAAACCATTTTCTAACAAATGATCTCTGCTTACAATTTCATCAATATCTCTTAGAATATTTTGAATCTTGAATAAGGTTAATTTTCCCAAAAACTAGACATCCGGGGCTTCAATTTGAGCACAAGAATGAGATAATTCTGATTAGAATTGAGTCAGATACGATTTTTCAAAGTTTGCTCTACAGGTTGTTACAGCAGCTACGGGAAAACCGAACTTTACTTGCTCCTTACCCTCATCAATCTCCACATTTAATGCACCAAATTTCCCCAAAGGATAAAATGAGGTCTAGGTCTAGGTTCGTGATTCTTTGTCAACCCTCATTGAATGACCTTCCATTCATATTTCCTCCACCACTACTATATAAACTCCTCCTCTCCTTCATTTCAAAACACACAAAAAACCCCCCCTCTTTTCTCTTCTCTTAAGTTCTAGTAAAGTTGAGTAGTCTTGTTATATCTTGGTCTTCCTGAGACTCAAGGTATTTAGTGAGACTCACTCTCCCTCTCCTAGATATTTTTTTCCTCCACCCTTAGGACCTCCATCAAGAGTCCCCTCCTCCACCATATGGATCTTGCATGAAAGTATAATCCCCTTCCCTAACTATTTGTTTATGTTGCCATGATGAGAATTTAAGATTAAAACATTATAATTCCCTTGAATATGTTTGAATGTTCTTAATTGTTCTTATGTGTTCTTCATATGTTCTTGATTGTTCATCATATGTTCATGCATAACACTAGTTTCGATGTTGAATCCACATAAAAAAAAAACATGAAAAAGATGTTTGTTTAGTAATTCTTTCAAATCTTTGAATCTAGGTTATTACCGTCCACACACATTCACTAGAATTTATTTTTCAATCCAAATGCAAAACTTAATAAATCGAATTAGGACTTATCATATGCATACACATTAAATTCAACATGCAAATTGATTGATAACATATTGGATTATGTGATATGAATATTGGCCACCATAGTCTAGAAGACCGATTTCACCGGGCAAGGTGGGTGACTAACACCTTCCCACCTTGTAACATAGCCTTCGAGCTTAGATCAAGAGTTAGTAGATCAAATGCTTATCCATGTAATTTTCAATTTCTAGATTATAACTAGGAAACAAAGCCATGTACTTTATCTTAGATTGTATTTAGGACCAAAGACATGTAATTTTCCTATGATCAATGTAAATTCAATTTCAAATTAATAAAATGAGAAATTTTTCAATTATGGTTTTCTTATTTTTCCAATAATTAAATAAGTGGCGACTCCATTGTAAAACCTTTAATCTAAAAGGGAAAATGTAACTAGTCAAACCCCCATTTTGAGAGGCAATAACACGACTTCACCCATTCACGTGGGTTTAGCCCAACATCCTATAAAACGGGCCCGGGGCGCGGTCTCTCACATTAATATTGTTGTTGTTATTATTATTATTATTATCATCATCATCATCATCAGCTAAACTTAATATATATATATATATATATATATATATATATATAACAAAAACACTTGACTTTCTATTAACCTTTTGATATTTTGAAAAATTAGCTTTTGAGGCCTCATAATTTTATACATTATTATTCTATTATATATTTTTTATAATTGTTTTGGTATTGTTGATATCGTATTTTGTCCGCCCTTGATTTGCGTTCCGGACCCCGAAAAATCCAAAAATATTATTTTCTCTCCATGGGACACCAAAGAATGACGTGGCATAACCCGTTCGGACACCGAAGCACTTAAAATGCCTCTTTCAGCCAAAATGACTCAAAGCGCCCCTGGTCAACCCTAGGTTGACCGAAAGTCAAACAAAGTTAAAATCATCACAAAACAACTTTTTTCATGGTTTTATATCAAACCCGAGCTTTTCGGAGATTTTTCACAACTTTAACCGAGTTTGAACAAGTTAACCCGTAGTTAACTCTTTGTGGCCCCTAGAAGTCCTAATTTTGATTCGACCGTTAGAATGGGTTGAAACCAACGATATTGCAAAGATTATAAAATTCTCATTCCAATGACTATTCATGGGTCGAAATCAGAGTTAGAATGGCCGAGATATCATGAAAACCGAGATAACGCACCGATCGATGCACCACTAACTTCTGAGAGCCATAACTTTTGATCCAACCATTGGATATTCAAGTTCCATACCTTTTTAGAAATAGGAAGTCAAGATCTTTCTAGGGGTGTCAATAACAACCCGATCTGAGACCATTTAAAGATGGAGGCCCTTGAAGGGCTATCGCCTCGAAAAGCGTGTTTGGGCAATAAAAGGCCCTAGGCACCTTCAAAAAAAAAAAAAAAAAGACTTTTTTTGGGTTTTGCTCTCTGCTTGGACATTCTCTACACATTTTTCCCCCTCTCAAACATAAAAAACATACCAAAACCTTTTGATTCTTCCTTCTTCACAAAAAATACAAAGTATTGTTCTTATACCCAATCTTCTTCTCCTTTGTTCTACACTTTGGATTTGGGGTTTACGGGTGTGGATGTAGCTTTTTAGCTACTATCCACACCCCTAACTTTCTAAATCTTTTTCTAGCATTTATCTTGCTCTTTTATGCCTTAATAACATGATTTACTGCTTTCCTTAGCACGTTTCTTGCTTTATCTTGCTCCTAGCATGTTCTAGGTTTAGATCCATGTTCTTCCATGCTTGTTTACATGTTTATTTGTCCTTCCCACGTGTTTTATGATTTATGTCATGCTTTAGATGCTTAGATCTTCTCTTTCCCATGTGTTGGTGTTTGGGTCTACATGCTCACATGCTTGATATTATGTCTCCGTCCATGCCTTGCCTAGATCTACATGTTTACATGCATGTTTCTATGCCTATATGCCTATGTATATGCCTTCACATGCTTTTATGCTAGGATTTGTGTTCTTCCATGCTTTTATGCTTACATCTACATGCTTAGATGTACATTTACATGCCTACATGCATATTTCCATGTTTATATGTGTAGATCGATCTATTTACATGCTTAGATCGATGTTCTCTACATGCCTTATGCCTTATCTATGTGCTTGCGTGCTTCACGCCTTGTTTATGTGCTTAGGCCTAGACCTTGATTGTCATGCCATGTGCTATTGTAACCCTTTTGTTCCTTTTACTGCATTTTCTTGTGTTTTGGCCATTTGGTAGGATTTAGATCTTGACCATCATCCATACACCTTGGCCCATATCAAAGGGTTTGGATCATCGTATTTGCATGTTTATGCTTCCTTGCTTCTACGCTTTTTGCTTGTGTTAGCCTCTCTAGTTCTAGGTTTTGCCATGCTTGACACCTTTAGCGGGTTTATGGTTGTGTGGTTACATCCGACACCCATGAGGCCTTGTTTGGGTGTGACCACTTGGAATGCATCTTCGAATGCCAGGTTACTTCGTGCATACCCTTCCCTTTTCCGCTTCATGCGATGATATGCTTGCCATACTTATTCGTGCCACCCGTTGGCTTTCTACGCATCTTTACACGCTTGCTCATATGTCCATGCATGAGTCTTGCTTGCTAGTGTGTCGTCCACGCTTCAACACAATGAATTTATGGACATTCGATCCAAACCTACATTTGTCCCTCGCGGACATCACCTTTTGTTTGCTTTCTTACTTGTTTGCCTTCTCACTTGTTTGCTTGCTTTCTTGTTTCTTTGCTTGCCATGTCTATCATGCTTATCTACTTTATGCCTCTTTCATATGCTCTTTCCATCTTTTCCTTCCATTGCTTGTCTGCTGGTTTCTTGTCTTTGTCTTTGCATGTACACACATGGAGCGAGGATGCATGGAGCTAGGGCACGGTTTCCCAGGCACAAGCAAAAAGGGCGAGGATGTGAGCATGTGGATATAAGCCAAGCAGCTATATGCAATAGATTTAGGAGTCTAGCTTCACCCATTTGGTTATATACTCTTTTAAACCCCCTTCCTTCCTCCCTCCTTTCTCTCTTAGATGGGTTGTATTAGGTATATCATGCCATGTACCATTCGTCCTCATCTCTAGAGAATGGCGACTCATGTTTACTTTCCTACACCTATATTTTGTGCCATGCTCTAGGGATGTAGGCATTTACTTTCCTGCTCTGTGTGCTTGCATTGTGCATGATGTATGTACATATATACTTGCTCCCCCCTTCTGGTGTGATTTTCACAGTCCATGTCACCTAAGGCAAAGCGATGCCTAATTTCCGCCGTGAAAGTAAGGTGACATGTCACCGGATTTTCGCTGTGGAAATGTGGTACTTTGCCCGAATGCCTTAGGAAAGCATAGATTGGGACCACACCCATTCAAAAGCCAAACCTCAAAACCCCCATGCATGCAAAGCCCCGAAAGCCAATGCCAAAATCATGTTTTTACTGCTAATCTCCGAAAATTAAGGTTTTATCAAAACAAAGGACTGTCCTTAGACAGGCGTTGTGGGGTGCCTAACACCTTCCCCACACGTAACCAAACTTCCAGACTCAAGAATCAAGATTTTTTTCCATCCATATTAGATTAGAAAAAATGCCCTTTTTCTTAGCTTAGGATTGGTAATAAAATCAACTAGAAACAGGTGACCAATCACACCTTAGAAAAACCCAATGATTGATGGCGACTTCACTTACCTTTCGTAATTCCCTTAAAATTTGGCCAAAATTCCTGCCACCCCTCCAAAGGTAGACCCTCCACCAAAAGAGAGAGCACCTGAAGCTCCGCGCGAACCATGCCATCATCGAGAGGGGCCTCCAACGGGCCCCGCGCACACAGGAGCATCGCCACAGCGTGTGGTCAAACGAAGGCCTGATGGTTCTCCATTTTGAGGCTCGGTGGCGACAGGTATTCTACTCTACTTTTAACCATTCGTTGAAATCTTACCATACTGCTTGGTTCCCACCAAATTTACCTCTTCTCAACTCCAAGACTTAGGCATCACAAGGGTTTCTTACCTTATAGACAACTCCTCCAGAGAATGGAATCTACAATTATTGAACCAGGTTTAAAATTTTGGGGAAGCCAAGCAAATCAGCTCAATCCCCATCTCAAAAATGTAGGGGAAGACCAGCTCATCTGGCCCCCTTTATTTTTCTGGCACGTATACTGTCAAGAAGGGATACCAACTGATAATGGAAACTCTAATCAAGATACAAACTACAATACGGACAAAGGGAAAATTTGGAAACACCTCTGGAATGTTGGCAGCAATGGAAGCAATACAACAGGCAATTGGGAGGGGATTCACATGCATGATGATTCTAACCAAGGCAGACAAGGAAGCACCATATAATCTGGAGTGATTCAATCCTAGACGAAGACATCAATCATTGGAAAGATGCAGGAAGAGCAATAGGGTGCATTGTAGTTAATGATTTGCTAATGGATCATATTAGAAAATGGGCTAACCAAACTGCTTGTTTTTTTATAAACCATGTGGAACCGTAGTATGTGTTTTCTTTTGTGGCGTAACAAAATAAAAATGGAAAAAAAAAAAAAAAAAAAAGCTCTACATGCTGAAACAGGTGTACTTGTGTATGTGTTCGATTATACAGACTAGGTTCTAGATCAAGGACATTGGTCTGTAAAAAATTTGCTGGTCTAGCAAGGTAACCATTTTTGTACAGACAAGCTTCCAGCATAAAATTTCTAATTTGTGTAGCAATGGAATTTATACTAATCAAAGTTGCAAAAATATTGCCATGGGGATGGTAGTTGACTAGCAGATTGTTGAAAGACCTTTTTATTTTGTTTTTTGTTTCTCCACATCCTTCAGGAGTGAGGCTTTCTTGTCTTCGGGTCTTTATCCGTTCTTCATCAATCCAAACAAAAGAATTGAAGGAAGAACATAAAAATCACTACTCCATCATAGCAGTTAACGACATTTGTTTGCAATGTGATGGATACTTCTTGATTAAAACCTTCTAATTGTGTATGGCAATGTCTATTCCTTTATATGACAGATTTGCTTCTTATACAATAAGAAGAAACAACCTGTCCATTGCTGCAAGTCAAATAAGGCAATAATATCTATGTTTGGGATGTTATAGTTAAATTCTACACAAATTGATTTTAGCCCTAAACATTAACAGTCATATCTGTCTATGCACAGCACAAACCAGTCTTCAATGGACCTAAATCATCAGTTAACTAGTGACCAATATTAGCCTATTGACTTTTGGAATTGGAAGTTTTCATGCAATCTCTAATTCCTTAGCGAAACAGTAATGGGTGAATTCTGCCTCATTCCTCAAATTGTTTATGAGCTGAAATTGATGGAGGATCCTCATCTTGGTTAAGAAACAATGTAATGTTGATGGATGGCAAGTTCTAAATTTATAGTTTTGAAATAAACTTGTATCATAATTTTGTGTTGGCGATATATAAATAATAGAAAGCTATTCTTCTACATACCAAATAAAGATCCATGTACATAAAAGGCTTGCAATGAACAAAATAGGAATAAAACCAGTGAGATTATGCCTCTTTTTTTCCATGAATGATGTCAAAAATCAATTGCTAGAATAGAGATTGATAAACCTCAAAGCACCAGGTGAAGTGGAGACAATGAGGTAGCAATCCCACATCGACTAAACAAACAACAACGTATACATTTATAAGCTTTCAAACAATGCACCCCCGCAACCGACCTTGGTCAAGTGGGGATTTTGGCTCACACTTGCTCGCCCGCTCCAAGCAAAGAGTTGAATCAATGGCTTTGGGCGAAAGCAAGCTGGTGGCAAAAAGCTCTGGGTCCAACCTTTCCTAAAGTGAAGGGGAATGCGTGAGGCTGCTTGGTTGGGCCCAACTGGACCCGTTATATATAAATTATCTGGCAAAAATGGCCCATTACCATCAATTTTGGAAATAATTTGCCCAGAAACACTGTTTCTGAACTATATAGCAATGTACCACTTTTTTGGGTACTCGAGCTTGGTGAGCTCGAGTACCATGTTTTTTTAATCCACTGTCGCCCCATATTCAAGGAGCCCTATAGTGGCGTTTTTAAGCACTATAGTGACGTTTTCGGGCCCTATAGCGGCGTTTTCCTGCAAAATATTTTTATAAGTCCCCATAACAGGTTCAAGGGGCCCTATAGTGGCGTTTTTAAGCCCTATAGTGACGTTTTTGGGCCCTATAGCGGCGTTTTCCTGCAAAAATTTTTTATAAGTCCCCATAACAGGTTCAAGGGGACCTATAGTGGCGTTTTTTGGCCCGAAAACGTCACTATAGGGCTTAAAAACACCACTATAGGGCTCCTTGAATATGGGGCGATAGTGGATTAAAAAAACATGGTACTCGAGCTCACCAAGCTCGAGTACCCGAAAAAGTGGTACATTCCTATATAGTTCATAAACAGTGTTTCTGGGCAAATTATTTCCAAAATTGATGGTAATGGGCCATTTTTGCCTAAATTATCTAATGTACAACATTGTTGGTTTTTGTTAGTCTTAACCTTTCCTAAAGTAAAAGGGAATGCGTGAGGCTGGCTTCACAGAGCAGCGACCACTCTCCGCTCTTTGCAATGGAAGGATAACGAGTCGGTGCCATTTGTGTTCAATATGGCCTGCTTGGTTAGGCCCAACTGGACCCCTTATATATAAATTATCTAATGTACAACATTGTTGGTTTTTGTTAGTCTTAACAGTGATAATTTTATGGTTTATAAGAAATGCCTAAAGTGACAATGGCTTGAATGAGAGAATTGTAAACAAATTAAAAATAAGCCCATAAACATCATCACCAGTGATTTAAAGCCCATAACACATATGGCCCATGCAATTGTCAAAATTTGCTAACTTGAACCCAATTAAACGGAAAATTAGGGCCCACAGCTGGGTCAATATTAAGTTTACTTATGTTCTTTTTCAATATGTGGGGTGGACCATACCCACCAATGCAAGAGAAACCGACAAAAAGGAAAATTAAGAACTGTGGATTAGAGGGCGAAAGAGTAATTTCACATAAAGTTTAGGGCACTAGAAAGTAAGAAGTCTTTCAAATGAGGTTAAAACATATATGAAAGTAATTATCAAGAGAGGACATCATATGAGACTCAAAAAGGAATATCATGTCTATTGAATAAACATTCTTCCATGACTTGTAGCCATTTTTCATTAAATTGGAATCAATCATTATTTAATGCTAATTATCTTGATCCCTTAAATTTAGCAAATTAGGACATGGCACTTAGATTGCCATTTCTAGAGAGAAATTAGAATATGTTATCCTTTTCAAGATGGACACTGATCAATGCTAATGAGTGTTAATACCTAGAAAATATAATTGATCTTCCTCAAGATTAGAAGGTTTTGTGTGACTTCAGCTTCATTATAACAACAAGGGGGATTCAAACATGAGGAAAAATGACTAATTAGGAGAGAAAGAAAACATAAAACCTTCATATACTTATACACTTATACACCCTTGCATTTTCAAATACATTCAGCAGATATGGAACTTCTTTATGAGTTTCTAATTACGCATACATGAGAGTCTTTGTCTTTCATCAAACGACTCTAAAAGCTCACTTAGTGTATAAAACACTTGTAAATGTTTAGACCCCCAAATTCAAATATTCCAAAACAAGCTTACATTCAAACTATGTATGTGCGGGATGATAAATATAAGCTATACCCAAATATGCAAACTACTCTAAACCATAATTTAATCACAACACAACAATAATTAAAAGCAAAGAGTAAAGGATAGAGAGAAGTAAACGCAAGATAACACTGACACGTGTTATCGAAGAGGAAACCGAAGAACTCGACGAAAAACCTCTCCGCCACCCTCCAAGCGGTAAAATGATCCACTAGAAAATCAGTTGGGATACATAAATAGCAATAGACCCTCCAAGCCTAATCTACACGATGCACCTAAGCCCTCCAAGCTTCTTGCTCCAACAGGGTTACGCCTAACCTTGTATTCTCTAACTTACCGGATCCTGTAATTAGCCCAATGCATTAACCAAAACGAATTGGTTCTCTCTTAAACTGCTTCCCAAACACCAATAACCTTCTCACTGCTCTGAATGTGGTGAGGTAAGGATTTAGCTTAAGATCCTCTCATGGGTATGACAATGGAGAGGGTGATAGTAGAGGAATTTGAAGAGTTAAAAGTATAAGATTGTAGATGAATCAATCTTGTTGTTCTCTGGAGTTTCTCTCTCAAAATTCTCTCTAGAAACTCTCTACATTTTGTGGGTATAAGGGTATTTATAGTAGGGTATGATAAGGAATGTGAAAAGTCATTTTTCAACAAAACAAGGTGCACTGGCAAGTCACTCGCGATTAGGATGAGTCGCGAGTTCCAGTCACCAAATAACTGAATGGCCAGACTGTACTTTTTGTCCTGTAGTGATCTAGTTGTCCTGACCTTTCAACTTCCTGCATGCTCCACACGTGTGACACATTCTGGTGAGTCACCACTCGTGAGTCAGTCACAAGATCCAGTCGCGAGTTGCCTCTTGATTGCACACACTTGATCAATTCTTCACACACTCTCACACACAACCCTTACATTATTCCCACCTAAATACAGGATTTTTAAATGCTGAATTACAAGTAAATTTGGCACGAAATAAAGCCAACAGATAGTTGAATAAATTCAACCTTACAGACTCTTAATTATCATTTCTTTCAAAGCTGAGGTCTTTCTTCTCTTTTGCAAGTTTGATATGTATCACATAACCTCAAGATGCACTACTAGCCTTCATCATTTTTTGTAGATGTGAGTTGTATAATTTGCTCCTAGAACTAAACCTAGGTCAACAAAGAAGTTCAATCAAATTTAAACATGTGGAAAATCAACAAAAGACCACAAACAAGATTATCATAATTGAGTTTGTTAGTTTTATTTGCAAATAGTCCTCACTTTTAAGATTTTATTGAGTACAACTTACAAAATGTGTTCCACACACATTACAATTATTATTTAATTTTCAAATAGAGACACGAATTGTTCTTTCTCCCCGGGCGCACCAAAATGCTATCTCCCCAATTTGGGGAGAAAACTCAAGAGAAAAGAGGGAGCAATAAGGTCTCGCTTGGGAGAAACCAAAATAGCCCTTGTGCCTGTGCAACACTCCCTTTGATTTTGTTGTTTTATTTCCTTTTTTTTCCTCATTTAATTTTGATTTTGGTCCTTTTTTTTCTCTTTTGATGTAGTGCTCATCCATTTTTTTAATAAAAATATAAGGGTATGTTTGGTAACTATTTTTTTCTCAATTCTCTATTTTTAGAATAGTTATCTATTTTCTAACACATAAAAACTTGTTTGGTAGTCTAAAACAAGTAGGGGAAAAAAAAGTAGTTTTCATTTCTCAAAATAAAAAGGAAAATAAAAACAGGCATTTACATGTTTTCTATTCATAGTTCTTGGAAAATACAAAGAAAATAATTTGAGAACCACAATTAATGAGCCTACGCCCTAGTTCAAAACCCACTAGCAACAAAACATAGAATTTCAACAATTGTTTTTTCTCTCTTTCCCTCTTAAAGATGGGTTGTTTCTCTCCACTCCATATTGTGGAACTTTAAAACCTCAAAGAAAATGACCACCTGTATTCATGGTAGCATCATTAGGTCTCAGAGGGCTTCAATTTATTTTTTCAAGTAACTAAACGTGTTTTTTATTTTGAAAACATATAAAAATTGTTTTTTGATATTATTCTTAAAAATAAGTTTTTGAAAACAAAGTTTAAAAACATTAATCAAACATAACCTAATTTGTTACTTTATTTTTTATATAATAGGGGCATGAGAGCAAATTTATTCAAACTACATTTTTCATCATCTCAATTTTCTTCTCTATTTACCAAAAGAGTCATCCTTCCACTTTTCCATTCCCTCAACCAATTAACTAAACACCATGAGAGAAAATTAAAATCTCTTCTATCATTCTACTTTTCCATCTTATCCCCATTTTCTATCCTCCTACATTTCCATCCCCCAACCAAACAAACCCTAAGTCTCCCTACACTTTTATGATGTAGCAATAAAATCCTATTAACTATTTTTTTCCTCTCTCTCTCTTATTTAGTACATAAATTTTGCTATTGTAACAAGTAGATCCTTAACAAAAATAATCATGTTGAATTTATGTCTTGCTCAAAGTTGTATTTAATATCATCACCATTATAAATTAGCAAATTATAATTTGTAATTACATCGTATTCCTACCAAGTTTGGCTTACTTCCAATACTTTTTAACTAGACATGTAGTTAGTTTCTCATTGAGATAGAATGATATGGCAGTGGATTTTAATCTCCATATTGTATTTAGTGAGTAGGTAATGTAGGTAATTTTAATCTCAATTTAATAAGGTACCTAATTATCCAAACTCAAATGCTAGATTAAGTAAATTAATGCATTTTTCTTAACCCCAAAAAAGAAAGTAAATTATCGCATAAACAAATCTAGTTTGTAGTCACTATATTTCCTCACGAGGATCAACCTTGCAAAAATGACAACATTTTTGATTTATTAAGTATTTTTATGTAGGTAAGAAAAAAAAAAAACTTTTTTTGGGGGTGGGGAAGAAATAATACTTGTGGTTTCTAATGATAAAATACAAAGCCATTGAGAGTGAAATAAAAAAGCAACATAAATGGTGTTTTTCATTTTGATAGAAAGAGAGTGGACCCTTTCCAAGCATTCCCCTCCAACTAAGTTATCTGCATATTAACCTCTCACAAACCCATCAAGCAAATTAAATTGAAAACAAAAAAAAAATAATAAAATTAAAATTAGCATGCTTTTCCTCTGATATGTGCCCTTAAAAATTAAAAATTAAAAATTAAAAAAAAAAAAGCTTACATTTTTCTAGCTGAGGCATCTATTACGGTCAGTGGTAGAGTCTGGAAATTAATCTAGGGGAGCCAAACTAAGTATTTTTATTTTTTTTAAATCTTAGATCAAAAAAATTCATACTCAAAACAAATTTTTTTTTTTAACAGATTAGCTTTTAACTTAATAAAGTTATGTCTTATTCTATTTTATTGTATTAAAATTATTTATAATTGATTCTAAATTAAAGTATCTAACCGCCTCTCTTTCACATATTCTAGCCTTTTTAGAGGGTTCAACATAGCAGAAGATTGTGCAATAGTTAAGATTGTTTTTATAAATTAGTTATATAGCAAAGAGAGAAAAATATATGAAAGTGTAAATTATAGTTTAGGTACAATTAAACAATCATTTGTCAATATCTCAAAAACTCTTACATTTAATAATTCTATTACTCAAACCATTACTACCCAGTATGCAATATCTATATTTACTAAATACCAATTTGAATTGCCTCATTCCTCATCACTAGAGAATCCTTTGAAGAATGTTGATTAGATAATAGATGACACATGCCATACTATTATAAGTCATTTAGCAAACAAAGTTTTGATATTTTCATTTCTAATTTTCAATAACCATGAATTGAAAATCTAGATAAACATTCTGGTAATTCACTGATTTGATTACAATAATATTTATTATTAGCTTCATAAGTATTTACTTCTTGTTATGCTTCTTTTCCTTCTCATCTTCCACTACTAACTATAATTGTGTTTCTCATCTAAAAAACCATTAAAGGCATAACCATATAGTTTAAAGGCTTGGTAGTTGAAGCCTCTTCAAGTACACATGATGAAAAGAAACTTGAAGATGAGAATAAGCGATTTCATGCTTAGTTTACAATAGCATGCAATCACATATTGAGGAGCTGTGTGAACTGCTTTTGATCCTACTTTCTGAAAAGTATGTCTTGTATGCTTGCTTTTGAAAATGGATGTTACAGCAATACAAGAAAATTTTGAACTAAGGAGGCAAAAATATATCCCCATCTTTGGATAGCGCCGCTATCTTTGAGCACATTTTCTTCTGTGAACGCCTCTATGATCCAGAAAATGGAGCTATCAAGAAGATGGGTAAGTTTCCTTTCCTTTATTCGAATCTCTTTATTAATTCCACAGGTAAATGTCTGGAAAGTGTTATAGCAACTAACAATTTTACAACAACAGGTTTGCAAACTAACATGACAATAAATTGCTTAGTGTCACATCAATAACATGATAAATTAATTAAAATAAATATTTACTTTTTTTTTTTTTCAGTTTTAACATCAAATGAGGTTTCTCCATTTTCTCCTCTATATATTAGAAACTCAGCAAACACTTTAATCTATGGAGACAACTTAACTTTCAACTAACAATATTCATACCAATTAAAAAAAAGATAGGATTGAAGTTTGTATCAGTGATAGAAAGTTATAAATTTGTCCAACTAAAGCCAACTAATCAATTATGTTATCTATTCTAATTTTGGAATAAAATTAAAGTTTGAAAAGATAATCCAAAAGGAGAGAAAAAGAGGTGCAAGAAAAAGTTTTAATATAATATGTTGGGACATATTTATGTAATTGGCTAATCCTTTGACAAAACGCACTTTACTTGTAATTGGGTAGATCTGGGATGGGTTTAGTACTTCAAGAAACAAGTGTTCAAGTTAAGTATTGAAGCCATACAAGCCTGACCAAGAAACAAGTGAAGGAAGTGTTGTTTGTTAAAGCTTAACAGCAATCTCAACAGAAAGACTTCTATCGAGATTTAATGTTGAAGCTCGACACAAGCTGTATCTATCGAGAATTACGAAATCAAGTTTTCCAGATCTGATTACACGCATATCCATGAGTATTTGTGTAAGGTTTCTTTTCTCACAACCCTAGACATATATAAGGATTATTTAAAGAGCCGTCATAAGGGTGCAGGTGATGCAAAGTGATAATATATTCATATTGTGACCAGAGGCAGAAATTGCTCTAATTCATCATTCTCTCTGTAGAAGCTACTACATCTTTACGCCATGGGTTTTGTGACCAAGGAGCTTCTTGATCTTCATTGTTGATGAACTGATGAACCGAAGAACTTTGCAGCTAACATCTTCTTCAAGTTAGTGAGTTAGTCACATACTGGGATTCGTGCATCATTGGTTAGTCACGTACTGGGATTCGTACATTGAACGGAGAGATTGCCACTACAATACAAGTCCAATTGGGTATTGGGATAAGGGTTCAACTGTAGATTGGTATTGGGTACTGGGATTCCTTTTACTTGTAACCGCTTGTGATTGATAATAGTGGATTCTTGGGAGTGGTTACCTTAAATTCACCCGGTGGGGTTTTGCCTCGGTGGTTTTCCCCATTCGTAAACAAATCACCTATGTCAAATTTATTTTCTACTGCATTTAGTTATTTGGTGATTTGTTTGTGCTGCCGCGCTATTGCATGTAATTTGACTAATTAATTAACTTGGGTAATTAATTAATTTGCAAAGGGGTCAGTTCAATTTAACCCAACATAATATTTACATGGATGTGTGTAAACATACAAGCCTATTGTACATGTAAATAGTGTTGCAACTTGCAAGGCTACTATATATGGTTAAATTGTATGGCATGAGATGCTTTCACCTTTAACCCACTCCAATTAAAGTTTGTTAAAGAAGACGGAGGAGTGGAGACAAAGATAGATAAATAAGGAGAAAGAGGGTAACATTATAATAGAAGAAGAGAAATGGGGAATAGAAAGACACAAACTTGAGAGAAGAAAAAAAAAGGTGCAAGAAAGTGGAGGATGGAGAGTAGTTTTTGTATAGTGAATTAGAAGGTTTACAGGCGTAAATGCTATTTCCAGTGCAAACCATGCTCGTTCAATAATACTTCAACAAAAACACAATCATTTAGAAATCAATAATGCAAAGATAGCATAACCACATGTTAGATCATTAACCATTTTAGTGTTTTAAGGTTCAACTTTCTACAAGTTTCCTCTTTTGCATATTTATATAAATTAATGACTTGAAAGGGCCAAGTAGCCTTGGCTCAAATGACACTTCCTTTCACATGTTTGGGTAGATGGTGAAACCATCAGTTCAAAACCCACCTAGATATGTGTGTATAGAGAAAAAAATAGATGACTTGAAATGTTTAGATATACCTCAATTTCAAAAGATTTTGGTAATTCATTGATCCGATCACATCAACACTCATCACCTTTATAGGTATTTTCTTCTTTTTGTCTTCTTTGCCTCTTGAATATTTTGGTCCTTCATCTAGCCCTCCTCTTACTCCTTCTTTGCCTCTACTAACTATAACTGTGTTTCTCATCTCAAAAATCACTAGGGCTATAATCATACAATTCCAAGGTTCAGTAGTTGAAGCCTCTTCCAATACACTTTATCAAATGAGACTTTTATAAATCTCAACTTCATTTTGTGTACACCATCATATGAGTTCAATAAAGTTTCAATTTATATGTAAAAGAGGTAAATAATACAGCCATACCATCTATATTTTGAATTCACTTAGACATTAACAATTGGTGAATTTGTAACTCTTTGGGACCTCAAAAAAAAAAAAATTTGATGTTGTCTGTAACATACCAAACAGTATTATGAAAATGTTGGATGTTCTAAGGCTTAGTTTTTCCAAAAAAAAAAAAAAAAAAGGAGTGCTTGGTTGATGTTTATGTCAGAGAAATTAGTCATGAGCTTCAAATGAAGTAGATTTTTTTAATGCAATTTATAAGATAGTCTACAAATGTTCTTTGCAAATTAGAATGTGCATAAATACATACATCCATATATCATACAATTCTATAATTACTTACTTGACAAGACTGTAGCTACATTACTATCCAAAAAAAAAAGGTGAAGAAGAAGCATTTTGCATTTGCATCACCAAAAAGTTGGTATTTTATTTACATTTGTAAAGTTGTGATTTCCAACTAGCCCTTGTAAAGGCCACATGTGAAGCACATGATTAGAAACTGAAGAGTCATGCCAGCCTGTCATTTCGCGAGTACTTCTTAAGAAAGGTCATCTCGCGAGGTACTCACAAAACTCTCTGTTTGGCAAAAATGAAAAGTGCTTTTCTAAATTCTTTACACACACTATATATACCCTCATTATTCACAAAATTGTAAGGAGTCCTTTTAAGAGAAAAAACCCTAGCAAAACACTTGAGAGTTAGAGATTGTCATACCCATAATCATCTACACAAATTCTCTTGGTTTTCCTCTACTCCTTCCTCTCCATCTATACATCCTTGAAAGGTTCTTAGCCCAAACACTTACCTCACCCATTTTGAGTGTTGAGAGAAGTTTTGGTGCCTTTGGGAAGTATTGGAAGAAGCCATTGAGTGGCGGATGCAATCAAGCAAAATTGTGGGATCCGGAAAACTAGTGAAAACAAGACTCTGAAAAGTCCGTTGATAGCAGGAGCTTGGAGGGCTCAAGTACATTGGGTAGATTAGGCTTGGAGGGTCTTTTTGATAGTCGTGTACTCCAACTTATTCACTAGTTGATCGATTTCGACTTGGAGGGTCGTAGAGAGATTTTTTGCTGAGTACTTTAGTTTCGTCTTTGATAACACGTCTCGGTGTTATATTACATTTGTATCTCTTCCCTACTCTTTAAGTTTTATGTTTATTGCTCATTGTGGTTTGCATATAGCTTAGAGTAGTGTTACCGGTTTATTGCGCTTCATTTACTCTTGTTCTACACTTAGATAAGTTAGAGAAAAAACAATTTAGCAGTAGAGGTAGAGGTAGAACAAGCAAGAAAAGGAGAGAAAAGAAAAGAAAACACAATAAACTAGAGAAAAGCGTAAGTAATAGGAATAGGGGCATGCATCAATAGGCTACCCATTTCTCTCCCTCTTGACAGACCCACTCTCTGAGAAATTAAGAGTTAAAGTTTAATCCATCTAGGTTCTTTTTCCAAAGTGCCCAATCTCTATGGCAAAAGCCTTCTTTGAGATTACTCACATCGAGATCGGCTCCCTTTTTGGACTTGCATTTTTTGAGAAGCTAAGCTCATTTCTCTGACAGACGAGTGTTAATGCCCATATTTTGGCAAAAGGGCCCAATGGCAAAAGAAGCCCAACAATATGAAAAAAGGCGAAGAAAGAAAATAGCAAAGTAAAAACCATTAAGCCCGAATGATAGGAATAATGGTCCACGAGCTCACAAAGTAACAAGCTGGCTCCCAAGCAAGCAAACGGGCCAAGGAAGCCCTAAAGAATGAAGTTGTAAGCCCATGGGAATTATGAGAAATAGAAAGAAAGCACAAAACGGGTTGAAAGAGCCCAAAGAAAGGAATTAGTAAATGAAATTGGTTCTAAAGACCAAAGGTAAAGGATATGGTAATTGGGCCGAGGAATACCAAAAGATTTAGCAAAAGCCCATGAGAATGTAAGAAGCAAGAAAGATAAAATGGGCCAAGGATGCCCAAAGGATGGGATGGGCCGAGGAGGCCTAAAGGAATAAAATGAGCCAGGGAAGCCCAAGATGTTGTATGGACTAACCCAACAGGAATACTAGGCAATGTAAACTAAAGAAATGAATAACACATGAAACTAGCACGACAGGCCCAGAGGAAGTCCAACAAACAAAGTTAAACAATATCATGACAGAAACAATGCAGTGGCATGGCAGGAGTATCAACTAGCCCACGAACCAGAAATGAAAGGAGACACAGGTTGAATCAAAGAAGAAAAAGCCCATACCCAAGCAATACCCAACCTAAAGAAGGAACAAGATGCAAAGAATGAAGACCCAATGACTCATCCATGCCACAAAAAGTTAAACAAGCAGCAGAGCATGCAACAAGACCAGACAAACCCGCCAGCAATGGCAAACGCGTGAACACCAGACAAGCAATGGACTCATATGGGGGTGGAGTACGCATAAGGCTCAGGCACCACCTACTTGTACCCAGCCAATATAGGGGCGGTGGGCCATGAGTTAGAGATTAAAAAAAAAAAAAAAAAAAAAGATGTGGTCTGGCGGTGAGGAGAAGAAGGGAAGCCTATTATAGGGTTCCTGCTCAAGCTCTTTTGGGGGAAATGTCCTGCTAGGATGACATACCACCTAAAAGAGGCAAACATGAGCTAGAATCACTAAGTGCATGTTATAGGAGTTAGTAAGAGAGAAACTCAGCACTTATCTAGATGGGAATGTCATAGGAAGCAAGAAAACAAAACAAAACAATTTTTTTCTGGGAATGAAGCGTGGCGTAGCCAACACAGGATAGTGGTGGTGGCTAGGCAGCTAGTAGACCAGTGGGTAATCCGAGAAGGACACCCACAATAAGCCAAAAGTAGTTGAGAGGTAAAATGGTAAATCTTATCACGGCAGGTAGTATAAAAAGGCCTTAGTCGTGCATAGTGAACAACAGAACAGGAACAAGGAGGAATAGGAGAAAAAACTGAAAAAAGAGAAGTAGGAAACAAAGAAAAACAAAGAACATAAACAAAGAAAAATTAGATAACTGAAAGTGAGCAAGAAAATAGGAATGATAGAGTGAAAAGCACGCACCAATAGGCTGCCCACTTCTCTCCCTCTTAATACCCTACTTTCGAGCAAGTTAAAAATCTGAGATTTAGCCACTTAGGTCCATTTTCCAAAATAGGTAATTTCTATGGCAGGATTCCCCTGTGAGGTTACCCGCATTGGAGATTGGTTCCCTTCTTGGATTTGAATATGCCAAGGAGCCAAGTTTAGCAGGCTAATCCTCTTTCTTCTTTTGTTATGATTGTCTAAGGACTAAGGTTGTGCTTGTTAGGAGTTGACAAATGAGTCTAAGGCCCATTGGAGCTAGAGCCTTAGTAGTCCCTTTGGTCCCATCCCAAGTCATACACTTAAGCCCAATTGGGCTGGCCCAAAAGGCTAACCTAATTAAATAATTAGTTATTTATTTAATAAGAGTTATTAAATAAAGTAACTACCAAAGCGATTAAGATGTACGTATGATTTAAAGAAGAGAAAATAGTTTTTCTCCACAGAATCTTGGATATACACTATTCCAAAGGAAAATCAATGTACACAAGAATTGATTGAGAGACCACTCATCTTGGGCACCATGTGGAATTGGGATGAAGAATGAAAGTATTCTCAAGTTTTGTTTTTGAATCTCACTGCATCAAGGTACACTCTCTTTTCTTTGTTCTAGAATTCAAGGTTACATGTTATCTTTCATGAATGAAGTAGATCCTTGTGTTGCTTCCGCTATGGGTTTTGTATGAGTTGCAAAACCAGTTTTTCCAACACTATTCTTCCAACCCTCTCTTTTAAGGCATTGTGTTTCTTTTTGTATAGTACATGGTATCCATATGCTAGCTCTGTAATAAATAAATACTCACATGCTATTGTATTGTATACTTGTATGCTCTCTCTCACATGGTACTTATGTATATATCTTACATGTTTTGATTGTATATATTTTGTTGAAGTTAATATTCACATGATAGCTATATGTAAATATTCACTCACCTGTGTGTGGGTGTGTGTGTGTATTGTTTGCAAAAAAACATTTTAAAAAAAAAATCAAAATGCCAAGTATTCTATTTTTTCATAAAGAGTTAACATTGGGAATAAATTAAAGTGAGATACTATCTTCGGATAGGTGTTATGGGTTGTAGGGCTGTAATCGGTTCGGTTCGGTCGGTTTTTTTTTATCTAGCCAACCGAAACCGAAATTTTCGGTTTTTAGAAGTCTCATCCGAAACCGACCGAAATAGTTGAAAAACTGTCGGTTTCGGTTTGTTTCAGTTTCGGTTGGTTTTTCGGTCGGTTTCGGTTCCTTAACATTTATTTTCTAAGAAACCAAACAAAGAAAAAAAACAGACCCAGAAAATAAAAAAGAGAGAATAAATTGAAAAAATAAACAACCAACCACATGGGTTTTTTCAAAACCTTAACTTTCTTTGCACATAAAAATTGAAAAAATAGCATTGATTCAATATTAAACAAACCCAAAATGGCAGATTATAAAAAAGAGAGAAGAAATTGAAAAAATAAACAACCAAGCACATGGGTTTTTTCAAAACCCTAACTTTCTTTGCACATAAAAATTGAAAAAATAGCATTGATTCAATATTAAACAAACCCAAAATGGCAGAATATAAAAAAGAGAGAGGAAACTATGGAGAAATTAAAGAGAGAGAGGGGGTCACCGTGAATATGAAAAGATTAGCCGGCGTTGGGAGCCCGGCGTGTGGAGACTAGCGTGTGGAGGCCGTGGAGGCTGGTGCAGGAAGGCCGATGTGTGGAGGCGGCATGTGGAGGCATGGAGCGATGAGAGAAGAGGAGGGGCTGAGGGCTGAACTCTTTGAAAGACAAAAAAAATTTGAGAGAAAGAGTTGAGGAAGGGGGCGGCTGAACTGAAGAAAAGAAAAGAAAAGAATAAAAGAGGGGAGGGGTATTTCCGTCTTTATCTCATGCCCTAGGGTTTTAAAAAATTAAATAGCAAAAAAACACAAGCTCCCACGTGAAGGCTCGAACCTGGGATCACTAGCAAAACTACAACGTAGCATACCACTAAGCCACTAATCAGATACGTAATAGAGTTACATAAATATATATATATATATATATATATATATATTCGGTCGGTTCGGTTCGGTTTCGGATGAAAAAATCCAACACCGAAACCAAAACCGAAAATTTCGGTTTTCAAAAAATGAAACCGAAACCGAACGAACCGAAACCAAACCGAAAATTTGGCAACGGTTCGGTCGGTTTCAGTCGGTTTGTTCGGTTCGTCGGTTTTTTGCACACCCCTAATGGGTTGCCTAACACCTTCCCCACATGTAACCAAACGTCCAAGTCCAAGATCTCTCATTCAAAGACTTTTGGTTTACCTTAATTAATGAACCTTTAAAATTTGGTTTAGTTAATTAGGTAACTTAAAATAAATTAGACATCTAGGGAACCAATCACACCTGATACAAAACCAATGGTTGGTGGGAACTCCTAAAATAAAAATAAGAAAAATGGACACACACACTACCCTAGATACACAAGCACATATAAGTCACGTTGCCAAGGACCTAATGTGCAACAAAACCCGTGGGGGAGCATCCACAAGTATTATACTTGATCTCAATCCTGCAGAATTTAGTGGTATGTAAGGAAATAGTACATAGCTTTGGGAAAAAAAATGACCAACTAAGTATTACAGTTGATTTTTCAAAGTCATGCCTCCTATGACTGACTCTTGCTGCAATTCCTTTTTTTTTTTTTTTTTTTTTTTTTTTTTTTTTTTTTTTTTTTTTTTGAGATAGTTCAACCTGTGGCGCCCGCTCTTAATGATAGCTCTATTATCAAACCAAGATACCAATCGGCTTTTAGTGAGAAATTCATTCACCGAATCTAACAATGCATATCAAAAGTCAAATGCACAAAGCTAATAAATGGGGCAATCTCAACCTCTTTTGTATTTATCCCCTTGCCTATTCATACTTGGCATAGAAGTATTGACTATAAGGCAAAACATTGGTTTTCATGCCTTCTACTCTTGGTATGGTCAAACAAATAATATTGAGAAATCCAGTTTTTTCAATTTGAGAGGAGTTCACCCAAGCTTTATCATCTCCCATACTTCATTTCTCACAAATTGAAACTTCATTTTTCAAAATATATATATATATATATATATATTAATTTTATCAATTTTTTAATGTAATAAATTAATCAAAATATGAAACTACGACGTTTTGAGAGTCACTAATGGCACAATTTCGATGGACACTTACAGGGAGACTAAATTGAATAAAGTTGAAGCTTAGAGGATTGAGTTGAATAAAATTGAAATTGCATGACTAAATTAAATTTTAAACAAGATTATAGGATGTAATTTGTAATTAACCATTTGTTTATAATGTGAGGAAAGGAAGAAGAAATATCAAGTTGATTTTTATTTTGAAATTAAATCTTTAACAAATTAAGAGGGAAAAAAAAAATCAAAGAACCAAACTAAAGAATCTATTGCTGTCAATCCGCTTGCACATCATTCATGATGAAGATTGAGTTCCAATTGAAGTGGAGCATATGGATATTCCCCTGGATTTTCTATATTATGCTTTTTACTTTCCAGTTCAGTTCACATTATTTTTCTAGAATGAGGATTCAATATTCCAATGTGTTAGTTTTTAAGAATGATTGTAGTTGTTTATCAAAAAGTAGGGTTTCTTGAAGCTTTTCAATGAGCTTTGGTTTGGTCTCCTATGGCTTCCTACGGCCATGGGGAGCACAAAAATGAGCCTTTGGCTTGACATTAATGTAGGAAGTATTGCATGTTAATAACAAAAAAGTTCCAAGTTGCAATGAACAAAATAGGAGTAAGGGAGAAATATGCCTCTCTTCTTTTCTAGGAATGATGTCAATTTGATTAAAGTTCGAGCTTTAGATTAGTGGCTAATCCTATAGAGTGAGAAGAAGAAAAATTTTATGGTCTAATGAATGTGTCTAAATTAGACATCATCGAGATTTCTTCAATTGAAAAATATATTTCCTACATGAACATAGACAAATATTCCCAAAGTTGATGTTGAAACAATTGCTGGAATAGAGATTTCTAAACCTCCAAGAAGACCTAGAAAATCCAGGTGAAGTGAAGATAATGAAATGCAAAGACAAAATGATGGAACATTGGCCTGCCCATCCAAGCGAAGATATGAATAAATGGGCTCTTCGCAATGGAGAGTAAGAACTGATTGCTTCCAGCTAGACTTCTTTCCTCTGAACCAATAAGTATCCATTGAGACTAGTCATCACTTCATTACTTTCCTGACAATATCCTTGATCAGGTTTGGTTGCCTAGGAACCAAAATGATTTCAAAGGAAAGGATCCATGTGCCCAAGAGAATGTGTTGAGAATCAAGAAAGCAATGATGAATCATAGCCTTCTTTGGATGCCTACGAGCGCTCACGACACCAGTAGACCAAGGATCAGATGGATGAACATAATTCCAACATAGCCACTCCCCCCATCCATCCCACTCTTCTATCACTCTGGACACAACTAATGGTCCATTTGGATTGATGAGAAGTAGAGTAGAGTCAATTTGACCTAAAATTAGCCTATTTTCAGCCAACTCTACTCTACTCTCCTCCACCCCTCCTCCCTCGCCCCTCCATCCAAACGGGCCCTAAAAGTCCATATTAGAATAGATTAATAATTCAAGGACATTGACAATCTAGCGATTGAAATGAAATGCAAGCTTCTTGTAAAGATGAAGCTGTACCATCACTACCCAAATCCATATTTCCATGGACTATGAGCTAAATCTATCTTTTAGTAATAAAAATAATTAATACATAAATAAAAGTTTTTGAACTAAACTGACATATAATACCTTTACATTCTTAGTACTTAATTTTTTTTAAAAGAATGAAATAAAACTATCCCCACCATAACATGTCTATTATACATATAAGTCTAACTCTCATTTTTATTTTCCTTCTTTTTTTTCTTAGCGACTCCATGTAGCAATTACCATGATAACAATCTCTAATGACCAAAAGTCTCCAAGTACAATGAAAATTCCAAGCATTACATAAA
Organism: Quercus robur; assembly: GCF_932294415.1. NCBI lineage: Eukaryota > Viridiplantae > Streptophyta > Magnoliopsida > Fagales > Fagaceae > Quercus > Quercus robur. Next base: position 30,175,367 of record NC_065537.1, on the reverse strand, counting down.
TAGCTAATAAACCAGCCTCTGCAACTCCACGAATCAATTCTTCCCTCAAAGCTTTATATCTGAAACATCAGAATAGAAATGGATGAGCTTCACAACTTAGTAGCAAAATACATAATGCCCTACGGGTCAAGCCAAGTTAACAGTAAGATTTAGTTTCCCTATTTCATAACAGAAATCCGAACACCAGGTATGATAAATTTAATGTGGAATAAGGACAAATAGAATAATTTATTTCAAATAGAAAATACATGAATTTTGGCTAACATAATAATTATCTTTCAAATACATATAAACAATCATGGTTAGGCATGTGCCACATAACATACAGTCCTGTGAGTGAATAATTCCAACATTTTTAACCCCTCTTGGCAGGGCCAAATGATACCAGTACTGAACAAATATGTATAAATTATACCCTTTATGTAACGTCAGATGATCCTATGAACAGGACTAGACTCCACAGTAACTAAGTTTCAAATTCAAATATGAATAACTGTTTCTTAAATAAACCATAAATCATATTGCTAGCATGCATATCAAAACAGAGTCTGAGACTAAAGATTATAAACATATTCACATAGCATCATAATTCAAGTTAAAATATCTGATTACAAAAATTTATTTGGGAATTTCTAACATCATAATCTGTCTAAAAACTATATTACTTATTTCATAAGTGAATTTCTTTAGCAAATGAAGTATAAAGTCTATAGACAACAAAGTGTTTGGCCCTGGAAGTATGACCAGATATCATATCAGAACAGTAGTTAACAAATAATAATAATTATTGAAGTACATTTGTTATACATAAATTGACAAACTCATAAGCTCAAAAATACTAATTTGAGATTTTTCAAATGAACATTGAGAAGTAGAAGATTTACAAAGAAAATCAGCTATACATATATGTTACCTCAAAAATTTAAGATACTGTATTAACTGATGGTAACCACTAGAAAAACCTTGTCTGAGTTCGAAGAAATGCCTATATGCTCACATTTATCGATCAACATTACAACATGAACACAGAAAATAAGGACTTAAAATCATTTTGTTTCAATCCGCTACCTCAAGTTCAAACATAATGTTGTACAAGATTATCTATTTTCTATACCTCATATGCACTATACTGACAAGGCCATTCTCACCTGCTGTGAAAGATTCCAAATGTCATGTATTCTAATGTGATTGTCACAGCGGATCAGCCTACTTCTACCCTAGATTTAACATAAAAAAAGAATTTTACAAATCTCAAAATTTTCCAGATATAAGCTTCTAAATATTGACCAACTGTACCAAAATTTGAAGTCAATATTCAAGTCCTCAATCGAATTATAAATAGTCCAAGTCAATGTCGTCAGACTGCATTCTGCAGTGAGTCAATCCTAATTAGGTAAGAATTACTGCCTGCCCAGTTTTACCCCATTATAATCCTCCCAAACATCTTTTTTTTTCCCCCTAAACAGCATAGATATAGTACTATTAGAGTTATTCTCACCACATTCTGATGTCATCAAAAGGGACCCATCAAGGTTCTCCAGGAAATCCTAATGTACATAGTTAATATTCTATACTAACAGATCATATCCAAATAAAAGTCAAATTCAACCTAGCTTATGAATTCATATGACAATTCAATGCAGCATGTGCAGTACTCTCTACGGTCCAACCTAAAGTTGGTTATATGGCATTCAAAATGTGCAAAGTTATCATGTAGGTATTTGTCAAGCAGTCAAGCCTATCTCACAAGTTTGACGCAGCTTCACGAAAAGTATAACATGTTCTCGACACCTAGTATCTCACAAGTTTTACACACTTGCAATAGATCTTGAGGTTATAATCCATTATTGGCACCTAAAGGTTATTCTGATAGAGAACACAGAAAGATGGATAAAGTGAATACCTAATTGAGAATCAAGCTTGGACATTGGATGACTGCCTCTAGCCCTCATTGTCTCTCTCTTTCTATTCAATTAACATGATAAAATCCCTAGTTCCTAGTCCCTAGCTTTTAAAGTTGGTCCCTCTTTTTTCCTTTTTCTGGGATGGGCCTTACAACGGTGTATCGCATTAAAATTCACTCAAGGTCTTCTAATCTTTGCTAAGGCAGAAAGAAACCAAGCCATAGTTATCAAATAATGCATAGAGAAATTTCAATTATCATTAAGTCATTCTGTCAATGCCAAGAATTCAAATGTAATTTTTAGCAGAAATGTTAATTAATGAAAAGCCACAGAGATTTGCTCCTATGTTAACCCCAGTAAAGCAGATTTCCACTCAAAATACCTCAGCCTTCCATTGAGTTGCAGCGAGTCACAGAGCCACACTCTCAATGAAGTTGTGTAAAAGATTCAGAGTCAAGTCCAGGGAATAGCAAGGGATTATCTAATAAGGCCAAAAGCAGTAGCCTCACCAATTTATACTATGTCCTCTCTCAATTTTCAAAAATCTGCATGTTCTAAAATGAATGGGTTGCCATATGGAAGATAATTGGAGAAGACAAACCATGGGTGAAAATTCTAAATTGCAAATGCTTGAGAGGCATGCCCTTCAAGGCAATAAAAGTCTAAAAAATACCTTTTAAGAGCTCATGGCAGTAGAAAGAAATTCTGGGTGGTGAGGTGCGGGAAGAACCATGGATACCCATGAATAAAAGTCTAAAATTAGTAATGAGATTGGGTGTAAGATGTGGGAAGACCCATCGATACCATTCCTTCCTAATTTCAAACTACAACCAAAGCATCCCCCAAGCCTGTACAAATCAACTTAGTCTCAGAGTTTTTTTTTTTTTTTTTTGGTGTAAATCAGTGAACATTATTAATCAACAAAACAACAAGTACCCTACAACAAAACAGGGAAGAAACCCTCAGAACTATTCTCTGATAAAAGATGAGCAAAAGATACAGAGGAAAAACTCTAGCCAAGACAAGCTAGAAACCCAAAAAAAAAAAAAAAAAACAGTATTCTCAACCAGTGAAACAATAGCTACTATGTTGTTGTAACTAAGAGCTGAGAAGGAAAGAAGGTCCATCCCCCACTGGAAACACAAGGTGCAATTTAAGCATAATTTTGGTACTCTCCTTCCTCTTTCCATTCCATCCAAACTGGGTCTCGGAGTTAATCACTGCAAGTCCAGTCCAGTGAAATAAAGAACTTATTTGGGCTGATTTTTAAGAAGATTAGCATCAAATATTCAAATATCCTCAAAATCCACTTGTCACAAGATCAGCAAACATATAAGGTAACTTGGACCCTACACACATTGAGTAATTTCACTTCTCAATTGGCTTACAGATTCAACCAACCAATATTGAATAGAAGAAATAATGGAGCAGTAAGATTTAGGAACATCTGAACATGCTAATCTAGAAGATTGCATGGAACAAACTTCCTAGTTGAGCTGTGTAAACTGAAGGTTCGAGATAGATGACAAATTATGCATGCTCTGTAATTATGGAGATGTAAGATTCATGAATGTTTGAAAATGTTAATCATTGGTATGCCATAATATTCAATGATGATAATCTTTTCTATAGGTTTCCCATGTTGCTAATGCTTCTATATCAAAGACTAATTAACTCTTCATTTGCTGGTCTATGGTGTGTATTTTCTAGGATAATGAGCAGTGCTTCTATGATCACCCAGTTCTGCGGCTTCAATATTCTGTGACTTCAACCCTCTTTGAGGTGAACACATTTATTGTCTAGCAATGTTTCTTTCGAAAATTGTCTCTTTGCCTGAGCACGAGCTCTCACAGACTTCAACCCTCTTTGCACTGTTTTTACAGATGGTGTGATTCCTCTATTAATCACTAAACATAATTTTTCAGCTTCCAATCGAAGAGACAAACCAAATGACTTAGTCTGCTTCATAAAAGAGCAACTACCACCAGCTCCTAGCAGTAGAAGGATAATGGGTGTGTGCCACCTATATCCTATGGGTCCAAATTCTTCCTTACCTTTCCCAATCTTTCTTCACTACCACAAAATACTGTCCACATTATTCCAACATTGCCTCTCCCAACCCATCTCACCTTTTCATCCTCGGCAGAAAACTATAAATCCATAGTAGAATGTATGAACAATTGCAGGACATTGACAATCCAGCAATTCAAAAGGAAAGCCTCTGGTAAAGACAAGGCTCTTACAACATTTTTAATCCCTCTTGACAGGGCCATATGGCACTAGTAACGAACAGATTTGTATATATTATATCCTATGGGTAAGGTCAGATGACACCAATTGCTAACAGATTGCCATATATTATTCCACTATGGAAAGAGCAGGACTCCACAATCAACAAAGTTTCAAATTCAAACATGGATAACCATTTCTTAAATAAACCATAAATCATTTTTGCGAGCATACACAATCAAAAAAAGTCTAAATATTCCAAACATATTCACATAATATTGGGATGGAAAAAAAATTATATGGGTATTTCTAACATTATAAATCTGTCCAAATAATACATTACTTATGTCATAGAGGAAATTTTTTAGCAAAAAAAGTGTAGACAACAAACTTTGGCCCAAGAAGCATGAACAAATATCATTTTTTTTTATAGGTAATAAAGATTATATTCAAAAACACTACCTTATGCAAAAAACATAAGGCAGAGAGAAAAATACAAAGGGAAAAGAGTGAAAAGAAAAAGAAAAGGAAAGAAACTAAGTAGGAGGGAGCTAAGGAACATAGGGAGAGAATCACTAGAGGTGAGTCCCCACGCCCTAGACCAGTCAAACAAAGTGCCACTGAAAGAGGCCAATAGCTGGTCATCCGAGCTATCCATGTCCTCAAACGTCCTCCTATTTCACTCCCTCCAAAGACACCACATCAAGCATAATGGAGCTAAATTCCAAATGCTAGACAAATGCTTTCCAGGACAATTCCACCAACCAAAAAGAGTATCCGCACCTCATGCACCTCATAATGGGTTTTGCTTCTCTGGTTGGTTTCTGCCCCTAACCTGCACCTCATGCCCACACACCGTATCAACAAAGGATTTAAAAGGTTGAACCCTTGAGTTAACCTTATGAGGCTGAGCCACAAACTTCAACAGCCCAGTCCCACCATTCACATAGTTTTCAGGTTCCAACATCTTCCTTAACTCTAACCCAAAAACCCTCCATCCATTCTTTGCTCTGCCTACTAGAATAATAATGGACCTCCTAGACGCACCAACTTTAAGTTCAATCAACAGTAGAAACAAGCCAAAAGAATTGGAGCACCGTTGGAGGGTGTAGGCTAAATCACCTTCCTTGAACAAATAAAAACACTTCGGATTGCTCCCAACGACTATCTGCTCTAAACTCTTCATCAACCATTGTGCCACTTTCTTACCCACGAAGACCGACTTCATGAAGTACCTACACCGCTCAAAAATCCTTAAAGAAAAATACCGTCCCCCTTCCTCTACCACCAGTTGAAAAAGTTTGGATTCAATGAAAAAACTACGAACACCACCCATAATGCAGCAAAGATAATCCTAAAGCAGCCAAAACCCTGAGTCTAATTGACAAAAGGAAATCCCAAATGTTGAATTACACAGTCGAACCTTTGGCTGTGATGACAAGGTGCCTTGCGATTGGCATTCAAGATTGCTGGCGCTTCTTAGAGACCAGTTGCGGGGCTTAAGGGCTTGATTTGACCGATGTGGGGTTGGGGGGCTTCCATCAACTTCCAGTGAACTCTTGGGTAGGCTCGACAGATTTTTTTTTTTTTGGCCGGGGGGGGTGGCCTTTACGATGGTTCAAGAAGTTAACAAGCAGGAATTCTTTAAGATATTAAATCACCACATGAACAAATATCATATAAACAATAATTTACAAATTACAATTTCTATTTAAATACATTCATTAAACATGAATTTTTTTTTTATATATATATAAGTAATAAAGATTTATTAATATCAAAGAAAATTACATAAATCAAGTAAATCAAGAAAAGTAAAGAAAGAATGGATTCTCAACGCCAACAACCAGTCCATTAAGGTTCTAAAAACAGAATAACTTGAGATCTAGCATAGTTATCTCATTATCTTCAAAAAACCTGCTATTCATTAAACATGAATTGACAAACTCATAAGCTCAAAAATACTAAATTGAGGTTTTTGATATAAAAATTGAGACATAGAAGATTAAAAAAGAAAAATTCAGGCCAATACATATATGTCACCATGAAAGCGTAAGATTAAAACTGATGGCAACCTCTAGAAAGACCTTACTTCCTTGTCTCAAGAGCTTGAAAAAATGCTTATATGCTCCTATTTATCAATTAACATATCGATGAAGTCATGGAAGAGTAATATGCTATTATTTTGCAAATTCGCCTATTCAAAGAATTATTTTATTGGGTACTCGTTTGAAGTCCAATTGAAGTGAAAGTCGTGCCATTTTAATGGTCTAAGTTTGAGTCTTTAGGGTTAAAACAGTTTTTAATTTGGGTTTTTATTTTATCAGTTATGGTCAATTCATAATTTCATATCCAGGCCAAATCTATAATTACTACAATTCCTGCGAATTAAGGGTATTTTGGAAATTTAGTTGAGTCCAGAATCTTCTAAGAAATTCTAAGCATCTTAGGTTTATTTTCTTTGGGTCCAAGTTAGTATGTATTAGGTTTTATTTTACTAGTCAAACTAGTAATCCTAATACTACTGGGAGTCCTACTACTACTATTACAAGAAAGAATCTCAATATGTATTGTGCCAAATGTTTTTTTTTTTTATAAGTTATTGTGCTCAATGTATTATAGAAATAATGGACCGTAACCTTCAAGCTACTAACTATTGGTAGTGCCACTAGTGTAACCAAATATCTACTACTAATTCATTTGACAGAAATGTGAGATTTAACAATCCAAGAAAATGAATGTGCAATCATGGCAGCATGCTACATGGAAATATAACAATAATATTTTTGTTCATTGAAACCATACCAAAGAGGTGCTTCAACGACAACGCCTCTCATCCTTTTATCATACTAATAAGGTCTTGTGGAACAAGCACTTCCTCCAGCTGGCTGAGAAAATTCTTTGTTATGTGCACCATAACCAAGCTATCACATTTTTTTATTGTCAGCTTTTGAAGTTTAGGCAATGCTCGTTCTTGAATCACAACCTTGTTTAACCTATTGCATTGTTCAATTTCTAACATCTTCAATTCCGAAAAGCATTCAGCACTAAATTCCATCACCGTACCAGTGTAAGCATCATACAGATGAAGCTCCTTTAGTGAAGGCAAAGCCTGAAGGGCCTCGAGTGGGCTGCTCTGCAATTTTGACCATTTGAGCTGTATTTTAGACAAACTGTTAAGTTTACCAATCCATGCTGGAATTTCCTCCAACCTCCCTCCAAGAATTAGACTATTAATCAGTTGAGGAGAGTTCGTCACATAATTCAAATCAAGATACTCCTCCTTGCTTGCTGAGTTCACATACAAAGAGCAAAGATGCTCCATCTTCTCAATGGATGCACACAAATTTTTTCCATCTTCAACCTTGAGTTCTGTGATCCCAAGTTCCCTCATATGAATCAAGTTCCCTAACTCTTTTACAATGCTCTGGTTCTTGTTGTTTGCCTTGATAAGTGATAGTTTCTCTAACATTGTCAAACACCCAATTCCGGAAGACACTTGTGCCCCTACAGCAGCCTGATATGTGTCTCGGCCACCAACAAACAAAAAGAGCAACTTATGAAGTTTAACGATCTCCATTGGGAAAATGGTGACAAGAGTTTCTTTAAGGTCCAAAATGATTAAGTTTTGAAGCTTCTTAATAGATTTTGGAACTGAATCTATCTTTGTATTCCTCAGACTTAGGTACGTTAGGAGGTTGAGTTTGACAGCTTCTTCAGGAAAATGATGCAAGGCTGAATTTTCCAAATCTAAAACTGTCAACAACCTGACCTTTCTGAAAAAACTTCTGGGAAATGATTCAATTCGATTGTCTCCCCCAAACAGAGAAAATGTACGAAGATAAGAGAGGTCCTTGCTTTGTAATATAGAGGGGGAGCAATTGTGGAGAGATAAGCGCCGGATCTTCTCACCCCCCAAACTGGTGTGTTGTCTGCTCACAACAGTAAAGAAGTTGTCCTTCATAGTCTCGGAAAGAATGAACCCTCTTACAAGATTAGAAACTCGACAACTCCTTACTTGTCCATCTAAATCCCATCTGCTCACTTGAACCAAGCTCATTTGAATTAGCTCATCTAAGTACTCATACGCCACTTGCTCTAGAGTTTTACCTCGTTTTTGTTCAATGAATCCCTCAGCTACCCACAGGCGAATTATTCTTCCACATTTGATAGAGTAATCCTCAGGAAAAAGGCCAAAGTACAAGAAACAAGACTTGAGATTGGGCGGAAGACGATAATAACTTGGCCATAAAATTCTATAGAAAGAGTGACTAAAAGGATTATCTGGTTCATATTGAAGGGAATCATGGACCTTCCTAAACTCCATCATGCTTTGTTGCTTATTTGACAAGAATTTTCCAATAGTAACAATTGCATGCGGCAATCCTTCACATCTTTTTACAATTTTCACAGACCAATCAACCAAAAAATCCGGGCATTTACCATCCTGGAAGGCCTTATCACAAAAGAGCTCCCAAGCCTCTTCGCATGTTAATGGATGAAGGTTGAGATCATAGATATAATGACTGGAACTAGCACAATAAGAACCTAAACTGCGTTTACGTGTGGTGATGATTATTCTACTACCAGTATTATTAGAAGGAAGCACATTTTTAATCCAATTCCACTCATTCTCATTCCAAATATCATCTAAAACAAGGAGGTACCTTTTATGTTGTAAACAAGAGCGCAACTTATTTATTTTGTGAGGTAATTCCAGTGCCTCACAAAGTTTCTCTAACAAGCCATCAGAAGAGCGTGAGACGGAAACCCAAGCTTTGCAATTAAAATTTGAATTCAAAATATGGTAAACTTCGCTAATAAGAGTTGTTTTACCTGAGCCAGCATCTCCAATTACTGAAATTACCTTATCACTTGAATCTTCAAGGCAAACAAGACTAAGAAGAGGCTTTATATGCTTCTCAATGCCCACATGATGTTCATCCCCCAAAAATAAATTGGAACTTGATCTTACCGTACGAACGTGGGGGGGACAAATGCAAAGTGCATCGATGCTTCTAATTTTGCACTTGATCGCTTTCATTCGGGAGGAAAATCGCTTTGATGGACAAAACATGCTCGCATAAATAAATTTGATGGCCTGACGAAGATGACGGGGGCGTTCAGTAGCTTCATACATGAGATCTTCAATTACATCCTGAATTTCAAAGGCTAAATCCCGCACATACGATCGAAGCTTCAAACCCTCGGTATCTTCTCTTCCTTCTGTGTCCTCCAGGTAAACTTTTATAGTATTCAACCATTTTCTTAGCTCTTCAATTTCAATCTCAATACGCTTGAAGTCAAACCAACTTTCGACGAGCCACAGTGACAACTTATCAACTAGAGTTATTGCTCCGAAGACTGCAACTTCTGCCATTCTAAGCAATCAACTTTGTGACCGATTTTGGTGAAAATACAAGTTAGATAGGATTCACGAAAACAAAGGAGATCGAAAATACAAGCTAGACAAGATTCATGAAAACAAAGGAGATCGAACAGAAGCAGATATGGATTTATTGGATCTATAGATCTATACAATTACATTCAGGCGTAAAGAGTAAAGTGAATAAAGATGAACAGAGATGGATTCGGTCCCATCCGGACTCCTGACTATAAAATAATTTATAAAGGGCACAAAACTTTCTCGCACGTGCCCTGCGTGCACCGCTATACCATCTATTCCTTTTTCTTTTCCTTTTATATAGAGAATCTAAAAATTACTTCTTCTTTTTTTTTCTTTTCTTTCTCTTTTTTTGAGAATCTAAAAATTATATTCTAACTATAGTTCAGTTTATTCCCAAAAAAAAAAAAAAAAAAAAAAAAAAAGGTATAGTTCAGTTTGGGTAAATCTCTATTTGCTAAGTTTTAAATATTTTAAAATTTTACTCCAAACTAAATTTTAACTTTAATTTAATCATTCATCATTTTTAAAATTTTTTATTTAATACTGAAAATTTTAGTCATTCTTACTTGTATTTCTATAATTTAATCCTGATGAAACTTGGTTAAAATTTGAATTTTATTTTTGAAATATGTTTTCCTTTATATAAAATTTTATTAATTTATCAATCTCACTAGCATCCTATTTTTAATATTAAAAGAAAGAAGAATATGGGGTTTATTACGATAGAATAAATTATGTGAAAAATATATATATATATATACAGACACTTGGCGCAATTATGACTTTTAGACCCACTTTTTACCATATTATTAGTCTTTTCTTTTCTTTTTTACAAGAACTATATTTTTAGTTAAAGTGTTGTGTGGGGGTCCAAGGACAGCACCCCTACTAGGCTGTGCCCAAGGAGCATATGGACCCAATGAGGATTTAAGGATAGCTCCACTGTTGGGGCACACCTGAGGAGCGTATAGGCCCAACAAGTAGAAACAATAGTGGGATAGTTAGCATTACATGAAGAAAGGGTTTGAACAAGGACCACTAAACAACCCAAGGAGGAAGAAAGGAACCTTGTCCCAAAGGTAACCACCCCAAGGTAACGGGGAGGAGTAACACCCCTTGTTTGGAAGTGTAAATGGAAAGGGAGTGGGAAACGTGTTAAGGAAGCACCCATCACCTCCGCATTGAATACATTGCACCAGTTAGGTCAGCCGGATTAATGGCTGAATGACACCTGAACAGTGCCAAGACAAGCTATAGCTCACTCAACACTTCCCTAAAGGTGGGATGGGACAAGCATTTAGGGGGATTCAACCACCCTCCATGTGGAGGGTCAAGATGAAAACTAGCTACTATAAAAAGATGAGAGATCACATTGAACAAAGATCGGAACTAGGAATTCAGGCTAGGAGTTAAGTGTGAAATGGAATTAAGTGTCGTTGGATCTGTTTTTCCCTGTGGCTCATTAATGACTTTAACCCCATATATGGGGTTTCCTGAATTCATGGATGCACCTTCGAAATTTTGAGTTTTCCTTTCACTTTCTTTCCGTTGGCCAGCTATCTTGGAGAATAACTTATCCCGTGATACATGCAAGGAATCAGGCGTTACCAAAAATCATTGATTTGCCTTAAATGCACATATATTGGATCCTTCTTCAGCACTGACTCCCCTGAACCCTGCTCTGATTAGGCAACACCAGTACCCTATGCACATGATTTCTAATGATCAGTAATAGGATCTTCTTGAGCTGTTTTGATCGATTGAGTTGATGGCCCTACTTTTGACTTATAGAAACCAAGTATTGAGATAACTGATTTGCGTGAAGTAGAGAAAGGTGGTGCTCGCATACTCGGACCAAATTGTCTTTAGGTTAATGAGAGTGCTCCTTCAGTTTCCAGCCAGAGTGCATAATCCTTGTCGTCGTGATCGAGACAGCCACACCAGTAGCAAATATTTGGCAAACATTCATATTTAAAACTAATCCACACTTCTTTATCTTTCCCTAAGGAAACTAGGCAACCATGACACAGGGGTTCAGAGATATCCATAGAAACTCCTACCCAAATGAAATTCTCCCCCTCAGAATTTGCTAGTCTTTGTGGGTATGATATGACCTAAGACTTCGCAAATTTTCTCAGTTGCTTTTGTGTTCATGTACCTAATTGGAAGGTCATGAACTTGCACCCAGAAGGTCGTTTTCTCAAACTTAAGGTCATCAACTAAGTGGACATGATGCAAACCTCAATCTACACGCTTTGAGACCCAACAAATAATATTGGAATACTTGCTCAAGAAAGCTAAAATTCAGATTTTGATAGAAACCCCTACCCAACGTTTATAAATGAAACGCGAACCAAAGGTATAAGTAACAAACCTCGACCCAATGATTATAACTGAATCACAAACCAAACATATAAAATTTGAACGCTACAAGGAAGAATCCCTAATAAGTTTACAGTTCTTGAAGAACCAAAAGAAGAGCAAAGCCTTATCTTTTTCTGATTTTTATTCAATAAATCCTCTATTACAATGAGTGCATGCTATTTATAAGACATGACTAAAAATAGGAAAATATAAAAAAATAAAAAAAGTTCTAAATAATAGAAGTCTAAAATTAAGATAGATTTGGTTTGAAATTAGCAACTCCAGAATAGGAAAAATATCTATTAATTGATATGGAGCTGGAAAGTCAATCAGCCATTAATTCACACCATAAATCACGCCCAATTAAGTTAGATCAGCCCTCAATAGCTTGGATTAAATTTATTAAACCTTTATCTTCTTTTGGACCAAGCTTGGAATGTCCTATGTTAGGATTAGCCCAAATATCTTGAATCAACCCATTAAGTGCTTCTTTGATCTTCTTAGATCTTGCTTTAGTAATAGGCCCAATTGGAATATGCAAGGATCCTTTAATGCTTGTTGATTTTCATCATTCCTCCTCTCTTCAAAAGGATTCGTCCTCGAATCGTCACCTACATCAAAAACATCAAATGTAGCACTAATGTTATACTCACTTGGAAGATCCAACTTGTATGCATTATCATTAATTCTCTCAAGGACTTGAAATGGACCATCCCCTCTAGGATGTAGCTTGGATTGCCTATGGGCTAGAAATCTTTCTTTTCTCATTTGCACCCAAACCCAATCACCTAGTTCAAAGAAGACTTGTCGACAGCCCTTGTTGGCATTGGTCGCATATTGCTCATTTTTCTTTTCTATATGTTGTCGTACACTTTCATGGAGTTTCTTCACCATCTCAGCCTTCTTTTAACCATCCAAACTAGTCATTTCATTAACTGGTAAAGGCAGCAAATCCAAAGGAGTTAGTAGATTAAAACCATAAACAATCTCAAATGGTGAAAAATTTGTAGTAGAATGAACACTTCAATTATATGCAAACTTAATGAATGGCAAACAATTCGCCCAATTTTTCAAATTCTTCTGAATTATAGTACGCAACAAAGTAGATAAAGTTCTATTCACTACCTTAGTTTATCCATCCGTTTAGGGGTGACAAGTAGTCGAAAAAAATAGTTTAGTTCCCAACTTTCTCCACAAGACTTTACAAAAATAGCTAAGGAACTTAACATCATGATCAGACACAATACTCCTAGGAACACCATGGAGTCGTAGTATCTCTCTAAAGAACAAATTAGTGATGTAGGTTGCATCATTAGTTTTATAACAAGATAGGAAATGTGCCATCTTTGAAAACCCATCAACAACCACAAAAATTGAATCCCTGCCTTTCCTTGACCTAGGCAAGTCTAAAACAAAATCCATAGAAATATTGACCCAAGGTGCACTAGGTACGGGCAAAGGAGTGTATAATCCATGTGGTAAGACTCTAGATTTGGCCTGCCTATAGGTAATGCATCTAGCACAAGCTCTCTCCACATCACGTTTCATCTTTGGCCAAAAAAATGATCATGCAACACGTCTAAAGTTTTCCTTACTCCAAAATGACCCATTAAACCACCTCTATGTGCTTCATGAGAAGCAACTCACGCATAGAACTATTAGGCTCACAAAGTCTATTTTCTCTAAACAAGTACCCATCTAGTCTATAAAATTTACCAAATACTGCCTTCTCACACGTTCCATACACACTAGCAAAGTCATCATCATTAGCATACAATTCTTTAACATATTCAAATCCTAATCACTTTGCATTTAAAGGAGAGACAAAGGCATACCTTCTTGATAATGCATCAGCTACAATATTTTCCTTACCTTGTTTGTATTTGATTACATAAGGGAAGGTCTCAATGAATTCCACCCACTTGGCATGTCTTCTATTCAACTTACCTTGTCCTTTCAAGTGCTTCAAGGACTCATGGTTGGTATGTATGACAAATTCTTTTGGCCAAAGGTAATGTTGCCAAGTCTCCAATGCTCTTACCAATGCAAAAAGCTCCTTGTCATATGTTGGATAGTTCAAAGCTGCCCCATTTAGCTTTTCACTAAAATAGGCTATTGGCCTCTTCTCCTGCATCAAAACAGCTCCAATACCTATTCTTGAGGCATCACACTTAATCTCAAAAGTTTTAGAAAAATCAGGTAATGCTAATAAAGGAGCACTACATAACTTTTCTTTAATTTCAATAAATGCACGATCTTACTCACTACCCCATTTAAAACCCGCAGATTTTTTTAACAATTTCAGTGAGTAGTGTGGCTAGTGTACTGAAATCTTTGACAAATCAGTGATAAAAACTAGTCAAACCATGAAAACTTCTTACCTCAGTGATTGACTTAGGTATGGGTCATTCCTTGATAGCCTTCACCTTTTCCTCATCCACCTCAATTCCTTTTGTTTGTTTTTAGACCCCTTAAAACATAACCAGATTAACCTAGTTAATAAGCCAAGTGATTACTTAGTCAAATTATCAAGTCTAGGTTAACACAAACATCATATTATTGTAAAGTACAGAAAATAAAGAACATAACAACATGATAACCCAGGGAAACCAAACCAGTAAAAAAAACCTAGGGAGGATTTAACCTAGCTATTTTCAAGGTAAACTGAATCCACTATGAAAGAATTGAAATTTACACAATAGCGATTTAGACCACTAACATCCTATTGCTACTTCGAGTAGGAAACTTACTACCATAACCACGTGATAGCTCCGAGTCCACGGACTACTTCTTTCTTGGATTCCCAGTAAGTACAAGCACTCCTGCTTATGTATCTTTAAGCTCTTGAATCAACAATTGAATTGATCACCTGACATAATCTTGAATCTTGGAAACCCTAAGTGTATGTGAAGGCAACCACCTATAGATCTCACAGAAGATTCACACACACAGCATAAAGAGCAACTCTAAAATGTGGCTAGGGTTTTCCCTTTTATACTTAAGACAAAACATAAAACCCTACACGTCAAATGGACTTGGGCTGAATTGGAAATTCTGCAAAAAAAAAAACAATCTACACAACTTTTGATCGATCGAGTCTAATTCTCGATCGATCGAGCCAGGCAGATTTACACAATAAATCCTGCAGCTACTTGATTCCAACTTTACATACAACCACATACTTTGAGCAAGTCTAAATAAGACTAAAACGTTTTGATCATGGTTTGCCAACATTACAAAATGAAGTTCTAATACATTAGTTCCTAATTCCTTAGAACCTAACAAGCTGCCTCTTTGGCAATCCATGACAAAACACAAACTAAACAAAGTGCTCAAAGTTACATAAAAACAGCCCATTACAAAAATATTGTCCAACACAAAAAATCCAACCTACTTACTATTTATCAATTGCAAGTGTAGATAGCAGCACGGCTGAATCAACTTGTATATTTCCTAAGACACTCGACAAACGCATGTGTGAAAAATACAAGTAAAACAAAAATAACTTCTTGATTTCACATAACAATAAATAAAGACATATACCATGAATAACCTCATAAATATAAATCAATAAGCAATGTGAAACAAAAAACATATACAATCAATGTATCTCCCCCTATCATGGACAAGCCAAATAAATACATCATGAGCCAAAAATGTAAATACAAAATGAAGCACCTAGATACAATCTAAAAGCTCCACAGCTCCAAAACAACAAAAATCTCCCCCTAACTACAAAAACTCTACATTTGTACTCCCCCTTTTTATGACGAATTATCAAAGGACAATCACTCATCATCAAAAGTAGGTGGCGGAGGCATTCGTCTCAAATGCTCCAAATCTGCTCACAAGGCACAAAGCTCATCAAGCATGTCCACAAAAAGCTGACCATGAGCCGCCTGAACGGTTATGACAGTCTCCAACATACATCGAATGTCTGAATCATCCGAGGTAGAAGGTGGAGGAACAGCAGCAACAATAGGATCAGTAGACTCCTCTGCTGTAGTATCACCTGTAGAAGAGGGAAGAGGAGGTGCGACACTGGAAGACCCAACCCTAGGATGTTTAGAGCTTGCTCTCATTTGAGCAGTCCTCCGCCTAAGAAAGGTGGCACCTATAGGAGCGATAATATGGACAGGCTTAGATGCCAGAAACTCATCTAAACCTAGATGAAACAAAATCCGGTGAATAAAAATAGGGAAGAAAAGAGCATGAGCAGGAGAACTACTCCTATATACCTCAATCAAAGAACGAATGAAAAGATAAGGAAAGCTTATAGAAGCAACAGAAATAAGGGCATACAAAAAGGCACATCTTTCCAAAGGAATGGTGTGAAGATGAGAGCTAGGTCAGATTGAATGGCAAGAAATCTGAAAGAAAAGATAGTGAATCTCAGTCAACTCGTGAGAGGTGATCCGAGGGTTAGAACCCCACTGGATAGAAGTACCAGTAATAAATGACATAATGTCATCAAGGAGCGGAGACTCATCATACGGGTAGACAGAATGCTGGACCACTGGTACCTCAAGAGCAACAGCCACTACCGAAGGAGTAATGGTGTACTCATCACCCTGTATCCAACTTCTCACAAGAGTGTTGGAATCATAGGAGTGGATAGAGAGGTTCGAATAGAACTCTCTAATCAAGGTAGTCAGAGGAGGATGATTAACATCCAACAAAGGTAACCAGCCCCAACGGTCAAAGTTTCTCCTAATCTCACCATGTAGCTCATCTAACAAAACCTTTCTCTCAGCCCAAATGTTCCTCTTAAGGTTAAGCTTCTCATATGCTTCCTGGTTTTTCTCACTCAAGAACCTCTCACTATCAAAGGGGGAAGAAGAAGAAGAGGATTTCCTATTAGTTCTAGTCTTCCTAGACATGATGCTAAAGATCAGAAAGATAGACACAGAAGAAAGAGAGAAAAAAAATAGAAAAACCAAGGGCAGACTGCAAGTTAGCACAGAAAAATATAAAAAAAGCAATTCTATATGATGCATGAACAATATCAACACATGATGCATGCTCTAATGCAGTGAGAATAAGTTCAATTTTACTTCAAAATCACAAAATTGGCTTGAGCATAGAGTTTACACCAAAAACCCCAAAATTTGATAAATCATTTTCACAAAACCTAACAAATTGATCATTACCCAGGAGAGACAACATATTATAATGATCAAATGATTCGATCTAACAAGCCAATTTTATCAAATTAAGCACAATTGAACAAAACCCCCAAATCGGGTAGTTTCAAGCCCTAGAAATTCCAATTTTTCACAAAACATCAAATTGATCAAATTAATTCACAAAGATCAGTTTTATATTGTCCCACAACAAAATCCCATTGATCAATTTCTAAAGAAAAGGTTTAAATCAACAAAAATCCCAAATTTTCATAGATTCGACATTCTCCCTAAAATGCATGAAAAAATGCATGAAACATGAAAATAAATAAAAAAGGAGGGGTATAAAGGTCTTACCGGCCTTAGATGACAAAAACCCTTGAAGAAATTTGGCTAAAAACGACAAAAATCTTGCTTGGAATCTTAGACTGATCGAAAGGAGAGAGA
Organism: Quercus robur; assembly: GCF_932294415.1. Lineage (NCBI taxonomy): Eukaryota > Viridiplantae > Streptophyta > Magnoliopsida > Fagales > Fagaceae > Quercus > Quercus robur. The sequence continues at coordinate 30,157,893 of NC_065537.1, read as the reverse complement.
AGAGCTTTTAAAAGTTTTGAAAAAATGTTTAAACACGTGAGTAGCAAAGCTTTTTTTAAAAAACTCTCTATACGATTTTTGATTAATTGAAAATTAGATTCGATCAATCGAAAATCACTTTCGATTGATCCAACACCGATCGAGTGGGTCAAATTCAAAGCAAAATCTTAATCGCATTTACGATTGGTCGAAAAACAGATTCAATTGATCGAAAATCTGGAAAACACAATGTTTTTGAAAAACAGAGCAATATTATGCAGAAATTCCTCAAAGCATAGTATTTAATGAATAAATTGCATAAGTATGAGATGAAATGCTCTTCAAAAAACACGTGTATTGAACCCAGATCTCCCAAAAATAAGATTTTCAATCAATTATCATGAAATTCTCAAATAGCAAACATGTTTTGCACAAAACTCAAGGAATTCTCAAACTTGGTTGGCCAAAACAAAATCATACACAATAACATGTACAAAGTTTAGCAAAGAATAACGTGTGTAGTGTGTGCAACTAGCAGAAGCTTGAGAGACATGTAAGGTGATATGTAGATAGAAATTAATCACAATTTTTACAAAATTCATCACATAAATTTGAGAGAGACTATCACCTAAATAGTTACATCATATAACTCTCACATTTCCTAGAATAAAAGCTTGCAATCATGTAAGTTTCTTGATTTGCCTCATAATATACACACCAATTTTATTTGATTAGAAACTTATTAAAATGGCCAGGATATTGTATACACCAATTTTATTTGATTGTGAAGTCATTAAAGCCCAATAATGTACATACCAATTTTAGCATTTAATCCGAGGCTACACCTTATGTTCTTTTTATACATGTGCTACACTTTCTTGAGCATAGAATCATATGATATGCACTAATGTGTTTATGATTGGCTAGTAAACAGTGATGAGATAGTTATTTATGCTTTTCTCAATAAGTTCAAGTCCGACAATCAAAAGCATGTGACTTCAAGATCAAGATCATATGATCAAAAACTATAAACATCTTCCCACACAACATGCATTATAAGGTTTCAACTAGTAAAGTGCAATAAATAAGCTCATCCAAGTTAAATAAGGTACAAAAGCATGTTATGTAAAGATAAATTGGTCAACCTTGATTTCAAATCCAAGACAAATAATGCAAAACACATTTTGGTTTCCTTTTCCTTCCTTTTTTTTTTTTTTTTTTTTTTTTTTTTTTTTTTTTTAAAGAAGAAACAAAAACACTCTTAGAATGAAATGTAGGAATGTTATGCAATGCAAGTCCTAGAAACAAAAAGAAAACAAAAAACTAGCAAAAAACAAAGGTCACAAAGAGTAGAGCGATGAAGCACAAAGACCATGTCAGAAAGACTCAATTAGATTGAGTCTTCTGTATCCAAAACTTTTTAGATACACCTCGAGCATTGGAGTTCTTTTTTACATTACAATGATTTCCAACTCCAAGATTAGAATAAAGGTTTAGAGCCTTTACCAATTCACCAATAAATACCATCGGATCTTGTGCTTGTGGCACAGATACTTTTGGTTTGTTTGCTCGTTTAGCAGCTTGCAGCTTGAAACAATTTGGATGTATGTGCCTAGATTTTCCACAAAAATGACAAACCCATGCAGGCTTATCATGCAACTTGCCCTTAGAAGGGTTAGGAGCCTTAGGTTTAAACTCTTGAAGATTAACTCTAATCTTCCTAGGATGTGTAACCTCTACAAATTTAGCAGCCTCACTCACGAAGGTTTTGACAACCTCACTCACAAGGGGTTCAGAAGAAGGAACAAAGTTTGTGGAATGGGGTTCAGGCACAGAGATACTTTCTACAAAACCTAAACCAGTTTTGTCAAAGGGAGACTTTTGAACACTCAGCATGTGATCAAGTTTAGAGCTTGTAGACCTATTAGTTTGTTCTCTAGTAACAGATAATTCAAGTTCTAAATTCTTAACTTTATTAAACAAAAGCATGTTCTCAGTCTTCACATTATTCAACAACTCATTAGCATCAAACAGTTTCACAAGCAAAATTTTCTTTTCAAGTTTAAGAGATGCAATTTTCTTTAGGCCTAAATCAACACTCATAGCATTCTTAGCAGCAACTTTGCAAAGTTTATTGTAGGCTTCTTGTAAATCTGCATCCTCAGAGAGTTCCCCATCAGAAGGGTTCTCCTTAACAACAATACTTTCATCAACTACAGCAGTAGCAGTGAAAGTAATGAAGTTTCCATCCTCATCACTACCAGACTCATTGTCAGAAACTTCATCATCACTAAGGGTTACAGCCATAGCTTTACCCTTAGACCTCAAGAATGTAGGACATTTAGATTTCACATGACCATACCTTTGACACCCAAAACATTGTTGACCCATAGAATTATTAGAAGGTTGACCAACTTTTTCTTTAGGCTTTTCATTGTTATTAACTTTAGTGAGATCATTCCTCCTAAAATTTCTAGGTTCAGCAGTGTTCTTACCTCTTGCCCTTCTGTTATTGTTCCTAAGAAAATTTCTAAAGTTCTTGGCAAGGTAAGCAATCTCTGTAGTAGAGAGCTCATCATCAAATCCACTTACATCAACATCATTAACAGACTTGAGAGCCATTGATTTGGATTTGCTGGTCTTAGGTAGGTCCAACTCATAGGACTAAAGAGATCCTACAAGTTCATTAACAGGGATGGAGTTCACATGCTTATTTTCAGTGATGGCAGTCACTTTGGGTCTAAAATCCTCAGTTAAAGATCTAAGAATCTTTCTAACAATTTTAGGTTGATCATAGATTTCACCCAGATTATATGCAGAATTAATAATATCATTAAGCTTAGCATAGAATTCATCAAAAGATTCATCATCAGACATCCAAATGCTTTCAAATCTAGTTGTTAATTGCTGCAACTTATTAATTTTAACAGCCTTTATGCCTTTATGCACAGTCTGGAGGATATTCCAAGCAGTATGAGCAACCTCAACATTAGAGATTCTTTTGAATTCCTCCATAGAAACAGCATTAAAGATAGCATTTATAACTTTACCATTGAAAGCAGCTGCTTCTTTTTGAGAAGTTTGCCACTCACTAACAGGAGTAGTAGGCTTCTCCCATCCGTATTTAACGAAATTCCAAACTTTCTCATTAATTGATTTTAGGAATGCTTTCATCCTTACTTTCCAATAAGCATAATTATTCCCATCAAAGTGAGGTAGAATGACAAGAGAGTGTCCGTGTTCCATGACAACAAGAGTCAAGGATCAGCTCTTAGATAAAAAGATTTACAACAAGAGAGCAACCTGCTTTGATACCACTTGTTTGTTTTTAGACCCCTTAAAACATAACCAGATTAACCTAGTTAATAAACCAAGTGATTACTTAGTCCAATTATCAAGTCTAGGTTAACACAAACATCATATTATTGTAAAGTACGGAAAATAAAGAACACAACAATATGATAACCCAAGAAAACCAAACCGGTAAAAAAAACCTGGGGAGGATTTAACTTAGCTATCCTCAAGGTAAACTAAATTCACTATGAAAGAATTGAAGTTTACACAATAGCGACTTAGACCACTAACATCCTATTGCTACTTTGAGTAGGAAACTTACTACCACGACCACATGACAGTTTCGAATTCACGGACTACTTCTTTCTTGGATTCCCAACAAGTACAAGTACTCCCGCTTATGTATCTTTAAGCTCTTGAATCAGCAACTGAATTGATTACCAAGTTTTTGACATAATCTTGAATCTTGAAAACTCTAAGTGTATGTGAAGGCAACCACCTCTAGATCTCACAAAAGATTCACACACACAGCATAAAGAGCAACTCTAAAATGTGGCTAGGGTTTTCCCTTTTATACTTAAGACAAAACATAAAACCCTACATGTTAAACGGGCTTGGGCTGAGTTGGAAATTTTGCATAAAAAAACAATCTGCACGACTTTTGATCGATCGAGTCTAATTCTCGATCGATCGAGCCAAGCAGATTTACACAGTAAATCCTACAGCTACTTGATTCCAACTTTACATATAACCACATACTTTGAGCAAGTATAAACAAGACTAAAACGTTTTGATAATGGTTTGCCAATATTACAAAATGAAGTTCTAATACATTAGTTCCTAATTCCTTAGAACCCAACACCTTTCACGCTAACAACATAATCAAGAAACACAACTGTGTCCATGCAAAAGGAACATTTCTTTAAATTGGCATATAGTTTTTCTTTTCTCAAAACAGTAAGCACACAATGCAAATAATCGATATACTAAGTTCTTACTATACACCAAAATATCATCAAAATGGACCACAATAAATCTGCCTATAAACGCACGCAATGCATGATTCATTAACCTCATGAATATACTTGGTGTATTAGTTAGACCAAAAAGTATTACCAACCACTCATACAATCCATATTTAGTTTTAAAGGCAATTTTCCATTCATCACTCTCTTTCATCCTAATTTGATGATACCCACTTTTCAAATCATTTTTTGTGAAAATACATGATCTATGCAATTCATCCAACATGTCATCTAGCCTAGGGATGGGATGTCTATAGTTTATCGTAATTTTGTTGATAACCCTGCAATCAACACACATTCTCTAAGTTCCATTCTTTTTAGGCATAAGCAGCACCGGCATCGCGCAGGGATTCATGCTCTCTCTTATGTGTCCTTTGGTTAGCAACTCCTCAACTGGCCTTTGAAGTTCCTTGTCTCCTCCGAATTACTCCTATAGGCTGGTCGGTTAGGAATTGTCGCACTTGGCACAAAATCAATTTAATGCTCTATTCCTCTAATAGGTGGCAATTCACTAGGCACATCATTAGGATATACGTCCTCATATTCTTGCAACAAAGAGACAACAACACTAGGCAAATATTCATCAAGTTCGTTAGTATTAAAACATGCCTCTTTGCACAAGAGTACGAATATAGGCTGATTTGTATAAAAAGAACTCTTGATAGCACTCGCCTTAGCATAAAAACTCGCTTGTTTTTTTTTTTTTTGTTTTTCTCTCATTTTTTTTTCACTCTCTATTTTCTGTTCACTCTCTTTTTTCCTTTCACTCTCTTTTTCATCATCTTTTTTTGAACTCTCAGTCTCAAATTTTTTTTTTCAAGTCATTCATTCTTTTTAATTTCATTTGATCTTCATACACTTGTCTTGGAGTCAACGGTACAAGAGTAATGGTTTTATTGTCTTTTATAAAAGAATGTCTATTCTTGAACCCGTCATGATTGACCTTCCTGTCAAACTGCCATGGCTTGCCCGATAATATGTGACCCACATGCATTGGAACAACATCGCAAAGTACTTCATCCTTGTACCTCCCAATTGAAAAAAAAACCAGTACTTGCTTATTTACCTTAATCTCTCCACAATCATTCAATCACTGCAACCTATACGGTCTAGGGTGTTTCAAGGTAGGTAAATTCAAATTTTCAACTAAAATAGTGCTAGTCACATTAGTACAACTCCCCCCATCAATGATCATATTACATACCTTATTGTTGATGTGGCATCTAGTATGAAAAATGTTCTCCCTTTGTTGTTCCATGTCATCCTCTTTGACTTGGGCACTTAAAGCACGCCTAGCCACAAGTGACTCACCCTCCACTGGATACTCCACATCATTGTCACAAGCATCGTCAAGTGATGGAATCTAGTCATCATCGCCCTCACTTTCAGTTTCCACCTCTCCATCAATACGTGCAGTCATGGTTCTCTTATTTGGGCATTGTGAAGTTATATGACCTACTCCCAAACAACGAAATCACTTAATATCACGATTATGAGTTTGGGATTCGTTTTTACCTTTTTTAGTGGTTCGGTTTTGGACTTAAAAACAGCCCCTTTGTCTTTCCTCCCATTCAACCTCCATGAAGCAGAGGAGCCCAAATTTTGAAATGACTGAGTTCCTTTCCTTTTAAGCTATCATTCCACCTTTATTGCCATGTGCACCATGTCCTCCAACTCCACGTAGTGTTATAACTCCACCACGTTGGCAATGTCCCGATTCAGCCTATTCAAAATGGTAGCTTCTCTATTCTTCTCTACATTAGCCCAAATCATGGCAATCTCCATCTATTTATGGTAGTCATTCATCTACTTGAGTAAGACTTTGTAATTTCTGATATAAGTCCATATAGTAGTGAATAGGGACAAACTGCCTCCTCATGCTAGCTTTCATTTCCTCCCAAGTCTCAATAGGCCTCTCATGGTTTCTCCTTCTGTTCATCACAAGTTGATCCCACCATATAATAGCACAGTCAGTAAACTCAATGACAGCGAATTTTACCTTTTTCTCCTCGGAGTAGTTGTGGCACTCAAAGATCAACTCCACCTTCTTCTCCCATTCCAAGTACGCTTCAAGATCGTTTTTCCCTTGGAACAATGGTATCTTCATTTTGATGTTTCCTAGGTTTCTGTCAGTCCCATCCTGCCATCTCGAAACTCTTTGGAAACCTCTACCATGCCTTTCTCCCCTTGGCACGAACCTGCCCTCGTGGTTCAATGAAGCTTGATCCTTTTCATCTTCGAACTCATCCTTGTGGTCGTCATCAGAATCATCCATGCGTGCACGCCTTTCTTGCCTTCTAGCATTAAGGGCTCTTTGGGGGCGCTCCTCACGCAAAGTAGCAATAACAGCGTCTTGCCTATCCATCCGATCTTGATTCTCATTAAATACCACGTTCATGCGCTCAAACTATTGTTGCATAGCCTGCAACATGAAGGACGACTCCTCCCCTCCTTATTTGATGTTTCGCTCCTGGAACACATACTTTTGAAACTACAAAAAAATGTTAGAAATAATTCCTCACAATACTCCCTCATGTGTTTGCACTAAAATTATGTTACTCACACTCATGTTTCACTCTTAAATTGGCTTTTTCCTGATATTAGTCTAACACTCTCTTGCCTTTTTCCACTCGTAGCTTCCCCTTTTCAGTTCTTCATTAAACTAATAAACTTGATCAAGAAATTCAACTTGTAGTATTTAAACTAATACCAACGGCAAGAAAATATTACAGAAACAATAAATCAAAGGAAGAGGGCAAAAGAAATTAATATTTTGGTCTGAGAGAACTAAAACTACAAACAATATTTTTTTTTTCTGTTTTCTATTTCTTTTCTGAAGTTTCTTTTTTTTCACGTTTTTTTTTTTTTACTTTTTTTTTTTTGGAGCTTGGTGTAAGATTTTAACTTAGTGCACATCACAAAATAAGAAAAAGGAATAAAGAACAGAAAAGGAACAAGATAGGATGATAATAGGAAACAAAAGATAAAGGGATAGTAAAACTGATTTTAGAACCTGTGCTTTGATACCAAATGATGCGAACCTCAATCAACAAGCTTTGAGACCCAACAAATAATATTGGAATACTTACCTAAGAAAGCTAAAATTCAAATTTTGATAGAAACCCCAACCCAACGTTTATAAATGAAACGCGAACCAAAGGTATAAGTAACAGATCTCAACCTAATGATTATAACTAAATCACGAACCGAAGGTATAAAATTTGAATGCTACAAGGAAGAATCCCTGATAAGTTCACATTTCTTAAAGAACCAAAAGAAGAGCAAAGCCTCACCTTTTTCTGATTTTTATTCAATAAATCCTCTATTACAATGAGTGCATGCGATTTATAAGACACGACTGAAAATAGAAAATATAAAGAACGTACTAAATAATAAAAGCCTAAATTATAAAGCTGATTTGGTCTAAAATTAGTAGCTCCAAAATAGAAAAATAGCTAAAAAAACATTCTAAATAATAGAAGCCTAAAATTAAGGTAGATTTGGTCTAAAATTAGCAACTCAAGAATAGAAAAAATATCTATTAATTGATATGGAGCTAAAAAGTCAATTAGCCATTAATTCACACCATAAATCACGCCCAATTAAGCCAAATTATCCCTCAATAGTTTGGATTAAATTTATTACGCCTTCATCTTCTTTTGGGCCAAGTTTGGAATGTCCTATGTTAGGATTAGTTCAAATCTCCTGAATTAACCCATTAAGGGCTTCTTTGATCTTCTTGGATCTTGCTCAAGTAATAGGCCCAACTAGAACATGCAATGGATCCTTTAATGCTTGTTAATTCTCATAAGAACGTTATCATAGCATTGCATTACCACCAAATGCTTATCAAAGCTCCATGATTCATTCAAGAGGACCTTATCAGCTTCATCCTTGTTGTCAAACACGAACAAAACTTTGAGATTACCCATGTTGTGAACCCAAAAGCCATTACATGATCGCCAAATAGGGGTGAAGGTTTTTGCAATGAAATTGAAGTTTACGACACGCTTAGTAAGGAAATGTGAGGCAATAAAGTGTTCTTCCAAGCTAAAGTCCTCATCTAGGCAGGACCCAGGACCCTCCTTGTCAGACAGTGTAAGACAATCCCATGTTTTTGTAAGATCATCCATTAGGAAAAAAGAGTTTGTGGAGGTAGAGGACAAAAGAGAAGAAAATTTTGATAGTTGGATAGGACAAACAAACTGATTCCCAACACTCGTGGAAAATAACCCAACAAGCTAGAAAAATAACCTTGTTATTTCTTTGAAGAAAAAAACCATGTTCAAAGGAAGGGACTGCAATTCTACTTCCTAAGAGAAGCTAGAGAGAACTTTCTTAGTGACCAGGAAACATTACCCTCTATAGTTTTGCTCCAATTATTATGCTTTTAAAAAAAAAAAATTAAAAACATGTTTTCATAACTATAATTTGATGCACCAAATTTGCATTACAATGTATATTTTTATATTCCTTAGATATTATCATTCAATTATATCAAATCATACAATAAACATCATAATATACATATATTTTCCGTGCTAATCTAGACAAGCCTATTGTGGTATGTGACAAGTTGTTATTAGTGGGTAAAAAAGTAATGACAATGTTGGGTCTAAATTAAAATTAGTAACAGCTTACCACATAGGATTTGTTATGAAATTATTATGAAAATGTTATAGATGTAACATTACTCTTACTTTTATTAAACCCAAATTCTTGTGATTATCAAGTCATAGTGTTTGGCATTTTTATTAAGGTGATTAAAATAAGATAGTTTAGTATATAAATTTTCTTTTGTAAATATATATAGTGATGTACGTGTGATAATGTTGCAAATATTTGCCCCGTTTTATATTCGAGAAGTGTTACTTCCAAAATATTTTTAATACAAGTTATAGGTAGTAAGTTGTTATTGGCACTAATCTATATCATATATCATATCATATAATATATCATATACTATATATAATTGTAGAAGCCTTTTCCTGCAATTAAGGAGGTGCTGCCATATAGGAAAAATGTCCATCTAAAATTCCACGTTCACACTTAAAAAGTGATTGTTTCATGTAAAAACACTGTTTGAGAGCCTCTCCGTATATAAATAAAAAATAACTGGTTAAAATAGAAGACTTACAATGCTCCCAAAACAACTTGCGATGGAAAAAAAAAAAAAATCGCGATACCCGTCCGATTCCTCGCCAAACGTAGACCATCGGAACCGCAAGCCTTTAGACAAAGAAAAATCTGCAACCACCAGAGAGACAAGCCGTGTACCCATAACCGGTAACGTTATTGTTTTTGTTATTTTTTTTTTCCTTTTCGTTTTCAAATCTGGGAATTGAATGTAATTTAGGTTTCGTAAGAGAGAGGGAGAGGGAGAGGGAGTTCACTAGGCTGTATGCCTACCAAAGTCCGATCTCACACTACCATCAGACTCGGTAAAGTTTTTTTTTTTTTTTTTTTTCATTGTTAAAATTTATGGATTAATTGTTATTTAGATTTGGATATTTTGGTCAGATTGAAATCAATTTAGGTGTTTGGATTAAATTTGATTTTGATTAAGGAATCTAGGTAAGAATGCTTTAGTTTAGGGTATTCAAGTTAAATTAGGGATTGGGTTTTTTCTTTTCCTTAAATTAGGGATTGTGTTTTTTGGGTGGGAGTGTTTCTTTTTAATCTAAATGTGGTAGTGTGGGGGTGCTTTTTAATTATTATTTTTTAATAAAGTTAAAATACCGTTTGAAGAAAAGGAATTGCTTGGTTTAAACCTTTTCAATATTAATAAAACACAAACAAAACAATATGAACAAACAAAATACACTAAGAGAGAACAGAGGTTCCATATTCAGTGAGACGCAAAGAGATATACCACTAGACTATTGCCACTGTTTTGCATATTTTAGTCAGATTTGATTTTTTTTTTTTTTTGGGAGCATTGAAATTAATGTGTGTCTGATGTTTGCTTCATCTTTATTGCCACAATGTATTGTGGCACAATTCTAAGCCAAAAGAAGAGTTAAACAGACCTATTCTAATAGATGGGTTCATGCTCTGCCCCCAACTACTCTCTGTGGCATCTGTTGTTTGTGTTCATGGTCTGCCCCCATCTCCTTTTTGCAATATCTATAAAAGCTTAGCATCATCTCACCATTTCGAATTAACATCTTTAATCTTCAATATATCTATGTTTTATTTTAAAACCTGATGCTTATACTACTTAAATTACTATCTGTCCTCTTCAATATATCTATATTAATTTTTTTCCCTGCTTAATTGTCTAGGGTTCTTCTTTTACCCTTTTTAAAAGTAGATGGGTTGATTCTCTTTTTTTGGATGCTTTGGTTTGGTTTTTGCTTTTGGTAACATTAGGGATTTTTCCTTTGACTAATTGTGGTTAAAAGTCAAATTTCACCTTAGATTGTTTAAAGAGAGATGCTACAACATTTTTACAATAAATCGTAGGTGGTTAGTTGTTATTGGTTCAAATTTGAAACTAACACTAAGATTACTTTGTTGCCCTAACAATAACAACCAGTAACAACTTGCCACTTAGGATTTGTTGTAAAAATGTTGTAGATATATCATTTCTCTTGTTTAAAACCTTGATGTATAAGACGAAAACAAACTTTCCAATTCAAGTTTGTGCCAAAAAGGGTTACTGTTCGATGTTAATCTTGATTTATGTATTTATTTTATATATCCTTGGCCAACAAAAGCCACATCCTTAGCCATCATCATATGGGAAATAACCAATAGATTGTTAAACAATAACCAACAAAATGTTAAACATTGTGCAGATTATTCACTAAATATGGTTGTATGTTTACACATTAATGCTTAAGTATTTTTGTGGGACTAATAAATTACCTTTGATATGGGAACAATTTTTCATATTTTTACAACTCAAACCATATTACAATGTTTGCTTCCACTTCTTTTGTAGTCCCTCTTTCATCTTTCTTTGTTGTGATTTAAAAAACCTTCTTACCCTGTCATTTTGTTGAAATATAGATTTACTAAGTTCTTTGGCAGGTACAACACTTGGGTAATTTGCAAGAAGAGTTGCTGCATCAAACTGAGAGGTTAGGATAGCCTGATTTTCCCTTTATTTATATCATAAATTGAATTAAATTTTGTCCATTGATATTTTTGGGTTTGATTTGGCTTTGAATTCCATATTTTAGTCTGCTTTTTTCTTCATTTTTTTTTAATTCAACAAATTCTTATTTTGTATTCAACTAAACTACAAAACTATTTTGATTTTATTTTTTTTTGCTATGCTTTGTGATAAAATTCCTTGCAATGATTGCTTCAACTTCCTTTTGTAGTCTCTCTTTCATTTTTTTCATATAATGTTAAAATAATTTTTTTGTCCATCCTTTTGTTTAAACCCAGATTTATAACATTCTTTACTGGATGTGACACTAGTGTTTTGCAAGAAGAGTTGCTAGATCAAACTGACAGGTGGACGTGAGTCTAATGCTATAAGATACATCGAATAGTTGAGTCTAGGAACAATTTTACTTAATGTTTCCCTGTGTTATTATTTTCTTCATCGTTAGAGGTTGATATGTTTCATCTTTAATATTTCTATCTTTAGTTTCATTAGAGTATAGAGTTTACTACCATATTTTCTGACGTAATTTTTTAGACTATAGAACTCTTTATATCATCAATTTTCTTTGGTCCTTTTGGTTTAATTTTACTTAGTAGTTATTACATATTCAATTTTAGTTTAATTCTTTTTCATAATGACACTATTTAATCTATATTTTCCAATTCCAAATTGCTAAAGCTTATAGTTTAAATTGGTTAGGATTGAACATTGGTACTATCTCAGTTCAAAATCTTAAATTAATTATCTCTTTAAGAATATTGGAAGTAGAACATTAACAAATTTGATATTTGTTCTTTATGAGATGTATACATGTTGATTGTGATTTTTATGTTGCAAAAGCCATTACAAGTAGTAAAGAATCCCTAAAATTGCCTCTAATATTGCTGCATTTGGATGATTTAAAAGTTATATAGGCATGGCTTTATGCGTAAATTTGTGATGTTTTTTTTTTGCTGCTTTTGCATGTTTGAGCTTCTGACATCTGATTTTTTGAGTAAATGATCTATGGGATTTCTCTCCTCAGTTTGTGTTTGTGTTTAATTGTAATATATGTGTTCCAATTTTGGTATTATTCAATTCTAATATATGGGTGTTGCATTGTGTTAATCTTATGGGCATATATGTTAATATGGGCATGTTGTTCCTTTGGCAAAGGTTTACCATGTAAACTTTAAAAATTTCTCCTTTTTTTTTTTTTTTTTTTTTGGCATGGATAAAGATTACTGCTGTAGATGCTCTTATGTTTATCCAAGTTCATGATAAGGACATGTAGCACTGCAACAAAGATAAGATAATCATGGCCTTTTACGAATCAAGTTCTAATTCAATAAAAAACTATATATCTAATATATTAATCATAGCACACGTGAATAAATCTAATACAAAATTATGCAGAAAAATTTACTGCATAATTTTTTTATATGAAGAAAATAACTTTTCTTTGATTCTAAAACACAATCAGCACATTAGTGCTGTTTTGTTCTTAGAGCAAATTAACCTATAAAATTGTTATGATTTCATTAATTTTATCCCTCGTTTTTCCAGTACCTAAATAGAGTTCTCTTTGGATTAAAAAAAAATATTTCTAGCAATTGAAATATTTCTTTTGATCTACTTTTGGTTTTTGGGCTGCCATGGTTGAATCATTGGCCTTTGGTTCAACGGCATTAAAAAGGGGTTTTTAGCAAATTTTTAATTGTGTAGTTTTGGTATTTGATGTCCTCTACCATAATAATTCTCAGTTTATGCTCTATTTGTATTAATATGAGACCCCTTTTTTTTTGTGTTTTGATTTAATTAAAAGTTTCTACGTTATATCAAGCTTTGGTTTTATGTTTAGTCTATAGGTTATCTCAAGCTTGGTTTAATCAAAGAATCATGTTATTGTATTTTAATTTGATCAGAATCTTCTTTAAGAGTAGCATCTATATTTTTGAGGGGTTTTGTTTTATTCTTTGTTTGTTTACAGACCCCAGCTTCTTTTCCAATGTTCTCCTTCAGTAACCCACATATTATTTTTTGCTTTCTGCCATGCACAGCGAAAGACCAAATCTATAGAGTTTAGAAGTTGTTTGCAAATTCCAGCAATAGCCAAGTGAAAAGGTAGAGCTGTGTTTTTCCTTCTTCTATATATATTTTTGTTAGGTTCTAAGACTTTAGGAACTAAATGTATTAGAACTTCAATTTGTAATGTGTTGGCAAACCATGTTCAAAACATAGAGTCTAGATTTAGGCTGCTCAATGTGTGTTTATTTGTAAAATTGGAATCGAGTGATTGCAGAATTTATTGGACTAAATCTGCAAGGCTCGATCGATCGAAAATTAGACTCGATTGATCGAATCTTGTGCAAATTTATTTTTCTGCAGAATTTCTAATTCAACCTAAGCTCATATGATGTGTAGTAGGGTTTTATGTTTTACTCCAAGTATAAAAGGAAAAACCCTAACTACGTTTTAGAAGTCTTTTATATGCTATGTGTTGAATCTCTTGTGAGATCTAGAGGTGTTTACTTTCATACACACTTAGGGTTATCAAGGTCAAGATTCATGTCAAGAATTTGGTGATCGCTTTAGTTGCTGCATAAAGAACTTAGAGAAGATTTGAAACCTTTGAGTGGAGTCTCAAAGTCACAAGTAGAAGAACTTATGATTGCAGTGGATCAAGGAAAGAAGTAGGCCGTGGACTCGGAGTTGTCACGTGGTCGTGGTAGTAAGTTTTCTACTCGATGTAGCAATAGGATGTTAGTGGTCTAAGTTCTATTGTAAAAATTTCAATTCTTTCATAGTGGATCTGTTTTACCTTGAGGATAGCTAGATTAAATCCTCCACAGATTTTTTACCGGTTTGGTTTTTTTGGGTTATCATATCGTGTGTTCTTTATATTTCTACATTATTTACATGATATAATTTGAATGTGTTAACCTAGAACTGAATAATTTATCTAAGTAATCACTTGGCTAAATAACTAGGTTAAACAACTTGTGTTTTAAGGGATCTAAAAATGTACAATTTTTGAAGCATATTCCCTAAGACTTCATTGTCATCCAAGATGATCTATTGATTGTTGAATCTAATAGGCAAATAGTGGGTTATTTTTCATTGCTATGCTGCCTTTGAAAGGTAGGGGGATTTTCTTTCTAGGAACCAGTTTTCACAATTAATTTAATGGTAAAAACTGATTATTGCACTAATAATGAATACTACTGTGAAATTTGAGGGTGCTTAGACCATGGGAAGGACTAAGAAGATTGCTTATTGATAAAAATAAATAAATAAACGACTAACAGATTTGAGTCTAACAGGTGGGTTCATGCTCTGCCCCTATCTCCTCTTTGCAGCATCTGTTGTTTGTGTTTGTGCTCTTCCCCCATCTCCTCTCTGCAACATATATGATATTTTGAATTCACTTAGACATTAGCAATTGGTGAATTTGTAGCTCTCTGGGATCTCAAAAAAAATTGATGTTGGTGGTTTGTAACATACCAAATAGTATTATGAAAATGTTAGATGTTTGAAGTCTTGGTTTTTCAAAAACAAAAGGAATGCTTGTTTGATGTTATGTTAGAGAAATTAGTTTTGAGCTTCAAATGAAGTGGATGTTTTTAATGTAATTTATATACAGTCTACAAATGTTCTTTTCAAACAAGAAGTGCAAAAATACATACATCCATATATCTTACACTTCATATTTATAATTACTTACTTGGCAAGACTGGCCCCTGAGAAAAAAAATACTTGGCAAGACTGTAGTTATATTCCTATAATGCAAAAAAAAAAAAAAAAAAAAAAATTGAAGAAAAAGCATTTTGCATTTGCATCAACAAAAATTTAGTATTTTATTTACATTAATACTTTAAAAATCCACTTTACATCCCATTCTCTATTTTACACTACTCCATATTAGAATAATCTGAAAAAGGAAAAGAGAGAATGATGAAGCAAGGAAGAGAGAGTAATTTTAGATGTAGTAGTAGAAGTGGTTTTAAATTTTTAATGGAAGGGGGTAATTTTGCCCCTTTTTTTTATGTTATTTGGAAATGAATATGATAGAGCTCCTGCTATTGTTCTAAAAAAAATTATGGCTATTGTTCCAAACATAAGAGGATTGGGTTTGTTGAAAGCATACGACACTATGTTAGTCTAAAATAAAAAATAAAATTCAAACATATGCCTAGCATATGAATAGATTGATTTTTCTTCTAATGAGAATGATGGAACTAATTGAGAAAACTAGTGGATGTCTCATGTGATACGTGTGTTCATTATTAGTTATTTTATAATACTTATATATATGTTTTAATTTTTGGAAAATTAATTTCGATTATGTATTAATGTCACTAAAATAATGAAGAAAAAAATATAACCCAGTACAACCATAAGTAATTATAATTTGTAGGGGCAAAGGCCCAAAATCATACAATGGGCCTTGGGCCCCATACGGGAAGATCAACCACGTCCGAGGAGAAGACATGGGTGCCAAAAGGCTCCTAGCCCAGTTCTCGTGGGCCTAAAGATGTTTAAAGGGCGGTTCGAGGAGAAATGTCTCCTCGGACGTGACGAATATAGCTCAAACATGCACTCTGCCTACTAGAAGGACCCGCCCCAACGGACATTAGTAACAAGGATGAGTCCCACAGACCCGTGGCAAAGAAGGAAACGTAAGATGTCCAAGGAGAGGCTGCAGCTGTCACATTAAATGTGTTGCAGCTACTTTTCTGGCTACATTAATGTGGAGAGGACCTGTAAACAGTGCTACCTTGGCTACCACAACTCACAGAAAGATGGAGGGGATGTCCGATGGGACAAGCATTTAAGTGAGGGTCCAGATAATCAACAAGTGTAAGGCCCTAATGGCTTCAAGAAGATTATATAAGAGAAGGAGTCCTCATGAGGAGAAAAGGAAGAAAAAGGGAGGTAGAACAGAAGAACGGGAAAAATAACCATAGTCTTTGAACAGGGACCCGTATACATTCATCTCATCTCCTCAGACTGAGAATCTATGGGCAATAAGAGGATTTGCTTACTATTAATTGTTGTATAGCCCAACTTTAGCCAGTGTACACTTCGTTAAGGCCTAGTTCTATAGCCCACTCTCTACAAATTCATTATTTCTGGGCTCCTTGGACCAGAATCCCACACCTGTTCGGCCTGGGCCCCAAATTGTGACCCTACAATTGGCGTCGTCTGTGGGGAGAACTTGTGCCTCAGCAAGTGCGACCGTTAGAAATGGAAGGATCAGGTCTGCGCCAAACGGGACCCACAGACTCCCAACGGTAGGACAACTTTCTTAACCTCGAACGGGAAAAAGACCAAGACAAGTGACAAGAGGGTAGCTTAAATACCTCCCGCACGAGCAGAAGCTGTTCGAAAGGGAAAGGTCATGCATCCTAAAAGCGGGACGATAATAGGGCTCTACGGCAAGAAATCGACAACGTGAAGAGGAAGCTACGCTAAGCACAGCGAAGGCGTCTTTCCCCCAGCCCGGATACCAGTGATGAAGAGGACAACGAATACAGGCGAAGGTCGAGAATCCCACCAAGTGAAACCTTCTCCTATGAGGAAGAGCAACCTCATAAACGCAGCTATAAGAGTCCGTCCTACAAGGGCCTAGCAAACGACGCTATGAGCAAAGGTTTGGACCGAATCTCCTAGTCACCCTTCACACGCAAGATAGAGGGGGCTAAACTTCCTCGGTGGTTCCACCAACCCACTTTCACCATATATAATGATCGGACGGACCCTGTGGAGCACGTAAGTCAATTCAACCAGAGGATGGCCATCCACTCTAAAAACGAAGCCTTGATGTGCAAGGTATTTCCGTCCAATTTGGGACCCATGGCGATGAGGTGGTTTGATGACCTCAAGCCAAACTCCGTAAATTCCTTTAAGCAGCTAACCCAGGCTTTCAGCTCTAGCTTTATCACGAGTAGTAGGGTTCCTCGGCCTTTGGATTCCCTCCTGTCCTTATCCATGCGAGAAGGAAAGACCCTGAATGCCTACTCAGATAGGTACTGGGAGATGTATAACGAGATAGAGGGTAATTATGATGACGTTGCCATCAGCACCTTCAAGAGAGGCCTGCTGACAGAGCACAATTTAAGGAAATCCTTGACCGGGAAACTGGTCACCAGCGTGTGTCAGCTCATGGACCGAATCGACAAGTACAAGAGGGTCGAAGAGGACTAGCAGATGGGTAAGGGTAAAGCGAAGGTTGTCCCTCAGGAGAGGAGGGACTTCAGGTCAGACCGATTTAGCAGCAACAATCGGCTGAGAAGAGATTACACGGAGCAGCCTAGATCCGTCGGGGCGCAGGCAGTCCACGCTGTGTTCCGGGATCCATTACATCAGATCTTGAAGAAAGTAAAGAACGAGCCATTCTTCAAATGGCCAAATAGGATGGCAGGCGACCCCACAAAACGCAACCAGAACCTATACTGTCAATACCACCAAGAACCGGGGCACACCACCAATGAATGCAGGAACCTGAAAAACCACTTGGACCAGCTAGTCCGAGAGGGAAAGTTAAGTCATCTCTTGTATCATACAAACGGCCGACAAGAATGGACGAACATTGAGACGCGGCAGGGGACCTAAGTCTGCCCATTGGCACGAAAAATGCCATTCTCGCCGCTCCAGGAAAAACGGGCTCCCATCCTTCCAGGGTAATGTCGGTGGCTCAACTCCCTGCTGTGAACGATGACCGTGAGTCTAAGAGAGCCAAGGGGATGGCTTCACCCGTACTAGGATTCTCGGATGAGGACAAGATTAGAACTATTCAACCCCATAACGATGCTCTAGTCGTCACGTTCAGGATTGGGGGATATGACATCGAGAGGGTGTTAGTCGATTAAGGCAGTGCTGTGGAGGTGATGTACCCCGACCTATACAAGGGGCTGAAACTGAGGCTCGAAGACCTGAAGGCATATGACTCCCCTTTAGTAAGCTTCGAAGGGAAAACTGTTTTTCTGAAAAGCCAGATTAGACTGCCCATACAAACTGGCTCGGACATAGTGGAGGTGGACTTCATAGTGGTGGATGCATATTCGACTTACACCGCCATTGTAGCTAGACCTTGGCTTCATGCCTTAGGGGCTGTTTCTTCTACCTTGCACCAAAGGGTGAAGTACTCGTCGGAGGGTCAAGTCAAAGAAATAGTAGGAGATCAAGCCATGGCTCGACAATGCATGGTATCCGCCATCTCACAAAGGCCAAGTGCCGAGCCCCCAACCCATACCGAGAATCCCTTATAGCAGTTAATGACCCTGACCACGATTGGTGGGGGATCAGCCGATGAGGCGAGTTGCAAGGACTTGGAAAAGGTTCTTGTGGGCAGTGATCCAGAGAGATTCTTTCAGTTCGGCTCAGAGCTACCACCCCAAGAGAAAGAAGAGCTAATTGATTTCCTTAGGGAAAATGTGGATGTGTTTGCATAGGACACCTACGAGGCCCCCGGGGTCGATCCAAACTTCATATGCCATCATCTTAATGTTAACCCGGCTGTTACGCCCAAGAAAGAACCCTCTCGGCACCGTCAAAAGAGCATGCTGATGCGGTCAATGAGGAGGTGATGAAACTTAAGAGAGTAGGGGCTATCAAAGAGGTCTTTTACCCTGAATGGCTGGCCAATACAGTCGTGGTAAAGAAGAAGAGCGGGAAATGACGAGTCTACATGGACTTCACGAACCTGAATAAAGCCTGTTCGAAAGATCCCTTCCCTATGCCTCAGATAAATCGGTTAGTGGACTCAACCACGGGACATCCTCGAATGAGCTTTTTAGACGCCTTTCAAGGATATCATCAAATACCCCTGGCTACAAATGACCAAGAAAAGATCGCTTTTGTCACTCCCATCGGAAACTACCACTATAAAGTGATGCCTTTTGGTTTGAAGAATGTCGACTCCACCTATCAGAGGATGATGACCAGGATGTTTGAGCTGCAAATGGGTAAGAACATCAAAGTCTACATAGATGACATGGTAGTAAAGAGTAAATTGGTGTCCGAGCATGTGAGGGACCTCAGAGATATCTTTGAAGTCCTGAGGAGACACAAGTTGTGCCTGAACGCGTCTAAGTGTTCATTTGGAGTGGGATCAGGAAAGTTCTTGGGCTATATGGTGACCCATAGGGGCATCAAAGCCAACCCCGATCAAATTAGAGCTATCCACAGCATGCAGCCTCCTTAAAACCCCAAGGAGGTCCAAAAGCTCATCGGCATGATCGCCGCTTTAAACCGTTTTATCTCTTGTTTGGCGGATAGGTGTAGGCCTTTCTTTCTCCTGTTAAACAAGTGGAAAGGGTTCGAGTGGACTGAAGAATGCGCCTTGGCCTTCCAGCAGCTCAAAGAGTATCTGTCTCGGCCGCCGGTCATGTCTAGTCCTGAAGCCGACGAGGTTTTATTCGCCTACGTCGCCGTGGCCCCCCACGTAGTGAGTTTGGTGCTGATCCGAATGGACAACGGCGTACAACAGCTTGTCTATTACGTGAGCAAGTCATTGCACAAGGCTGAAATCCGTTACATCCCTCTGGAAAAGGCCATCCTGGCAAT
Source organism: Quercus robur (assembly GCF_932294415.1). Taxonomy (NCBI): domain Eukaryota; kingdom Viridiplantae; phylum Streptophyta; class Magnoliopsida; order Fagales; family Fagaceae; genus Quercus; species Quercus robur. The sequence continues at coordinate 30,137,928 of NC_065537.1, read as the reverse complement.
CATCTAGGCCACGTGGAAACTCCCCCACTATTTTCAGGCACACACAGTCGTTACTTTAACCCAATTCCCGCTCAGATCTATACTCCGAAATGCCGATTACACAGGGAGAATTACTAAGTGGGGTACCATTCTTGGCGCCTTCGACATCAGGTACATGCCTCGCAATGCCGTGAAGGGCCAAATCCTTGCGGATCTGGTGGCTGAGTTTGCTGAGCCCTCACCAGAAGAAGGGGGAGGAATGCCGAGCATGGATGAAAAATTAGTTGGCACAGTCTCTCTGCAGGGGTTCGCTTGTTGGAAGGCATACGTCGATGGTGCAGCAAATCAAAGGGGCTCAAGGGTAGGACTAGTCTTAATTTCTCCCGAGGAATTACCATTGAAAAATCACTAAGGTTAGGTTTTTCGACCACGAATAAAGAGGCAGAATATGAAGCCCTGTTGGAAGGAATGTCTATGGTCCAGAAGTTGAGCGGGAAGTCCGTAAACATGTTCTCAGATTCAGGACTTGTTGTAGGTCAAGTGAATGGTGAATTGGAGGCAAGGGATGAAAGAATGCAAGAGTACCTGGTCCAAGCTAAACGCTCGCGGTCGCATTTTAACTCTTTTAGCCTTCTGCATGTATCCAGAAGCGGAAACACCCATGCCGATTCTCTTGTCACGATGGCCACCTCCTCGGCTTAATGTTTACCTCGGGTTATACTGGTGGAAGATCTACACAGGCCCTTGGTGGTGAAGGCCGAGTTGATGCATGTCCACAGCGTTAGAGTAGGGCCTAGCTCGATGGACCCTTTGATACTGTTTTTAAAGGAGGACGTCTTACCCGAAGAGAAGAGCGAGGCCGACAAGATTAGAAGAAAGGCTTCACGATTCTGGCTGTCCGAGGACTTGAAACTGTATAAGCGCTCATTCTCAGGACCGTACTTGTTATGCATACACCCTGATGCCACGGAGCTTATCCTAGAGGAATTGCACGAAGGAATTTGTGGGAGCCATATGGGGGGCAGGTCTTTATCCCATAGAGCCATAACCTAAGGTTACTGGTGGGTGGCCGAGCATGCAAAAAGAGGCACACGAATACGTGAAGAAGTGCGACCAATGCCAGAGGTTCGCCCTAAATATACATCAACCAGAAGGGACCCTCAATCCGCTGTCCAACCCTTGGCCGTTCGCACAGTGGGGCTTGGATATCGTCAGACCATTTCCAAAAGCGGCAGGGAACAAGAGATATCTGCTCGTTGGCACTGATTATTTCACCAAATAGGTCAAGGCCGAACCACTTGCGAATATCAGAGACATGGACGCCAAGAGGTTTGTCTGGAAAAGTATTGTCACCAGGTTCGGGGTCCCTCATACCCTAATCTCGAAAAACGGCCTTCAGTTCGATAGTAAAGTTTTCAGAAGGTACTGTAGCGAGTTGGGAATTGTCAATAGATACTCCACATTGGCTTACCCCTAAGGGAATGGGCAAGCTAAAGCCGTAAACAAGGTTATAGTAAACGGGCTGAAGAAGACGCTAGACATGCAAAGGGAAGATGGGTGGAAGAGCTGTCACACGTCCTATGGACGTATCGAACCACACCCCGTAGATCAACAGGGGTGACTCCTATCTTGATGACCTATGGGGCCGAGACTTTTATTCCACTGGAAACAAACTTTCCGACACTAAAAACTAGCTCATTTTGCCCTAACGGCAACAATGAGCTGCTGGAAAGGAGTTTAGACCTTATCGAGGAAAGAAGGGAAAGGGCAACAGTCCAGCTCGCCTACTACCAACACAAGCTTAAACAAGGTTATGACATTAAGGTAAAGCTAAGGCCACTAGCACCTGGGGACCTGGTGTTAAGAAAAGTTTTGGGCAATGCAAAAAACCCCGCATGGGGAAAGCTCGGACCAAATTGGGAAGGGCCATATCGAATCACTTCGGTAGCCGACATAGGGGCCTACTTTTTGGAAGATTTGGATGGGCATGTAGTACCATGTCCCTGGAATGTAAACAACCTGAGAAGATACTATTATTAATGAAAGTTCCTACTCTTGATATACCCTTCAATTGCAAAAGCCTTTGTGTTACCTACTACGCATCTTTATCCAAGTATTAAATAGAACCCAAATCCTGCGTGGCTCCTCGGACCACAGGCTTGGGGGAAATTAATCACTATGCGTTTTTATCCAAGTATTAAACAGAACCCAAGTCTTGCGTGGCTCCTCGGACCACAAGCTTGGGGGAAATTAATCACTATGCGTTTTTATCCAAGTATTAAACAGAACTCAAGTCCTGCGTGGCTCCTTAGACCACAAGCTTGGGAGAAATTAATTACTGAGCATTTTTATCCAAGTATTAAATAGAACCCAAGTCCTGCGTGGCTTCTCGGACCACAGGCTTAGGGGAAATTAATCACTATGCGTTTTTATCCAAGTATTAAATAGAACCAAAGTCCTGTGTGGCTTCTCGGACCACAGGTTTGGAGGAAATTAATCACTGTGCGTTTTTATTCAAATATTAAACAGAACCTAAGTCCTGTGTGGCTCCTTGGACCACAGGCTTGGAGGAAATTAATCACTGAGCATTTTTATCCAAGTATTAAATAGAACCCAAGTCATGCGTTACTCCTCGGACCACAGGTTTGGGGGAAATTAATCACTTAAAAGGGCACAAAATCATGGGGGCCTACTTTTTGGAAGATTTGGATGGGCATGTAGTACCATGTCCCTGGAATGTAAACAACCTGAGAAGGTACTATTATTAATGAAAGTTCCTACTCTTGATATACCCTTCAATTGCAAAAGCCTTTGTGTTACCTACTACGCATCTTTATCCAAGTATTAAATAGATCCCAAATCCTGCGTGGCTCCTCGGACCACAGGCTTGGAGGAAATTAATCACTGTACGTTTTTATCCAAGTACTAAACAGAACCTAAGTCCTGCATGGCTCCTCAGACCACAGGCTTGGGGGAAATTAATCACTGTGTGTTTTTATCCAAGTATTAAACAGAATCCAAGTCCTGCGTGGCTTCTCGGACCACAGGCTTAGGGGAAATTAATCACTGTGCGTTTTTATCCAAGTATTAAATAGAACCCAAGTCCTGTGTGGCTCCTCGGACCACAGGTTTGGAGGAAATTAATCACTGTGCGTTTTTATCCAAATATTAAACAGAACCTAAGTCCTGTGTGGTTCCTTGGACCACAGGCTTGGAGGAAATTAATCACTGAGCATTTTTATCCAAGTATTAAATAGAACCCAAGTCCTGCGTTACTCCTCGGACCACAGGTTTGGGGGAAATTAATCACTTAAAAGGGCACAAAATCATGGGGGAAGAGTCTTATTCTCTCATTCATACTTAGCTGTATTACTTAAGCTGCGAATAATGGATTATCATAAAAAATCTAGTAACACAGTTGAAATTCATTCACAATGAAGACAAAAATGGAAGCAGTAAAGTAAAGTTCAAAGAACAAATCATATCATTCATTAAGCTCCAAGATGTGTCATCTTACAAACATTAGCAAAAACTAAGGAAACGGAAAACAGAACAAAACAACTACAAGACAAGCCCTACACTAATGCCCTAGACTTTATCTTGGGTTGAGCTCTTTGCAGGACCCTCAGCTTCGGGACGATCACCTCCTGTTGTAGGTTTGGGTTCGGCATCCTTGGCCTGTGCGACAACGTCTCTTATTGTGAGGGCGTCCTCAAGTGACTTATCTATAGCTGGTGGTTGTGCCTCCTCATCCCCACTTTTCCCTTTAGAAGTAATGGAATTGGGACCAGTGATCAGGGCAGAAGGGAGCTCCTCAAAAGGATTCGAACCAGAAATCTCACAAATATCCTTGGGGAAGAAGATATTCTCGATCCTCCTAAGTTCGGAGTCCACAAGAACGGCCGCTCTGTCCATGGCTACCCCCCAGGACTCGGTGACGTAGTCCCTACAAACTACAGTCACCTCCTCGGTCAGCCTGGCTTCGGTGTCCTTCACCCCATACTCATAAGAGGCTACCACCGCAGCCTCAGCCGCCTCCCTGGCCAAACGAGCCGCCTCCTTCGCTTGTAGCAGCTGCGCCTTAAGGTCCGAGACCATTTGCTTCTCGATCGCAAGGTTTATTTCTGATAAGTGAAGCTACTGGCGCATGTCCTCGGCCTGCTTCATTGTGGTCTTAAGGCCCACCTCAGCACTGTCCCGGACCTTGAATGCCTCTTTGATCTTCTTGCTTAAGCGCTCTTTTTCCAGCTTAAGGGCACCCGCAGCCTTCTCTGCGGCGAGACGGGACTGAATTTCAGCGTTCACCTCCTCCCGAGAATTCTTTGCCCACTCTTCGGCCATGAAGATTTGTTGGGTGACCTGCACAGGAATAACGGAAGAATCATTAAAATGAAACAACAGATAGAAGAGCATATAATAAGGAACCTGAATAAGGGAGAGTCTTCATTTTACCATAGCAAGGTCTCTCTTCAATGACATGAAGAGGTCCAGTTGCCTGGTGGCTCGGAGCCCGTCCATGTCACGTGGCAAAAGGAGGGGTTGTTGCAGGGCCTCGGCGAGGTAAGATGCCTGCCCCCGCTAGGACTCCCAAAGGGTTGCATCCCTCGGGATGGGGGCGCCATCCAACTCTAGGCGGGGAGACCAAGTGCACTGCTCCTTCGTAATGGCAGCCTCCTCTCGGCTATCGATGGACTTTGTCCTCTTGTCCTTGGGCTCCTTGCCTTTTTTCTGTTGTTTGGCCTTTTGGGGGCCGACCTCACCCTCCTCCAGTTCTTCCACTAGCCTTTTCCACCTTAAGTTGGGAAAGGGTTGTAGCGCGGGGTTAGTGGAAGGAGAAGGAGGAAGAGGAGGAGGAGGAGGAAGTTTAGTTGGAACCTGCTCTTTAGGACGGATCTCGGCTTCAAGTTCATACCCTCCTCTTCAACTTCTTGGCTCGTGTCAATCCAAGCAACTACCAGTCCAGGAGAGTGAGCCGCTGAGAAGCGATCAAGATCCAAGCCGAAATCTAAAAGCTCTACGGGCCTTGTTGATACCTCACCCTCCTCGTTGAAATGGAAGTGATCAATTTCAGTTTCAAGGGACGAATGCGAGGAGTCGATTCCCTCTCCCAGAACGGCTACCTCTTGGAGAACGCACTGAGTGGGCGGTTGGACTGGTGGTAGGTCCCTCCAAGCAAAGAAGCCTGGCTTAGAAATGTCAATACGGGCCAATCGGGGACTCCCAGCCCTAATTGCCTAACCCACGTCCATAAAAGCATGAGAGAGAGGCTCGTAGTCCAAGATGAGGTGAGTAGTGCACAATTGCCCGTCCTCGCTCACAAAGATCTCAGATTGTAGGAGGTAGTTGAGAGCTTGGACATTGACCAAACTTATCCTCGGAGTAGTGTGTGCTTTGTCTGCAAAATATCCAAAGGGAGATTTATGTCATTCCGAGAAGGTAAATAATCAAAACCGAGACCAAAACAAGTGAAAGGTAAACTCAAAACTAAGATCCCCACCGTGGGACTTGATCCTAGAGTGCCCCACTTGGTGCTTCCGCCCTAACTGGGCAGCGAAGACCGTCGTGCCATGCTCCGGAGCCTATCAAATAATTGTCCTTTAAGCCTTTGTTAGACTTTGAAAGGCAAGATATCAGCCTCACCTCGTTGGACTTGGATTTCAGGTAATATGACTCATTAAGGCAATGGCACTTGTACAAGTGAACTACATTATGCCATGAGAGGCCAAGGTTCATCTGTTCATTTAGAGCGTCTATGCACCCTAGGATCCGGAACATGTTAGCGGTGCACTGGTAGGGGGCCAACCTATGGCCGTGCAAGAAATCCCTAGTTATCCTCCCCATAGGAATCGTCATTCCTCCTTCTATGAAAGCGATCATAAGAATGACGACCTGCCCCGTTTCTCTCTTGGTTAGGATTTGGTCCAAGGAGCAATATTCTAGACCCACTCCCTGTGGGATATGGTATTTGACCCTAAAACTTTCCATGCCGGCCGGAGAATCTACTAGGTTCTGAAACTTACCCATCCTATTAACCCTAGGTGGCACGGGAAAGGGTTTGCTAATGAAAGGAAACCGAGGAGAACAACAATGAAGGAGAGTTAGGGAATAGGGGGAAATGAACACTTACGGGAAGCGCAAATTCTAAATTTTCTGAGCTTTCAAAGGATTCGTTGGGAATCCTTATAGAAATGGCTATGGACTTTTGAGTGTTTTGTGAGAGAAAGTGCTAAAGTGCTCTGGAACGCTTGAGTGTCTTTTCTAAAAAAGGGAAGTAATCTCCCTCAAAAAGCCTTATATAGCAAGGAAAAAATAAACGAGATTACTCCCACCCAAAGAATTGGAGGAGCATCCACCATTGATTAAGCGCCCCACCGTTGGATGCGAGGGAACATAGAGCCGCTTGGTTCAATTAATGGCGCCTCGTGGGCTACGAAACACCAATATCAATAATGAGGCACGTGAGATTGTACCCCTACACGCGTGAATCAAAGAATTGTGATAATTTATCCAATAAATATCAAAATCCCACCTTTTCTCCTCGGATAAGAGGGAAAAACCGGAATTTTGAGGGGCTATTGTAAGGGCAAAGGCCAAAAATCATACAATGGGCCTTGGGCTCTATACGGGAAGATCAACCATGTCCGAAGAGAAGACGTGGGTGCCAAAAGGCTCCCAGCCTAGTTCTCGTGGGCCTAAAGATGTTTAAAGGGTGGTCTGAGGAGAAATGTCTCCTCGGACGTGACGAATATAGCTCAAACATGCACTCTGCCTACTAGGAGGACCCGCCCCAACGGACATTAGTAACAAGGACGAGTCCCATAGACCCGCGGCAAAGAAGGAAACGTAAGATGTCCAAGGAGAGGCTGTAGTTGCCACATTAAATGCATTGCAGCTACTTTTCTGGCCACATTAATGTGGAGAGGACCTGTGAACAGTGCTGTCTTGGCTACCACAACTCACAGAAAGATGGATGGGATGTTCGATGGGACAAGCACTCAAGTGAGGGTCTAGATAATCAACAAGTGTAAGGCCCTGATGGCTTTAAGAAGACTTTATAAGAGAGGGAGTCCTCAAGAGGAGAAAAGGAAGAAAAAGGGAGGTAGAACAGAAGAACAGGGAAAATAACCATAGTCTTTGAACAGGGACCCGTATACATTCATCTCATCTCCTCGGACTGAGAATCTATGGGCAATAAGAGGATTTGCTTACTATTAATTGTTGTATAGCCCAACTTTAGCCAGTGTACACTTCGTTAAGGCCTAGTTCTATAGCCCACTCTCTACAAATTCATTGTTTCTGGGCTCCTTGGACCAGAATTCCACACCTGTTGGGCTTGGGCCCCAAATTGTGACCCTACATAATTAATTAGACTCTAAAAATTTCACGACATGCCTATTGATTATTATTTTATTTTATTAGGTATACATGTATATTTCGTTCTTATATTTGACATTCTAATTATTTCTTTATCTTTTTCTTAGGAGCATTTCTACTCCTTTTGTTTCATGAACTCTCCTCATAAAATTCCAGGTCCCAAATCCATTGTGCCCCTTGGAGGTAATTTGAAAATGACATTTTAATTTGTAGAATTACAACAATAAACACATCAACCAATTTATGTATTTTAGCTTTTTTTTTTTTTTTTATTATTATTATTTTTTTAAGAAGCAAACTTTTTAGATAACCTTTCAAAGAGGATTATTATTATTTTTTTTTTGAGAAAGAGTATATAAATTATTATTTTGTGGCCATTTGTTTAAAATTTTTCTAATTTGGGTGAAAATATCATTTAGCAGGTATGGAATACAGAAACTCCAATGGGCAGCAATATGTTATGGTTATTCTCCAAAATAAGATGTTGTAGGATGGCTTTGGTGGGCTGGAGCCGAACACTGGGAAATTCAAAATCTAATTAAGATTGATGAAAAACAAGCAAAACATGAGGCCCTCATAGCTTTGAATGATGCAACCAATTTAACTCAAATACAGAAAGTGAAGGATGAGATCAATTCCCTTTTATTCCAGGATGAGCTATTTTGGAGACAGAGATCAAGATTTATATGGTTACTAACAGGTGATAAAAACACTAAATTTTTTCATCCAAGAGCCAGTCAAAGACGATGGAAAAATCATATTGTAGGTTTTCAGGATGAAGAGGGGGTATGGTGTACATCTGAGGAGGACAAGGAGGAGGTGACAGAAAATTATTTTAAGAATCTCTTCATTTTTGCAAAACCAGATGACTTAGGATTAGTCGTTGATTTAGTGGGAAAGGTAGTCACACCTAACATGAATAACACACTTCTTCAACCATATACACCAAATCAGGCGAGGCAAGCACTCTTTCAAATACACCCTTCAAAATCTCCAGGACCTGATAGTATGTCACATTTCTTTTTGCAAAAGTATTGGCATATAGTAGGGAATGATGTTACAGATGCTGTTTTATCTGTTTTATCATTTGGCCACCTACTACTTAAGATGAACTACACACATATTGTCCTAATACCCAAGAAAAAAGAACCGAAAGAAGTGTCTGATATAGACCAATAAGCCTTGCTAATGTTGTCTCCAAAATTGTTTCCAAAGTTTTAGCAAATCGACTAAAACTCATTTTGCCAAATGTTATATCAAATTCACAAAGTGCTTTCGTTCCTAACCGGTTAATTACTGATAATCCACTGTAGCATTTGAAGTTTTCCACAGGATGAGGAACAAAAGAACAAGAAGGAAGGGGCAAATGGTAGTCAAGTTGGATATTAGTAAGACATATGATCTAGTGGAGTGGGAGTTTCTCCACCAAATAATGATTAAACTTGGCATTGATATTCGGTGAGTCCAGATAGCAATGGAGACAGTTTGTAATGCTTCTTATTCGGTGCTGATCAATGGTGAACCATGTGGGTATATCACTCCATCTAGAGGCATAAAGCAAGGGTCTATCCTCTCTAATCTGAAAGGCAGTAGCATCACATAGGCTCCATGGTATTATGTCATGCAATAATGGGGTAAATATCTCTCATCTTCTATTTGCATATGATAACTTCATATTTTGCCAGGCTTCAGTGGAACGATGCTAGTACCTTCTTGATTTGTTGAATTGCTGTGAAAGGGCTCCAGGTCAAGCAACTAATAGATTGAAGACTTCGATTTTCTTCAACAAGAATACTACACTAGAAGTTAAAGGAGTAGTTCAGAATTTGATAGGAATAAGAATTATAGAGGATTGTGAAAAATTCCTTGGACTTCCTATGGTTGGAGTTAAATCAAAGATGAATACATTTAGAGACATGCAGGAAAAATTAACCAAAAGAGTAATGGGTTGGAAAGAAAAATTCATCTCAAAAGCAGGAAGGGAAATTCTAGTAAAAACAATGGCTCAAACCATACCTACCTACTCTATGGGTATTTTTAAAATTCCTAAGGCTTTATGTGACACAATAAATTCTACTCTGGCAAAATATTGGTGGGGGTAAACAAAAGATGAGAGGAAAATCTATTGTATTAACTGGAAGAAGTTATGTACTCCGAAGAAAAATGGTGTATGGGTTTTTGTGATATCCAAGTATTCAATTTAGCATTATTAACTAAACAAGCGTGGCATTTAATTCACAACACCCACTCACTGTTCTACAAGGTGTACAAGTCCAGGTATTTTCCTATGTGTTCATTTATGGATGCAGACCTTGGTAATAACCCTTCATTTGTGTGGTGGAGTTTGTTGGCAGCAAAGGATATCATTATAGAAGGCTCATGGTGGAGGGTAGGAGATGGGAGAACAATTGAAGTATCAACCCACAGATGGCTGTCCCATAAGCCAATTTTTCTAGGGGATACTCGGCCTACTATGCATGTCAGGGATCTGATTGATACCAGCACTATGCAGTGGGATAGGGAAGAAGTCTTTGACTTGTTTGCTCACAGGACTCGGATGGAAATACTTGCAATACCTCTATTGAGAACTTCAGAGCGTGACACCTTGAATTGGACTAAAAATACTAATAATGTCTTCACTGTGAAATCAGCATATCAGGTGGAGCTGAGGATGAAGGAACGACCCAGAATTGAGCACTCAACTGCTGGGCAAGATCGGCATTACTGGAAAAAAATCTGGACTTTGAATGTCCCACCAAAGGTTAGAACTTTCTTATGCCGTGCTTGTTCCAATATACTGCCTACCAGGGAGAATCTTTATTGGCGAAAGGTGTCAGTTGAACCTCATTGTGAATTCTGTTGCCGGTCATCAGAATCTGTAGGACACCTCCTGTGGGAATGTCCTTTTGCCAGAAACGTGTGGACTATGTGTCGGGGTAAACTTCAAAAGTGTTCAAATGAGGCTTGAGTTCTTCAATTTATTCAAATTGCCGGTTGAGAAGCTTCCACAGCTGGAGTTAGAACGCTGGGCAATGGTGTCTTGGGCAATATGGAACGCTAGGAATAAATTCTACTTTGACAGAATCCAACAACATCCAAAAATCATCCTAAATGGGGCTATTGGCTTTTTAGAAGAGTATCAGAGACTATGTGCTTCACAGAATAGAAACTAGCTCTTTTCGAGTTGGTTGAACTGCAGTGTTATTTTTTCTGTAGCTGTTGATGATGTATTTGTTGGTTTTGTTGGTATTGTCCAGCTAGATGACTTTATTTCCTGCTCTGGGAGTGTTGTTCCCAGTGATACTCTTGTTATACTTCAATAATATATCTATCTTTTATCTTAAAAAAGCTATTCCTCTTTTTCTTAACTAAAGAGGAATAGTAAAGGAAACTGATTAGACAAATTTAAAATAAATGGCCACAAAATAATAATTTATATAAATGCATTTACTTCGTACTACAGCTTTTCAACAAATGGAATGAAAACACTTGTCATTGTTATATGCTAATGGATGCTTTACGGAATCAAAACCAAATCGTGTAGTTTGAGAGCAGTAACAACTAAAACATTATAGCAAATGTAATAAAGAAGAATCAAAGCCAGATTATCTCAAGTGATGCTCTACTTAGGGAATTGCGAGAATCACAAATTTGAGGAATGAAAAGTGACAAGAAAGTGAAAGAGTAGGAAAAAATAGAAATAAGAAAAGTGAAATTAGAGTTAGCCAACCCAACAATGGAATAACACGTATTTATTAGAGTTTATGGGTATAACAGTTGGAACTAAGAAGTCTAAAAGTATTGCATAGTAAGATAGACACTGTAATTGGGAATGCTAAAGACAGAGTAGAGGAAATGCCGGATATTATAGTTAGATAATACAATACTAAATGCTGGCCCCTTTTTTAATAGATATAAATATATAATTGGTAATAACTAAAAGCAATTGCAAAGTAATTGGTAATAACTAACATCAAGCTGTATGGTTTATTTGAGTAAAACCAAATTACTTAATAATCTAAATTGGAACACTGAATATAGTGGTTTCCTTTAGTGGAAACTACCATGAAATTTACTGTGAAAATCTTCTTTATTTTAGTCAGAGTACATGAAAGATTAATGGAGGAACTTTGGTGGCCAATAGAACTTTGGATTTGATCACGTTTACTTGTTAGAAAAATTAAATATTTGATCTACGTGCAGGTTGATATCTAAAATATGATTGAAAATTGCTTTTGGCAGCTAATTTCTGCACTTGGAAGAATATAAAAATGGTCTTGTGGCCTATGAATGTTTGGTGGCAACCAATGTAGAGATTGAAAGGAGTTAGGAAATGCACAAAAGAAAGAATAATGTTAAAAAATATAATCTTATTTACTTACGAAAATAAGTTTAGAATAGGAATGTAGAAGGCCTAAAAATTTTCTGTTAAGGGCCATCCTCTTGCATGGTCAGTTGGGTCACATTTTAATGATGCTCTTGAAGCTTGAATGTTTCTGTAACTCTTTCTTTTCATTTCAAATTTATGGTTCCAACAAGTGTAAACTTTTATTTACCTACATGTTCTTAACTAGTTTGTATGCACTTGTAATTGTCATTTTAATTATATATATATATATATATATATATATATATATATATATATATATATATATAAAATTTTGAAGGTGATGGAATGAAAATATATGTAGTCTTATTAGACGTTGGCACAGAAAAATTGGGGTTTTCATAACCTCTTTAATTGTCTATACTCTTTGCAGTATGGAGCCTCGGATCGATGAGGAGTTAGAGATCGTGCACCCTGGTCCCCAAAATTAGTCAATTTTAACGCGACAACGATATCATCGATCAGAGGACATTTGGAATGGCGAGGTGAAATATCTTCTAACAACCGCTTTAATTTTTACGTTGTCTTTGACTTTTAGTTAGCAAGTTCTTTCAAAGTTGTATATCTAGTTCTAACAACCGCAATAATTTTGTATCGATTCTGTAGGACCCGGGCCAACTTACGTGCCGTGGTCACACTAAGGAGATGGCACACATTTAGATGCGAGATAATCGGGTGATTGACATTATCAAGTTGGTAAGGCTGGAAGGATTGTTTAGGGCCCCTTCCAGAGAGATAGATCATTGCTTGATATCGGCCTTAGTTGAGCAATGGTGGCCGGAGACTTATATGTTCCATCTTCCACATGGTGAGATGTCAATCACCCTACAAGATGTGGAGGTCATTTTCGGACTTCCTATAGACGGTGAGGTCTTGGTTGGGCCGACTGCTGTGGTGGATAGGGATTGCAGTCAACTGTGTATGGAGTTGCTTGGTTTTACTCCGGCGAATGACAACAAAACTTTGATGGGGCAAAGAATTCTCATTAGCTGCCTTGTTGACGCCATTGCAAAGCCACTGCCTCATGACACAACGGAGATTCAGATACACCAGTATGCCTGGTGCTATATTTTAGCGCTACTAGGGGATAAGCTTTTCATGGACAAGTTAGGAGATAGGGTGCATCTGATGTTTTTGGAGTTCCTGCGGAACCTTCGAGATCTGCCACAGTATAGTTGGGGTAGTGGTTGCCTGGCCTGGTTGTACAGAGAGTTGTGTGGGGCAAGCGAGAAAGGGGCATCGCAGATTGGTGGGGCATGCACTTTGGTCCAGTATTGGGCATGGGCAAGGTTGCCATTCTTGTGCCCGAGGATAGAGCCCCCACCTGGATGTGATTATGGCCTATGGCCAAATGCTCCACTTGCATTTAAGTAAGTATTTTCCTGATATTTAGTGTGTTATGCAATGTACTCTTCTTACTAACTAAGTGGTATTATCTTATCTTATGTTATTCGCTAGTAACTATAGGTGGGTGCAGGTGCCAAGCCCAAAGAGTAGGCCATCCAACACGGCCTTGATCCATTATCGTGAGCAATTAGTTAGAATGCAGCCGAACCAGGTAATAATATTCAAAAATTCTGTTTGGTTATGTTAATTTTCCTTAAGAATATGATTGCTTTATCCTTTAACATATCTTTTTTTTTTCCCTTTATTTATGTATTCTCCCTTGTTTCACATTATAAGATTCTATGATAATTGTTTTTTAGTTCTATTGTAGATTGTGTGGCAGCCATACGAGGCAGACTTCGGCCACCTTCTTGAGTTCTGCGTTGCAGGGAGGGATACGTGGACAGCAAGGATACGTGGACAGCAAGGATGCCACTTGTGTGTTTCTGCATGGTAGAGAGACACCACCTGGACCGTGTCCTTCGACAGTTTGGGTTGGCGTAGGAGCCGCTTGATGATGTTGTGTACGATGATAGACTGCATAGAATAGACTTACGTGGGAAGGTGGAAAAGAATTGGAGGGAGGAGCATGGACCGTATATTCTTTCATGGGATATGAGACAACAACAACATTGTCATGCACCTTCTTAGACTGGTGAGATGCCCCGCGATCATGCCTATTACCGCTGGTATTGTCCGGTCACTTGAAAGTATGTCGATTGCAACAACGCTAAAGTAGATATAATGGTAATGTGTTCTAATTAGATTTTATTACCTACTTCGTTTTTCTTTAGTACATGTACGAACGTAGAATCAATTGATTTCTTTTTTCAACAAATCTGGTTTGATTTGACTGACATCCAATTAAAGACTTTCTGTTACATATAGTATTCTAATAAAACTGTTAGTTCTTAGTTGAGTATTTGAGTAGATTAATAAGTACTATATTATCTATTCATTAATTGATACATAAATGTCTTAAATCTGATTGTACTAGTTCTTTCTTCATTTCAGATTGAAAGCCATTTAGCGCTGTTAAAGATGCTTCCTGAAGGCAGTCGAGCTCACAACCATTTTCGGCGCGTCCTAAATAATGTGGTTGGGCTTAGTGGTGGTCCTGCAGCAAATGGGCAGGCAAACAATGGGCATGAGACTGAACCAGCAACTACTGCAACCCCAAGCACAAGCACAGCAACTGTAAGTATACTGACCCGTGGTCAGCGTGCTATTGCAAGCCCAAGCACAAGCGTAGCTAGGGGCCATGGTTGGCCTGCTACAACAAGCCCAAGCACAAGTGCAGCTAGGGGTTGTGGTCGGCCTGCTATAACAAGCACAAGTGTAGTTAGGGGCTGTGGCCAGCCTGCTACAGCAAGCCCAAGCACAAGTGCAGCTAGGGGCCGTGGTCGGCGTGCAACAACCCCTCGGGTTGTAACTAGTCCTGAGATGCCTGCACCTATCCCACATGCATCTCCTCAGCCCGAGGTCCCTCCACCCATCCCAGATGCATCTCCTCAGTCCGAGGTCCCTGCACCCATGGTAGACGCATCTCCTCAGCCTGAGGTCCCTTCACCCACCCCACCTTCGCAACCTAATTTTGATCTTAGTATTGATCAAAATTTGACCCCTCCTATACTCCCCGAGACACCCTCGTACCCACCCACCAGCTCCAGTGCACCCATTCTTGGCCTCTACACAGAGCATCATTACCCATCTACCTCATCCTCATTCGACCCTCTAGGACCTCAGGTTGGGATTGACACTCTACAACCACATACTGATGTATCGGACGAGCATCCCCCTCATCAGCCCTCACCCCCACGAGGTAGACCGCAACGCACTAGAAGAGCATCCACTTGTGGGACAGGTGGACACAAAATAGGACACCGAGGCAGCTCTATGGTATGATAACATTAATTACAATGCAATGATATATTTTGTAGTTCACTTTATTCTTATCATTACACCAAATATTGATTGCATGCATCTAATGGAATTTGCAGCACGATGATTAGCCTAAGGATGATGCCCCGCAGCCTCCTCCCCCGCCCAAACATTACACGAGGGTTAAAAAACGCAAAATTGGTGAACCTTGAATAAGTGCTAAAGTCATGGAATTTGTTTTCCTTGCTTGAAACCCAGCAAAGAAAGTGAAAAACCTTTACTCAGTTGAGGTATATTCTTGGTACTACTGTTTTGCTTTGATTTGGGTTCCAAGTTTACTCTTTTGTTTTGTTTGTTTGTTAGTTTTCTCTACCATCTATAAGAAGCTGTCACTTATTGAGTTCTTCAAATTATGTATTATTGAAGTAAAAATAAAGATTAGATTTTAAATAAAAAATAATTTGCCTGCTGGGTTATAAGTGGTTTGAGATTTTATTTTATTTTATTTTTTGGTTTTTGAATTAAAGTTGCTGTTGGGTTCTTGTGACATGCGTTTGTTTCTCAAGCATCTACTTTAAAATTGAAGCTATAATAGGATAGGTAATTACTAAGACAAAAATAATGATTGGATTTTTTATTTTTATTTTTTATAATTTTTGAGCTAACTTAATGGTTGAGTATTTTGTTGTTGATCATTTTGTACTGTCTTTCATTGTAAGCAAGCCCCAGTTTTTATTTATTATTTATTTATTTATTTATTTGTTTTAATGAGGATACAATTACCTGGGATAATGGGTTTCTGTGATTTAATTAAGAGATTTGGGTATAAGTAAAAATGGGCACAAGGTTACATAATTTGTGGAGTAATGGCATGGCTTAATTATTGTTTGTTCCTGGGTTATAGGCTTTTTGTCTAGGGCAGCACATGGTTGCTTGATTGGTAGCGTAGCTTGTAGAGGGTCATAAGGAAGAAACACATGGTTACTTGCTCATGGTTTCACTCATATTATGTTTGAACAAGTGCTACTCGGTGGGCTTGAGTGTAGAATTTGCCTTTTTTGCGTCCAAAGAGAAGTGTTTTGCACCCGTGCTGCAGTGCTGTACCGCTCTTTAATGTTTCTTATTCAGGTTTTGGGATTTTACAACACCAAGACCCCAGAGAGAGAGAGAGAGAGAGAGAGAGAGAGCTTCTTATATAAGCTTCTGTGATAAAATTATGTTCTGTAGCAACTCTGGGTTGTGAGAAGAGCACTTTAAACGAGCTTCCAAACTTTGTGATATAATTACATTAGATAACAACTTTGGGTTGTCACTTGTGAGTACCACCCAAAAGTTCATAAGATTTTTTCAACCTAAAAGTATGTATTCTTATATGCTTTTTTTTCTCCATTAAATGCTACGTAATTAATTCACACTTAGATGAAATTTTACTGCTGATATTATTTTGTTTTATCTTTCACAGAGTGTTTGTATTCATATGGTGCAATACTTAAACTTATGTTCCTTTTTTATAAAAAATGTATGGCAGGTATTGGTTCCTTTGATGAGGGTCTCTGTTACTTTCATGGAGGACTGGCAACTCAAAACTTGTTAGATAATGCAGATCAGCTGCCCTGCTTTCTTTGTTGCAGCTGTTTTTTTGGTGAATATACAGTCAGAAGATTGTAAATAAAATGGGAATCCTTTCACGCAGGTTCAGTATTACTGCTGGCAGATATCACTGGAAAGATATTTTGAGAAATTTAAGAGGCGTTTTAAGTTATGATAAGAAGTTTCTTTATATAATATATGAATCTTCTTCACTGCAGTGCAGTTAGCAGAAAGCCAAAGGAGACGATGAGGCTTATCGTAACTACTTTTGTTGGTGTAGTTTTGGGTTTCTTCATAGGAGTATCATTTCCTACATTGTCATTAACTAAGGTACACAGACTTAGAATTCTTTGTCTGGTATATATTCATGTGCTTCATCTTTTTTTTTTTTTTTTTTTTTTTTTTTTTTTTTTTTAATTATTATCAAGATGATGGGACATTTTTCACTGTGTAAATTTTGCAGCTGAATCTCCCGCCCGGCATTCTTCCTTCCATGGATCTCTAACATGTGAGGGAATCAGGCGATGAAAAGACTTGGCTACCTGTGAATAGTATTAGTAGCCGCTCAACTGAAGCTCAAAATGTAACCAATACATCAAAGGTAACATCCTCTCATACTAGCATTATCAGAAATTTCTGGGGTTACAGGTTTTACTTGGTTTTGAACTTTGCTGAAATTAACAGGTAATCCAATATTTTTTGGAACCAGATCCATAAGCGCATTTGAGATTCTTGCACTTTCCTACTTTCTTGGGAATGCTTTTTAGTTGAAGAGATCTGAGTTTTCTGGAAAGAACTCAAAGAACCCATTTGTTGTGAATGTTAAAGTGACACCTTTTTAACTTTACTGCTTGGAATAATATGGTATCGTAATTTATATGATGCAAACATCCAATTTTTTCTTCTCTGTTGACATCTTTCAACTATTGATCAACAAGTAGTGCAGTAGAAAAAACTTTTGGATTTTGAGGGCTGGCCAGGTGAAGATAGTGGATATAATGGTGAAATAGTCTAGAAGAGAAAAATAGGGAATCACTTTTAAGGGAAAATATACCTTATAAAAAGGGTCATGCTTCCATGACTTTTATCATTCGGTGTGCTTTACATTATTGAATACATGCATGTTAAGTATGATCATGGTGAAATTAGAAATAATGCGCGCTGCAAATTCTTAAGAAATAGAAATAAGTCATTTCTATACTTTTGTACTTACTTTTCCTGCTTCACTTATTATTCTGCTGTAGATTTGGGTTCCATCTAATCCTAGAGGTGCCGAAAGACTACCTCCTCAAATTGTTGCAGCTGAGTCAGATTTCTACCCGCGAAGATTGTGGGGTAACCCTAGTGAGGTGTGTATTTTTCTGCAACTTAAATATTCCTTGTGGTTACAAAATTTGTACAATGCCTACAACTTTTTTATTCATATGTGAATATGGTGCAATTAAGAATTTCAGAATACCATTTAGTTTAGAGGTTATACCTAGTGCACAAAGCTTTCACTTTTGTCGGGTCTAGGAAAGGTCATGGTAGCCAGTCTTACCCCCCCAATATATTGGAGAGGCTGATTCCTATACTCGAATCTGTGACCTGTCGCTTTTTGATGGAAGGCACTTGCTATCGCAACAAGGCTCGACCTTTAGAATGTCATTTAGTTTGGACCAACTAAATTAAATTATTGAAAACTGATTAAAATATGGTGTTTTTGTGAACAAATGTTTTTCTGGGATTTGTGACTTGGGATGAAGTGGAGAAGTTGTTTTACATGTGAGAAGTGTTAATGGTGTCATGTATGACCATAACATAGAAGCTATAATTTTCTTCATCAATGCTTTATCGTATATAACTCTCCCCATGTCAGTGTTTGGTGTCATAATGTTTTTAGATTTCACAAAGCTGGTCTCAAATCTGAAGAAAGGAGGACTATTTAGGTCAAGGGCCAGCATAAAATTTAGTCGCATTACATGAATTTTGATCATTTAGAGAATTGAGTTGAGTACACACAAAGAAATATGTAGGACTTCGTAAGTGAAGAGAATGATATTACTTATATTAAAAAAAAAAATGAAGGGAATGATTTTATGTTATAATTTCATACATGATGATAAAATGCATTCATTCATGTCCAATGTAATTCTAATACTTATTGTTCCAGTGAAAACTCTAACAGACAATAATAAAAAAAAGCTTCTCTCTCTCTCCGGTGCTGAGGAATCCTAAAATTTGCCACTGATGTTGTGACACTGATGCTTTAACGCCTCTGTTGATTTTTTTTTTACCCCCTGTAACTGAAAGACATCTGATGTTGGTATATTAGAACATTTTAAAAACATGGAGTGATCAAGTTGCCATTTACAGGACTTAAAAAGCAAACCACAGTACCTTGTAACCTTCACCGTTGGTTATGATCAGAGAATGAATATTGACACGGCAGTGAAAAAGGTCTCTCTCTCTCGCATTTCTTTTTCTGTGTAATTATGTGTGTGACTGAATATGTTATTCTGGCAGTTTGCAGGAAGAAAGACAATAGGAGTACAGGAAGCCTTCATGTATCATTAATGTAAGGGCTGATGTTTTTGTTATTTATTCTGCTAGGAGGTGAGACTAAGAAGCAAGTAGATGACCATATTGTAGCAAAATGACAATGTTAATTCACTCGGTTTGTGGACTTGTTTTTCTTTTATTCCTGACTAGCATGGGAAAGTCTAGAAATGAAGTTTTGTTTTCTTTTGTTTTGAAAGAGATATTTATGCTTAATCAGTGACTGGTTAACACAAATTAAGGGGAGGAATAAATCGGGGCCCAACACAGACTCTTTGGCTGAAGCTATAGCAATTGCTAACCATCATGATGGAGTTACTGGTACAGAGAAGCAGCATGTGGCATATGATTATGCACTACGACTTGCAATAGGTTACAAGGAGGTAAGGCTTGATCTGTCAATTCTTCTTGTAGTTGCGTTCCTTATGCTTTGGATCAAATATCTGAAATATCATGTCTTGCAGGCAGAGAATGTGGTTGCAGAATCACTTGCTGGCATTGCAAACTTGACATCAAAAACTGGTTGGAGTCCGCAGACTAAGTTTCATCAGGCAAATAATAAAAACTCTTTATTCCATACTAGTTGGTACAGTTTACTTCATATCTAGATGTTCTTGCTAACATTAAACATTTTGGTTTGTTATCATCATGTAATTGTATACTTCAACCCTTTATTCTCAGTATGCTAATTTATTATTATTTGATCCACTATTCTTGTCCCCTTTTTATTTCAGTGTCCACTGCTGAATATAAGTTATTGTCCTCCATCAGAAGTTGATCCGTCAAATGGGAAAAACCTGGTGAGAAGAATTCTTTAACTTGTTATTATAGTTGGAGTGTTTATGCAGTTATTTGGAAAATGAGACTGCCACTCTATTTAAGACTGATTACTTCCTGATTTATTAACTTTTCTAGGTGATTGTTGTCTACAATCCTCTAGGATGGACAAGAAATGATGTTATAAGGATTCCCGTGAGTATTTTCCTTTTATCTATTACATGTTGTGATCATTATGCATATGAAATTAACAGAAAAGAGGGTTTATCAGACAAGGGGTCATTTCCAATTGCCTTTGAGGCCTAATGGATCTCCTGCTTCTCTTTTTTTTTTCTCTCTCTCTCCCCCCCACCCCCCCCCCCCCCCCCCCCCCCCCCCAAAAAAAAAAAAAGATGAAGTACATGCAATCTATTAGCCACATAAGCATGTATTTTTCAGTGCTTGCATGAATGTGTTTTAGCATGAGCCTTTAAAATGCATGTATGCTTCAAATTAAGTGAAAATATGTTGACCATTTATTTTTCATTCTCTTTCCACTAATTATAACCATAGGAATTGCCAATATACTACAGCAAATCAGGATCTATGTTTATAAGATGTGATGAAAATTTTAGGTACAAAAAACTGATTATATTGATTTACAAAAAAGGGCAAAAGGGAGTCTAATAATAATAGGTGTGTGCGTAGTTATGACTTATGAATTTATGTACTAACTGAGAATCTTACCTAATATCCTATGTTTTTAGATTGGAATGCTCGGTTATAGAGATAAATGGGTGCCCTAAACAGAATTATTTGGCATAATAGGATCCAAGTTGGTAGCCCAAATTAGTTGGGATTATGGCTTGACTGAATTTAGTTAAATTGTTCGCTTTCCAGTGATGAACCATTATATCCTATTGAAATATTGACACTGTAAAGCATATCTATTAATATAGTTTTTGGATGAAGCATGACTACTCTTTGATATCTATATGAATACAAGGATAATTTTTGTGTACATTTTTCTTGGAGTTACCTGTGTACATTTTTGTTGCTACAAGTTTAATTTATTCTATGTTTCTGTGATAAGGGCATGTATTAGTTTCTTTATACATCATAAGTAGACAAGCGTATTCAATTTCAATATCTCCGCTCATAATTGTGATGTTTCTCTTGTATGCTTTCCTTGTACTTGGGTTGCCTTTTGTGCTTTTTCAATGACTTATTTAGTTGTGAAAGAAAGGTGATTTCTATTTCAATATCAATTAATCTAATATTTTGCCTACCTCACTCTGTGGACTGTATATTTGACACTTTTCTTCACTCTCTGTTCAATCTTAATGCAGCTTTTGACTGCTATATCTACAATTGATGACTTGAACTATCCTGAGAAGACAGATACGTATTATATTGTAAATGCACCCTATATATTTTCAGCATGTTGGAAGGTTTGTGTCAATACTTTACTTTTAAAAAAGTTTACTTCTTTTGCAACAAAATGCTTAATGCTCAATCGTTGGCAGGTTGTAAAGCCTCTTTTGCAAGAAAGAACAAGGCGGAAAATCCAGGTTCTGCAAGGTTGTGGAAGAGATGAGTTAATGAAGGTAAGCATGGTTTCCATTTGTATTTAGAAATTTTCTTTTACAACTGCTGATGCTGGCAGAAACATAGTATCATTATTTTAATTGCCATTAAGTTATTTCTTAGTAAGCGGTTCTATACATGGATTTGGCCTCTCTTTTTTGATAATCAAGACAGTGAATTTTATTGAAATAAGCTGAAACACTACAACAAACAGAAAGCTAAATAGTACTAACCCAGTTTGAATACAAACAAGGACAAAGCCTGATCAAGCTAAAGAAAATTACAAAAACTCTCCCAAGAAGGATAACAAGCTGCACTTTTGATTAAACTAGGCAGAAACTGCCTTCCCAAAGACAGTAGGAATTGGGGGGTGTTTGATAGTTTATGCATTACGTGATATATGTCTTACAATATTGCTTCACCCCTAATTAACACATGCTATGGCTTAGCTTCTTAGGTAGGTCTAAGTTTTGATAGCAAATTTAATCTCTATATTGCGTCTTGTCTTCAAATCAAGTTGTGTCAAATTTTATAGGTCAAGGCAGTTATTTTTAGGTCCTCTAGTCAATCTGTATGGTGAATTTGGATTTTTCCAGTTTCTGCATCCAACTTATTAATTGTTGGTTGGTACTCTTGTAATGTTAATGAACAATGTAGGGGGTTAAGTGAAAGCGTATCAGTAACACTCACACAACACCACCCCCTCCCCCCCGACCCAAAAAAAAAAAAACTATCCACCTGTCAAGATTTTCTTTTAATGAGCAATGTAACGGTCTCAACATTTAATCTCTCTTTCTCATGTTGCCTCACCAGCATAGATGGAATTCTTTACTGTTTTTTTTTTTTTTTTTCTGCCCGCACTAGTGTATGCAATATGTATGTTCCATTTATTTGACAAGAACATTGTTCACTTGTATTCAGATAATGGATTATGGATCCCTCGCGCATTTTTGTAGAAGAGAGGGCTCTGGATCGTCCAAGCATTATAGAAATGAGGGCACTGACAACTGTTTCTCATTGGACCATGCATTCCATCAACAACTCTATAATTATATCAATCAGCAAGCTTTGTCTAAAGAGTCAACTTCACCATTCGAACTCAGGAGTCAATGCATGTAGATTTTCCAGAGCCAAACCCAGAAGACACCGAGATCATGAAGACCATTCAAACTGAATTCCACAAGTTAGGAGCAAATGTAGCAGTGAAGGTTCCTGCGGCTCTGCAGGAATCACTATCATCGGATCAATGGCAACCTGGTTTGTTCTTAAATTTTATTTGGCAATAGATTGTGTCCTATTTATGTATATATATGTTTTTGGGTTCAATTCGAGCTTGAAATTGTAGGAGCACTTCCATTATTTTCTTCTAGAGTTGGTTCAGTTCCATCATCGGATATAAAGAATGGCAACTCTGAGGCGGTTGGAGGTGATCCCAAACCATGTTGCAATTGTTTGGGGAGAGATACAATTGCAAATGCTGCTGCTAGGGTTGGTCCTGCTAGGTTGATTCAGCTCCTCATTTTGCCACTCACACAAAAGCTTATAACCTGATTTAATTGAATAGGTCCCTGTCTTCTCCTTCAGCCAGATCAGCAAATCAGACTGAGGGATTGAGCACAGAGGAAGGGATTTAATGAGCTTTGCATCCGGTGGGTAGAAGTGGCGATCAATGAGATGGGTATTCCACCACCCGGTGACCGGGTTTACGAGCATTGCTACATTTGCATCCGGACCAAAATCAGATGAAGGAGAGGAAACCTTGCCACTGTCAGATGGTAACCAAGCATCTTGGAAAATCCTAATTGATTGCCGATCACCCACTCTCCACCGCGCCCCTTTCTGAACCAAACTTCTTGCCCATAGAATGCTCTTCCATGCGAAGGAGCCCGAGGAAGATTTGGTTTCAAACAGAGAACAGTTTGGGAAGTACTTCGTTTTGAAAACCTTAAAAAATAAGGATTCGGTATCATGCAGCAACCTCCACACGTGCTTAGCTAGCATTGCTTCGTTGAACTTGCATAGGTCCTTAAAACCTATCCCTCCTTCTATTTTTGGTTTGCACAACACCTCCCACTTTTTCCAATGAATTTTCCTCCTATCACCCTTTTGACCCCGCCAAAACTTACGAATGAGCATTTCAATATCTTGACAAAGGCCAACTGGTAATCGAAAGCAACTCATAGCAAAAGTCGGAATGGCTTGTACTACCGCTTTCAACAAAACTTCCTTATCGGCTTGTGATAGCAATTTCTCCTTCCAACCTTGTAACTTGCCCCACACTCAGTCTTTGATATAATTTAGGCTAGCCCTCTTATTACGCCCCACAACTGCTGGCAAACCTAGATACTTTTCATATTCTTTGATTTCAGGAACCCTTAACAAATTTTGCACTTGTTCCTTGGTAGACATAGGAACGTTCTTGCTAAAAAAGATGGTAGTTTTATCAGAGTTTATTTTTTGACCCGATGCAACTTCATACTTTCCCAAAATCTCTTGAATTTTTATCACATCTTCCACCCTTGCTCGACAAAACAGGAGGCTGTCATCTGCAAAGAAAAGGTGAGAGATATTTGGTCCATGCTTACAAAGAGAGAAACCCTCAATATGTCTTTCATTCACCACTTGCTCAATGAGACTAGTCAAACCTTCTGATCATAAAAGAAAGAGGTAGGGGGATAGGGGATCCCCTTGGCGAATACCTTTAGTCGGAATAATGTGGCCCTTAGGCTCACCATTTATCAACACCGAGTAGGTAACTGACTTAATGCACTCTATAATCCACCCAACCCATCTTGGGTGAAAACCCATTTTCTCCATAGTCCGTTGAAGGAAATTCCATTCCAACCTATCGTACGCCATGCTCATATCCAACTTTAGAACCATATGTCCCATTTTTCCTAATTTCTTCCCCATCATGTGATGAAGTAATTCAAAGGCCACAAGGATATTATCAGATATTGCCTTGTTTGATTGAAAGGAACTTTGAAAGTCTGATATGATATGAGGAAAAACCTTTTTCAATCTGCTAGCAAGCACTTTTGACACAAGCTTATACAAAATATTATAAAGAGCAATAGGGCGAAATTCAGTAACATACTCGGGGTTTTTAACTTTAGGAATAAGAGAGATAAAGGTATGATTCAAACCTGGCATGATGGTTCCGGTATTCAAACATGAGAGGACTACTTCAACCACATCATCTCCAGTAATATTCCAAAATTTTTGGAAAAAAATAGGGGACATGCCATCGAGTCCAGGAGCTTTAAGGGGAGCCATCTGCCTTAAAGCAAGCTCCACTTCCTCCCTAGAGAAAGGCCCAGTCAGGTTGTCATTCATCTCAGGTGTTACAACCAGTCTAATAAGCTGCACCACTTCCTCAATCCCAGCCGGACCTGATGAAGTGCACAACCTTGAGTAGTAATCTGTCACCATGGCCGAGATATTCTCTTCACCAGAAACTAGTTGACCCTCAGAGTTTCGGAGTTCACAGATATTATTTCGCTGGAATCGTTGAGAAGCCCGATTGTGAAAATATTTTGAGTTTCTATCCCCGGATACCATCCAATGAACATGACTTCTTTGTTGCCATGTTTGCTCCTCTAATCTGAGTAAATCACTGACTTCAGATTTAAGCCTCCAAAGGACCTCAACATTTTTCCCTTGACCTGCCTCCCTTTCAGCCGCCTGTAGCAATTTTCTTTTTTCCTTCGGCTCTACAGAAACGTTGCAAAAGGAGTGCTTACTCCATTGTGTTAATTTACGTTGGCACACGTCAATCTTAGATACCACTGCCTCCATGGGTAAGCCCAGCACTACTCTATCCCATGCTTCCATCACTGTATCATGACAGCCCCTGTTTTCCAGCCACATCTGTTCAAAGCGCTAAGGGCATTGAGGTTTTGCACCAAACCCATTCGGCAATATCAGAATCGGACTATGATCAGATGATACACATGATAAGGTTTGCACTTTCGTGACCGGGAACAGATTCAACCAATCCGCCGTGCTCATGGCCCTATCTAGTCTTTCCCATACCATCCCTCCATTAGGAAAATTTTTAGACCAAGTAAACTTATTTCCCACATATCCCAAGTCTAACAAATTACATTCATCCAGCACCTCCCTAAATTTTTCCATCTGCCCATAAGGTTGTAAACGACCACCATGCTTCTCATGGGATTTAAGAAGCTCATTGAAGTCACCACCACACAGCCAAGGCAGTGACCATTGACTATGTAACTCACGTAACAAATTCCAAGTTTCCATTCTAAGATGAGTTTCGGGTGCCCCATAAAATCCAGTGAAACGACATGCATTATCCTTACCCTTATTTATCACTACGTCAATGTGATTCTGAGAAGAGGATTCGACTGTCAAATGAAAATCCTTTTTCCAGAAGAGCGCTAAACCCCCACCATGAGAAATTTTTGAAACCCCATGATGATGACCAAATTGCAGAGAGTCACAAATACTACCAAGCCTTGCTTCATCCAGTATTGTTTCGGCTAGGAACACCACTAAGGGATCTTGTGCTCAGACAATATCACCAAGCTCTTGAACTGTCTGCCGGTTCCCAAGCCCCCGATAGTTCCAACATAATAGATTCATGGTCCCTAGCAGGGCTAGGAGCCAGCCGCCACCATTAGCAGATTGTGTTCAATATCATCTTGAGAAACCGGTTTAGACTTCTTTGGTAACCCACGATGATTGAGAGCTGAAGGCAAGACTCTTTTTTCCCCTACATGCACGTCCAAAATTTCAAAGATTCCTGGGGCAGTCTGTACAATACGTGTCCACCTGGAAAAGTGACCTGTTGAGAAGCTCCCTGTAAGGCTGAAAAGACTCGCAAAGGAGATTCAGCTGACTTGGACTCTAGAATTGGAAAGACTTGATTCGCTGCTGGAATAGGATTTTGTATTGCATGACTGTCCGGAGAAAAAGGACGAAGTGGGGTGCTAGAGTCCTGATTAGATAAGGATTCTTCATCCATATCAATTCCCTCCATACCATCAAACTTACTCAGCTCCTCATCAATCTCTTGTAATTGCCATGTAAAATTTCCTTTTTTAAAATTTTGACCCTCAAATCCAGAGGAAAATCCTCGCAAATCCTGGAATCATTATTTGAAAAAAGATTAGTGATAATGGGAGGCGAAATTTCAGGAGTTACCTTCTGAACATGCTCAGCCAGAACAGGCTGTGACATCGGTGGGTTTTGTTGCTTGGATGTGGAAGCAGAGCCTCCACTTGTGGTTGGACGTGATCTCTCCTTTTTCTGTTTGTAAAAACTTGGAACAACAACTGTGGATCATCGGGAAGGATTGAACAAAGGTGCTCGTAACCATGCTCCATACTGACGAGATTCGTCAGATAAAGTGCCTTCGCTGTCGATCCATAAATCGCAGTCTTTATCACCATGAGTAACACGCCCGCACCAATAACAGATATTAGGTAGTCGTTCATATTTAAAGGAGACCCAACCAACCGAACCATCATCGAGAGTAATCTTACGTCCACAACTGAGAGGTTTCGAGATATCCATGGTGACCTGTACTCTCCAAAAATCACCACCCTCCATAACAGATAAATCTGCTGGACAAACGTCTCCTATGCCAGAGCATATCCCTTCAGCCACCCCCTTATTTGCAAACCGTATAGGAATGTCATATACTTGCACCCAAAAAGGAACCTTATCAAAAACTAAACCACGTATTGGTGTGCTCTTATCGTATCACTGAATGGCCACCAAGAACTTATCAAAACTCCAAGGTTGGCTCGCTAAAACTCTGTCGGTATCGAGTTTATTATCAAAGATGAAAAGAACAATGTAATTTCCCAAATCCTTGATCTTGAAAACGTTTCGAGAGTGCCAAAGTTGTGAGAAGTTTCTCGCAATAGCATCTGTATTGAGAACTCTTCTAGTGAAAAACTTAGTGGCCAAAACAAATTCCTCCGACCCCATCTCAGGTCGAAGTGAGAATCCATCACCCTTCGGCCCTTGTAGAGATAATCTACTCCAGCCTTCAGTGATCTCTTCCATTGTGAAAAGAAAAAAAGTGTTTCCCAAACCCCACTAAAAAAAAACCACTAGCCTATAGTAAACAGAGGTCTACTATAGGGACAGAACAAGCCTCCAAGAAGAAGGGACAAAGAAATTCTATAGCCTAGGAGAAGTTAGGGAAACCCTAGCTTTCACTAGCGACAGAGAAACATTTAGACTCTAAATTTACTCTATTTTGAATTATGGTCTTTAAATGGACACTCACGGAGAGGATCCAAATCCTGTGGTCTAGCGGTGAATGTGCTCTCAATCAAATTCACTTCAACACCTTTTTTTTTTCTTAACTCTTTTTCCTAGCACTTGAATTACACATCTCTCATTTTAGGATAAAATGCCTTGACACCTCCTAAACTATAAGGTAGTGGTCATTACAAGGAGCCTCAATTGGCTAGTTTACTCTCTAAACTTTATACACGTGCCAAATAAATAATTTTGTCACCCTGCCGTTAAATATACTAGAGTGCATAGTTATCAGATCTTAGGTTTTCGAAGAATAAACTTGACTCGACCTGACCAATTTTCTTCTCTCATTCTTAATTAACGTACCATTTAAGGATAAAGAAACGATAAAGAATCTTGAACAAGGAAATACCACTTTCAGTTGTCTTAATAAATAGATTCTAATTAAGAATCAAATAAGATTCTAAAGACAAAAAAAGGTGCGTGGTTAGAGATCGCTCAATAAATGAAATACCTAAAGTAAAGGGTTTCCTTGGGTTATTAGCGAGTTATCCAACTTGAGTTATGAGGATGCAAATACAAATGATTTTATTTTCTTTTTCGGATAAGAATAAGGAATAATAAAAAGTACTTAACTCATATTTAATTGATTTGATTATTTTATGGATCCATTTGACATTACTAATTAAAAATTTCAAATTCGATCCATAGACATAATTTCGAATTTTCTTGAGCCGTATGAGGAGAAAACCTTTTATACG
This sequence comes from Quercus robur, assembly GCF_932294415.1. NCBI lineage: Eukaryota > Viridiplantae > Streptophyta > Magnoliopsida > Fagales > Fagaceae > Quercus > Quercus robur. The sequence goes on along the minus strand of NC_065537.1, from coordinate 30,109,449 downwards.
TTTCTAGAGGGGGTATTATTCATCTACATCTATCCCAATGGGTGGTTTATCGAATCATTGCAATTGATGCTCGATGCCGAAGAGAAGGAAGAGCTCTTCGGAAAGTGGGCTTTTATGATCCGCTAAAGAATCAAACCTATTTAAATGTTCCTGCTATTCTATATTTCCTTCAAAGGGGCGCTCAACCTACGGGAACTGTTCATGATATTTTGAAGAAGGCGGGAGTTACAAAGTTATATAAGCCCCCTATTTTGTTCTATTCATACCTATTTATTATTACTACCAAAAAATGTCTGCTACTAAAAAATGTCGTCTTCTATAACGACAAAAATTTATTTTTATTTTAGTGATACAACCATATTTCTTTTGCCTTACAATAAATAGATAAAGAATATAATATTAGAATATGAAAATTGATAGTAAAATTGGATCAATAGAAGAATAACAAATAATTTAAAATAAATGGATCTATAGAATTATAAAAATAAGCTTTTTTATGAAAAAGAATAAGCTTTTTCTAATTTTTAAAAAATATTATATAATTATGTTATGTCTTTTTCTCTCTGTACTCTATAGCACATACATATACTATAAATATAATTAAATTAAAATTAGATTAACTTTTTGTACATGCCTAAATTTTAAAGGCTAGATAAGCTTCTTATTTTCTTTTCTTTTTTTTTTTTGGGAGAAAAATAAGCTTCTTCTTGTACAATTTGAGTAGTTTTTTACAAATAACAATATCATGATCAATAACCTCCATCAAACTTATGTTCACAATACTTACATTTGAAAAAAAAGCTCATTTGTACAAAAGAAAAAAAATGTGAGATTTTAAAAAATTAAAAAATCACAAAAAAAAGACAAGAACTCGAGTGTTTGAAACTCGAGATTCTCAAACAAGAACTCGAGTATTTAATTATCAAGATCAAAAAAGCTCAATGCTCTGTTTAGGTTGAGAGATTGCTCTGTTTTGCTCTGTTTTTTCCAGTGGAACTCAAGTTTCATAGACTCGAGTTCCACTGGGAATTTTTTTTTTTTTTTTTTGCTCTGTTTTTCTCTGCTCATTCCTCAAACCATTCACTAGGAATTTTTTTTTTTATTTTATTTTTTATTTTTTTCCTGGACATGCAGGCAAACTAGAAATTGAAATGTGTGCATGCACTTGCTGAGAAACAGAGATAGAGAAGCTGAGAATGTAATCCATAAACACTCATCGAGAGGCAAAGAAGCTGAGAATGTAAATGCACTTAAATTACATCAAAAGGCGAATTCAATAGGCACCAAACTATAGAAACTGTTACGCTTTCTGCATAAACATGGTTTTAAAATGCAAATGCACTTACATTGCGACAAAAGGCATTCTCAATATATCAACATTCTAAACATGCCCAACCACGCTTAATTTGCAGTTCTAACCATACTACTCAAATCACAATCTTCATAGAGGTACATTGGATAGAGAATTACAAGTACATTCAACAAAAACCAAAAAGTTCACATAGAGCCAATACAACATAGTCACTTTTCCTAAGATCGGCGGTCTGCATGACAAAAATGTCATCCATGGAAGCATGCCAAAAAAACGTAGAGTAATCATGTTAGGAGACAAGATAGTAAACATTAGTTAAACATCGAATGAATAACAATTATTTAATCGATGCATAACTTTTTGCCATCTTCCTACCTAGTGTGGAACATGACCGCTTGTGGAAGCGCCATGAGACTGCAGACATTTTCTGCGGTTATGCTCGGAAGCATGACACAGTCCACATGTCTGCTTGGGTTGACTCTCTATCAAATCTGTGTCCTCCCTCCGCCATCCCGGTTCTTGATCTTTATTCCTCACTCCATCCATCTCATTCATTATTCTTGACTTCACTGGTCAACCTTTGGCCCGCAATAATGCTGGATTAGGCAACCACTTTGGCCCCATGGGATCCCTCCATAATGACTGTGACTTAGGAACCACAAATGCATGCTCATAAGTGTTAAGGGCATTGTTCAAACCATAACATGGGTGAATATATATGGTCGAATCAATATGTAAATAGTCACATACTCTAATTGCATGTGAACACGGGATCCCTATGTTTTGCCATTTCCCACAACTGCATGTTCTTTCCTGTAACCGAACTTCATAACTGTGGTTTCCCCCTCCTACGCTACACGTGTTGAGTTGGGTAACTACTTGAAATATCAACTCTTCATTGCTAAATGGCTTGAGATAGTGTTTCTCAGATTTACGCTTATTTCCATCTCACGTGGATAAGGCATATTCACTCCATTTCTTACCCTCTGACAACTTATAATGGTATTCTTTGCGCTGGTCGTGGAAATATTGAACAAGTTTGTTCCAAGTGAACTCAACCAACGCGGCAATGGGAAGGCCCCGTGCACCTTTCAGTACACCATTGAAGCACTCTGATATATTGGTTGTCATTGCCCCAAAACGTCTCCCACCATCATCTAACTGGGTCCACATATCCACAGACTCGCTCATTAGGTATGTGTATGGAAGATAATCTTGATTCTTTTCCTTGCCATCCTTCCCCATCACCTTCTTCTTATTCCTAATGGCCTTAATTTCCACCTGCTTAATGGATTCCATTATGGTATCAAATTTAACTACCTGACTAGCATATCCTACTTTCAACGCCGCTGACTTCAAAGTTGAGTTCTGAAAATGGGTGTTGAAGTTGCTAGCAACATGTCGAAGGCAATATCAATGAAATATCTGTGTTCTTCCATCATCCCCTCTAGGCCAATTTGCAATGGCGTTTTTGATACCAAGATGTCGGTCAGAAATTATGCAAATGCTTTCTTAGGTATTACGTAGCCAATCGTTTCTCTGAGGCACTGTAAAACCACCTCCAGAATGACCCTGACTCACAATCCACAACAGCAAAGGTGAGAGGGAATACCTTATTGTTAGCGTCGATTGCCATTGCAACTAATAACGCCTTAAAATGTATACGTGTTATATATTTATGTGGACGTTATCTCCTTATTACTATGCTTAATTTGTATAATTAGGCCATGATTTGCATTAGTCCCTATTATTTATCTTTACATAATTTCTTGAATAAGATGCTATTCATTGTGTGTAATTTTCAATTTTCAAGAAATCATGTGAGAAAGATGAGTTTATAGCAATTTGTGAAAGAATGGAGGCCAAACTAGAATTAAAGTGGAGCTAAAGGACCATGCTTAAATGTCTAAGGAGGTGCAGCTGGAATGCTTGGATCGTCTACCATGATTGGAAGCTTCAAATAAGGAAAGTAATCAAAGAGGCAGAATCTGAAAAGGAAAAATCTGATTTGAGCACTGATCAGTATTTTGGGTGTATCTCTCTTCTCAAAAATCCAATTGTCACAAGGCCAGATGAGTTGGAACCGTGATTTAAATATATACAACTTTCCAGTTTTGAATTTTTTGAAGGCCGAAATTAACTCACAAGTTACTGCTGTAAACCTGGATGGAAATTAAAATAGTAAATGTTTTATTTTCTTTGGACACTTAGACATTAGGGTTTAGAAGGAGGCTGGGCAGAATGAATTTTGGAGAGAAAAACTTGTATTTTCCTTTCTCTAATGGCAGCCTAAACTCTTTGCTAGGGCTAGGGGTTATGTTTCTTCTATATGGTATGAATATTCAATGTGATTCTTTTTAGGATTTTATCAACAACATATTTGATTGTTCAATTAGATTTCTTTTGATGTATTAGTTCTTCTATGCTTTCAATAAGTTCAATCATGTTTTTCTTATTGTTTAGAGGAATTTCTAATAGTTTCAAATAGAAATCAGGTTTTAAAGTGAATGGGTTTTTCTGAAAACTTTTCTAACCGCATTATTAATCGAGGTTATCATGCGTTCTTGAATTGTCTCAGTTCAACCGAATCATAAGTTTTTAATTGTATAAGAACAATCAATTATGAAATAGATATTTTCTTAGATCACAAAGAATTTCATATCGATATAGGGAAACACCCCAATGCTATAGGGAAACACCCCAATGCCCTAGTATTTACATTATTGATTTAAATAAGTTTTTATTATTAATCTTGTTAACAATCACCAAGCAAAAGTATTTTTCTTCTTCATCCAAATTGTTATTTAATTATATTGTCTTTGAATTTACCCTGCTCCTTGTGGTTCGACCTCGGTACTCCAAGAATTATATTGCTACAATCTCCTGCACTTGGGAGTGAGCAAGCAATTTTGGCGCCGTTGCCGGGGAGCTGCTGTGGATTTAGAGGCAATTCTTTTTGGGAGCAAAGCATAGCTAGTGGAAATTCTTCTATTGGTAACTTCGTTCCATTTTTTCCCTTATTTTGTTTTTATTTTTCTGTTTGTTTTTTTGTTATTTTTCTTTATTTTATTGTGCATTCATTGTTGCATGAGCATTTGGGTTAGAAACAAGAGAGGCAAATTAGAAAATTTTGAAACTTACTTTGGTAACCTTTTTGACACACCTTTGCCCTCACCTTCTTCATCAATCATGGGTGATGAAACACACAATAATCATGAGGTGCATAGAAGAACTATGTATGAACTGTTGCATCCCACACAAAATTCTATTCCTACATGCATCATGTTTCCACCTAATGCACCACATGTAGAACTGAAACAAGGTTTATTAGCAATACTTCCTAACTTTAGGGGACAAGAAAATGAAAATCCTTATGTCCATGTTAGAGCTTTTGAAGAGGTAATTAGTAGTTTCTATGCACAAAATGTTATTGAGACTACTAAGTTACGTTTCTTTCTTTTTTCTCTTAAGGATAAGGCAAGAAGTTGGCTTTACACCTTGAAACCTAGGTCTATAGGTAGTTGGGGGGAGATGGCCAAAGAGTTTTTTAAGAAACATTTTCCTCCCCACAGAGTCCAGCAAGTAAAAAGAAGGATAGCTAGTTTTGTCCAAGGAGAAAATGAGACCTTATACCAAGCTTGGGAAAGGTACAAAGATCTTTTCAATTTCTGCCCAACTCATGGGTATGAAGATTGGAGGTTGGTTAGCTATTTTTATGAAGGACTTACACCTAGGGACCGATAGTTTGTTCAACTCTCATGCGGAGGAGACTTTTTACAAAAAGAACCCGAAGATGCAATGGATTATCTTGATGAGATAGCTGAAAACTCTAACACATGGACTGGACCTAGCTCAATGGACTCCACTGATAGGACTAGAACTAACACTACCACTTCTAGTGGAAGTGTTTTCAAGTTGAGGGAAGATGATAACGTGAGTGCAAAAATCAGCATGTTAACTAAAGAAATTGAGGCACTCAAAATGAAAGGAAGTAAGAATGTTAGTGCTACCTTTAGAGAGGATCCAATGGAGGTGTGTAAAATCTGTCATGAGATAAACCATGCTACAAATGAATGTGCATCACTTTCATCATTCTTGAATGTGCCAGAAGAACAAGTACATGCATTTAATTCATACTGGCCAAATAATTCTTCATACTCTAACAATTATAACCCAAATATGCGAAACCATCCGTATTTGAGTTATAAGAGTGACAATGTGTTGAATCCTCCTACTCCAAGGAATTTTAATTCACCACATGCATCATCATCATCATCATCATCTAGACCTTCCTTGAAGGATGCACTTAGTACTTTCATTCAAAGGCAAAGTGAGCAAAATCAAAAGTTTGAATCCATGATCACTAGGCTAGATGAAGAGGTAAGAGAGACCAAGAGTCATATAACTAGGCTTACAAATTCATTGAGTGGGATAGTGTGATGCCCCAATTTGATTGATTGTGTGATATGTGTGGGTGTGTGATGAGTCCCACATCGGGTATTTACTGGGTTGAACTGGACTTTATTAACAACTACAAGGAGCCTCAATTGTGACTGGTCCTTTTGAGGTATAGCGCAGATGTGGCTAGTGCTTTTCCTTGGGTCATTACATTATGGTATCAGAGCTGGCCCGGTAACCCCGTGTGGGCTCAGAGACACTACCTCACAAAATGGGCCCTAACGAAGACGTTAGGGATTTAAGTGGGGGAGATTGTGATGCCCCAATTTGATTGATTGTGTGATATGTGTGGGTGTGTGATGAGTCCCACATCGGGTATTTATTGGGTTGAATTGGGCTTTATTAACAATTACAAGGAGCCTCAATTGTGACTAGTCCTTTTGAGGTATAGCGCAGATGTGGCTAGCGCTTTTCCTTGGACGTTATATATTTGTTATATATTTATGTGGACGTTATCTCCTTATTACTATGCTTAATTTGTATAATTAAGCCATGATTTGCATTAGTCCCTATTATTTATCTTTACATAATTTCTTGAATAAGATACTATTCATTGTGTGTAATTTTCTACTTTCAGGAAATCATGTGAGAAAGATGAGTTTACAGCAATTTGTGAAAGAATGGAGGCCAAACTAGAATTAAAGTGGAGCTAAAGGACCATGCTTAAATGTCTAAGGAGGTGCAGCTGGAATGCTTGGATCGTCTACCATGATTGGAAGCTTCAAATAAGGAAAGAAATCAAAGAGGCAGAATCTGAAAAGGAAAAATCTGATTTGAGCACTGATCAGTATTTTGGGCGTATCTCTCTCCTCAAAATTCCAATTGACATAAGGCCAGATGAGTTGGAATTTTGATTTAAATATCTACAACTTTCCAGTTTTGAGTTTTTTGAAATTCTCAATTTTTGAAGGCCGAAATTAACTCACAAGTTACTGCTGTAAACCTGGACGAAAATTAAAATAGTAAATGTTTTATTTTCTTTGAACACTTAGACATTAGGGTTTAGAAGGAGGCTGGGCAGAACGAATTTTGGAGAGAAAAACTTGTATTTTCCTTTCTCTAATGGCAGCCTAAACTCTTTGCTAGGGCTAGGGGTTATGTTTCTTCTATATGGTATGAATATTCAATGTGATTCTTTCTAGGATTTTATTAACAACATATTTGATTGTTCAATTAGATTTCTTTTGATGTATTACTTCTTTCATGCTTTCAATAAGTTCAATCATGTTTTTCTTATTGTTTAGAGCAATTTCTAATAGTTTCAAATAGAAATCAGGTTTTAAAGTGAATGAGTTTTTCTGAAAACTTTTCTAACCGCATTATTAATCGAGGTTATCATGCGTTCTTGAATTGTCTCAGTTCAACCGAATCATAAGTTTTTAATTGTATAAGAACAATCAGTTATGAAATAGATATTTTCTGAGATCACAAAGAATTTCATATCGATATAGGGAAACACCCCAATGCCCTAGTATTTACATTATTGATTTAAATAAGTTTTTATTATTAATCTTGTTAACAATCACCAAGCAAAAGTATTTTTCTTCTTCATCCAAATTGTTATTTAATTATATTGTCTTTGAATTTACCCTGCTCCTTGTGGTTCGACCTCGGTACTCCGAGAATTGTATTGCTACGATCTCCTACACTTGGGAGTGAGCAAGCAACGACCAACAACTTTCCCTGATATTTACCATACAGATGGGTCCCATCAATATTTATAATCGACTTGCAGTATTTGAATCTTGATATGCATGGACTGAAAGACCAAAACACATAATGCAACAATACGGTGTCATCTTCATTGATGGGTGTGATACGATAGAAAACCTGGGTAGTCGGGTCTTGATCAATATATGCTATTATCAACCTTTGATAAGACTCTTCCCAATTCCCAAACATCTTCGTAATCGCCTTTTGTTTCGCATCCCATACCTTTTAGTAAGAAGACTTATGGCCATTATATTTCGTCTCTATCATAGATCTGAGATGCTTAACTGGGGTAGTGTGATCCTCACATAACTTCTGATGGATGTCTGATGCAATAAAATGAGAAGTCATCATTCTATCATCATTTCGCACCCCAATCGGTATACACGTGTGAGGACCCACATACACAGTGACCATTCATAGTTTGTGGAGATTGGGCTTCATAACTGCGCAGACATACCACTTGCATGACTCATACACGCATTTCGCACAAAGTTTTTTCGTCGTCAACCTAGTGATCGTAAAATGTTTGTTTTCCTTGAGGGCACAAATTGTTAATATGCGCTTCACCTCCTCTTTATTGGCAAAAGTCAACCCTTTGCACAAATTCATCCCCTCTCTCCAAGTAGACACAAATGGCATCTCAATATGTGAAGGATCAACCATATTTTCCCAAGTATTTGCAGAGAATGACAATGTAGGAGGCGCGTAAGCAGGGATTGTGTTCGTAATGTTTTGGACACTAATAATATTGTTGGCATAAGGTTCACTACCATCCAATGTCTCATCATCATCAATGTCCCTCTCAAAGTCCCCAAAGTCCCCTCTGTCAATCATGTCTTCATACTCATCTTTATCGGAAAAATCTTCACCGTTAATGGCAATATTCTCATCAACATAGTCGTCATCATCATCATCATCATCATCATCGTCATCATCATTGTTAATGGCAGTAGTCTCATCAACATAGTCGTCGTCATCATCATCATCATCATCATCATCACCATCGGCATGAACATCATCATCCTCTACATGTGTAGAATACTCATATTGAGCATTCAAAACCGTAACCTATAAGCTTGTGGTTGTTTGCTGGATATCCTCTTGCCAGACTGCACGTGGCTCCAACTGTATGTACAACTGAATGTTAGTTACTTCAGGTATTCTTTCCAACTTGTCAAACATGATCTTTACATGTTTGTCTATTTCTATCGCCATATACTTGTAATTAATCCAGTGCTTCAGGATTTCATTTGGCATACGATAACTAATTTGTATGTTGTGCACAGCAGGATTCTCACACAACTCTTCCATAACAATCTTCTTCAATTCATCAAGGGTCTTCAACCTACGATCAATTTGGGTATAATAGGTCTTTATACCCGGCCCTTCAAATGGCAATCCCTTGTTCACATTGGCATTCTTAAGCGGACCACCGTGGTATAGGATTATATCAATTTCAGGCATTATGAACCTATTCAAGTCAAGTTACTATGTTAGTTAAGTCACATAGTCGTCAAGTGGGGGGAAAAACAGTAATGTGATCTTAAGGCTGAACATATTCAAGCCAGAATTTTCATAGTTAATTACTAGTTTTATAGTCATTATGTAACTTGTGGTACCCATGGTTCTAAGTTTGGCCTCAGAAGCAAATTTGAAACATATCTAGTGGAGCAACCTCGAAAAATAAAAGGTAAGGAAAATATATATATTTAAAGAATACATAGAACGAGAGGAGACTTTACAAAGATGATGCAGCATTAACAAAACATATTAAATTAACAAGACTAGAGTATTCCATATCCTTAAGGCTTAAATGTCATTACCAGATACCAAATTGTTTCCAAAATGACCAATTCTTATACTTTTTTTTTTTTTTTTTATAATGATCAATTCCTTATACAGTCATGTATTGTAGGTCAGTGCATTTTAAGAATTACTTTTAGGAGTTTGATTATGATACCTGTAAGGACACGATTTTAGCAACCCAAGAAAGATATTGGGTGCGTACGTTTAAGGGCCCGAACAATATCATTTGTAGAGCGTGGGCTTGAAAGGTTAGGCCTGGATCATCAAATAGCGGTTAGCCATGGTCTTTAGACCTCGTCCGAGGAGCTTAATGTTATTGTTCTCCTCTTCTAAGACTTCATGGCCCGAATCCCCCTCTCCATTGGTTCTCCTTTCCTTTTATACTAGCATTTATCCCTCTTCTAGCATCCACGTGTAAGATCCACTTTCTGGGGTTGAGACTTGTCCTATCAGCCTATATCTCGAGCGGTTGGGAGTGGTTGTAAAAGCTGAATAGCATGGTGAAAGGCATGGACCTGTCAGACGCAGAGTTTTTTATTGATGTTTTGACAGCTTTTTCACTTGGCCGGCTCTTGCACTGAGCTCGTCCTTTCCTTTAGGCGTTCTATGGGGTGCTGAGCATAAGATCATCCTCGGCCATATCTTTGGGCCTTTTTTGGGCTTTTATTATGCGTCCTTGGCAATAGTTCTCCTCGGCTTGGGCCTTGGGTCCTAATGTAAAGTGGGCCAGGGCCACAAATTCTCAGGCCCCACAATAGCCCCTCAAAATCCTGCTGCCCGACCTCTTGGTTGGGGAGGAGGGTTTTGGTGATTTCGGGCCCACATCATGGCTTGCCCAGCTCCGCATTTCATTAATGTCACTGTCTCTCCATTTTCATGGGAGGTGCGCCGGATTATGAGACATTCCTTTAGATTTACTCACGCGGCGTCCTTGCCGTTTCAGTGCTCGAGGCGCATCTTTAATATGTCCCCTTCATGAGGCCACCCAAATCCTATGGTTGTGGACGGTGTGGGGAGGTCAGTAGAAACTGTTTCGTCCGTAGCGCTTCTTGGAAATCTGCGTAGATTTAATGCCGCCCACCTGCCCTCTATATAAGAAACAGGGTAGGAGGTCATTCCCTTCACGTACAGTCCCTTCAATCCTTTCAAACTCCCAACCCCTCAGCTATGCTCAAAACTTTTATTGCCAGTGCAGCTAAAACCTTAAAGAGTGACATGTTTGAGGCACGAGTAGGGGTGAAGGAACCACACCTGCTCCAAAGGAACTGGGTCCTTCTGAGACTCAAGATGGCGCGGTCAGGACAGGGGAGACAGAGACTCAAGACAGTTCTCCACTTTCACAAGGTGGGGGCGATGCCTTCACCTCTTTCAGTCAAAATTCGAAGTAGATGCTGGTCGCGTCAGATTTTTGGTGCGACAGCAGTGGGATTTCTCGTCGTCAGCACCATCCGCTCTATCCTGAGCGCTACTAATATGGCACCTTTGTGTTAGGAGTCAGGGCTGATGCGGGAGTTAAATATCCCTGCTTCCTCCTCTCTTCCTTCACTGGTGCCTCTTTCTATCTCCTCTTCTTCTTCTTTCCCATCACCGAGGTCATCCTGGTGTTTCTACTTCTTCTTCCTCTGCTTCTTCTTCTCTTCCACCCACGGGGCCATCCTGTCATACATAATCTCTACCAGAGCGGAGTTTTGAAGGATTTTTCTCTTCCTTGTATCTTTTCTTTTTGCTTATGTAGTTAGCTTTTGGTGTAGGCTTACTTAAGCCCCTTCATTGTACGTTGTACTATTTTTTTATCTTAATAAAAGATGGTTCTGTTTCATTCTAAATATTTTTTTCTTTCCTGCAGTAATTACTTTGTGAATGGATGTATTTCATATGGGTGTTTTTTATTAATACATTTTTTGAATGATACTTAGGGCAAAAAACCCTTGTAACAAAAAGCGATTATTAAGAACTTATTGAGACTGTCAAGTATAATAATAATACTAACCTACAGTAAATTAAACATACGAGACTAACCGTGATAACATCTGAATGCCCTGTATTGCGCGTGAGGCAGTCATTCGAGAAGGAGTAACCTAAAATAAACCATTCGAGAGGGTTACCAAGGACTAGGGAGCTTGGCCGCGTTCTCGGTGACATATGAACTTAACCGTTTTTGGCATCTGGTCCGAGGATCGAGGTATGGCTATACCGGGCCTAAACACTTGTTTGCGTTAATTCCCTTAGAATTGAGGATCCGAGGATAGATCAGGACATCCATTAGGTCCAGAACTTAGTCCAATTTTTAATGGCCAATCTCTCCATGGGTTAGAGTCTGAGGACCATACAATACCCTGGTTTTGTCCAGAAGTTATAATAACAATTAAAGAATAATAATAAAAAACCCTTCTAGGCCCAGGTCCGAGGATCATACAATGCCATGGTTCTGTCCAGAACTTTTTTAATCTTTCTTTTAAGTAGTTGGTTTTCCCATAGGCCCGACTCCGAGGACCATACAGCGCCTTGGTTCTGTCCAAAACCATTTTAAGTAGTTGGTTTCACCATAGGCCTGAGTCCGACGACCATACAATGCCTTGGTTCTGTCCAAAACTCTTTTAATCTTTCTTTTAAGTAGCTGGTTTCCCCATAGGCCCGAGTCCGAGGATCATACAGTGCCTTGGTTCTGTCGAAAACTCTTTTAAGTAGTTGGTTTCCCCATAGGCCTGAGTCCGACGACCATACAATGCCTTGGTTCTGTCCAAAACTCTTTTAATCTTTCTTTTAAGTAGCTGGTTTCCCTATAGGCCCGAGTCCGAGGACCATACAGTGCCTTGGTTCTGTCCAAAACTCTTTTAATCTTTCCTTTAAGAAGTTGGTTTCCCCATAGGCCCGAGTCTGAGGATAATACAGTGCCTTGGTTCTTTCCAAAACTCTTTTAAGTAGTTGGTTTCCCCATAGGCTCGAGTCCGAGGAACATACAATGCCTTAGTTCTGTCCAAAACTCTTTTAATCTTTCTTTTAAGTAGTTGGTTTCCCCATAGGTCCGAGTTCGACGATAATACAGTGCCTTGGTTCTGTCCAAAACTCTTTTAAGTAGTTGGTTTCCCCATAGGCTTGAGTACGAGGACCATACAGTGCCTTGATTCTGTCCAAAACTCTTTTAATCTTTCTTTTAAATAGTTGGTTTCCCCATACGCCCGAGTCCGAGGATAATACAGAGCCTTGGTTCTGTCCAAAACTCTTTTAAGTAGATGGTTTCCCCATAGGCCCGAGTACGAGGACCATACAATGCCTTAGTTCTGTCCAAAACTCTTTTAATCTTTCTTTTAAGTAGTTGGTTTCCCCATAGGCCCGAGTCCGAGGATCATACAATACCTTGGTTCTGTCCAAAACTCTTTTAAGTAGTTGGTTTCCCCATAGGCTTGAGTCCGAGGACCATACAATGCCTTAGTTCTGTCCAAAACTCTTTTAATCTTTCTTTTAAGTAGTTGGTTTCCCCATAGGCTTGAGTCCGAGGATAACACAGTGCTTCGGTTCTGTCCAAAACTCTTTTAAGTAGTTGGTTTCCCCATAGGCCCGAGTCCGAGGACCATACATTGCCTTAGTTCTGTCCAAAACTCTTTTAATCATTCTTTTAATTAGTTGGATTCCGCATAGGCCCGAGTCCGAGGATCATACAGTATCTTGGTTCTGTCCAAAACTCTTTTAAGTAGTTGGTTTCCCCATAGGCTTGAGTCCGAGGACTGTTCTGTCCAAAACTCTTTTAAGTAGTTGGTTTCCCCATAGGCTTGAGTCCGAGGACCATACAGTGCCATGGTTCTGTCCAAACTCTATTAAGAAGTTGGTTTCCCTATAGGCCAAGTCCGAGGACCATACAATGCCTTGGTTCTGTCCAGAACTCTCTTAATCTTTCTTTTAAGTAGATGGTTTCCCCATAGGCCCGAGTCCGAGGACCATACAGTGCCTTGGTTCTGTCAAAAACCCTTTTAAGTAGTTGGTTTCCCCATAGGCTTGAGTCCGAGGATAATACAGTGCTTTGATTCTGTCCAAAACTCTTTTAAGTAGTTGGTTTCCCCATAGGCCCGAGTCCGAGGACCATACATTGCCTTAGTTCTGTCCAAAACTCTTTTAATCATTCTTTTAAGTAGTTGGTTTTCCCATAGGCCCGACTCCGAGGACCATACAACGCCTTAGTTCTGTCCAAAACCCTTTTAAGTAGTTGGTTTCACCATAGGCCTGAGTCCGACGACCATAATATGCCTTGGTTCTGTCCAAAACTCTTTTAATCTTTCTTTTAAGTAACTGGTTTCCCCATAGGCCCGAGTCCGAGGGTCATACAGTGCCTTGGTTCTGTCGAAAACTCTTTTAAGTAGTTGGTTTCCCCATAGGCCTGAGTCTGATGACCATACAATGCCTTGGTTCTGTCCAAAACTCTTCTAATCTTTCTTTTATGTAGCTGGTTCCCCCATAGGCCCGAGTCCGAGGACCATACAGTGCCTTGGTTCTGTCCAAAACTCTTTTAATCTTTCTTTTAAGAAGTTGGTTTCCCCATAGGCCCGAGTCCAAGGATAATACAGTGCCTTGGTTCTTTCCAAAACTCTTTTAAGTAGTTGGTTTCCCCATAGGCCCGAGTCTGAGGAACATACAATGCCTCAGTTCTGTCCAAAACTCTTTTAATCTTTCTTTTAAGTAGTTGGTTTCCCCATAGGCCCGAGTCCGAGGATCATACAGTACCTTGGTTCTGTCCAAAACTCTTTTAATTAGATGGTTTTCCCATAGGCCCGAGTACGAGGACCATACAATGCCTTAGTTCTGTCCAAAACTCTTTTAATCTTTCTTTTAAGTAGTTGGTTTCCCCATAGGCCCGAGTCCGAGGATCATACAGTACCTTGGTTCTGTCCAAAACTCTTTTAAGTAGTTGGTTTCCCCATAGGCTTGAGTCCGAGGACCATACAATGCCTTAGTTCTGTCCAAAACTCTTTTAATCTTTCTTTTAAGTAGTTGGTTTCCCCATAGGCTTGAGTCCGAGGATAATATAGTGCTTCGGTTCTGTCCAAAACTCTTTTAAGTAGTTGGTTTACCCATAGGCCCGAGTCCGAGGACCATACATTGCCTTAGTTCTGTCCAAAACTGTTTTAATCATTCTTTTAATTAGTTGGATTCCGCATAGGCCCAAGTTCGAGGATCATACAGTATCTTGGTTCTGTCCAAAACTCTTTTAAGTAGTTGGTTTCCCCATAGGCTTGAGTCCGAGGACTGTTCTGTCCAAAACTCTTTTAAGTAGTTGGTTTCCCCACAGGCCTGAGTCCGAGGACCATACTGTGCCTTGGTTCTGTCCAAACTCTATTAAGAAGTTGGTTTCCCTATAGGCCATGTCTGAGGACCATACAGTGCCTTGGTTCAGTCCAAAACTCTTTTCATCTTTCTTTTAAGTAGTTGGTTTCCCTATAGGCCCGAGTCCGAGGACCATACAGTGCCTTAGTTCTGTTCAAAAGTCTTTTAAGTAGTTGGTTTCCCCATAGGCTTGAGTCTGAGGACCATAGAGTGCCTTGGCTCTGTCCAAAACTCTTTTAAGGAGTTGGTTTCCCCATAGGCCGAGTCCGAGGACCATACAATGCCTTGGTTCTGTCCAGAACTATTTTAATCTTTCTTTTAAGTAGTTGGTTTACCCATAGGCCTGAGTCTGAGGCCTATACACTGCCTTGGTTCTGTCAAAAACCCTTTTAAGTAGTTGGTTTCCCCATAGGCCGGAGTCCGAGGATAATACAGTGCCTTGGTTCTGTCTAAAACTCTTTTAAGTAGTTGGTTTCCCCATAGGCCCGAGTCCGAGGACGATACAATGCCTTAGTTCTATCCAGAACTATTTTAATCCTTCTTTTAAGTAGTTGGTTTCCCCATAGGCCTGAGTCCGACGACCATACAATGCCTTGGTTCTGTCCAAAACTCTTTTAATCTTTCTTTTAAGTAGCTGGTTTCCCCATAGGCCCGAGTCCGAGGACCATACAGTGCCTTGGTTCTGTCCAAAACTCTTTTAATCTTTCCTTTAAGAAGTTGGTTTACCCATAGGCCCGAGTCTGTGGATAAGAAAGTGCCTTGGTTCTTTCCAAAACTCTTTTAAGTAGTTGGTTTTCCCATAGGCTCGAGTCCGAGGAACATACAATGCCTCAGTTCTGTCCAAAACTCTTTTAATCTTTTTTTTAAGTAGTTGGTTTCCCCATAGGTCCGAGTTCGACGATAATACAGTGCCTTGGTTCTGTCCAAAACTCTTTTAAGTAGTTGGTTTCCCCATAGGCTTGAGTACGAGGACCATACAGTGCCTTGATTCTGTCCAAAACTCTTTGAATCTTTCTTTTAAATAGTTGGTTTCCCCACACGCCCGAGTCCGAGGATAATACAGAGCCTTGGTTCTATCCAAAACTCTTTTAAGTTGATGGTTTCCCCATAGGCCCGAGTACGAGGACCATACAATGCCTTAGTTCTGTCCAAAACTCTTTTAATCTTTCTTTTAAGTAGTTGGTTTCCCCATAGGCCCGAGTCCGAGGATCATACAGTACCTTGGTTCTGTCCAAAACTCTTTTAAGTAGTTGGTTTCCCCATAGGCTTGAGTCCGAGGACCATACAATGCCTTAGTTCTGTCCAAAACTCTTTTAATCTTTCTTTTAAGTAGTTGGTTTCCCCATAGGCTTGAGTCCGAGGATAATACAGTGCTTCAGTTCTGTCCAAAACTCTTTTAAGTAGTTGGTTTCCCCATAGGCCCGAGTCCGAGGATCATACATTGCCTTAGTTCTGTCCAAAACTCTTTTAATCATTCTTTTAATTAGTTGGATTCCGCATAGGCCCGAGTCCGAGGATCATACAGTATCTTGGTTCTGTCCAAAACTCTTTTAAGTAGTTGGTTTCCCCATAAGCTTGAGTCCGAGGACTGTTCTGTCCAAAACTCTTTTAAGTAGTTGGTTTCCCCATAGGCTTGAGTCCGAGGACCATACAGTGCCTTGGTTCTGTCCAAACTCTATTAAGAAGTTGGTTTCCCTATAGGCCAAGTCCGAGGACCATACAATGCCTTGGTTCTGTCCAGAACTCTCTTAATCTTTCTTTTAAGTAGATGGTTTCCCCATAGGCCCGAGTCCGAGGACCATACAGTGCCTTGGTTCTGTCAAAAACCCTTTTAAGTAGTTGGTTTCCCCATAGGCTTGAGTCCGAGGATAATACAGTGCTTTGATTCTGTCCAAAACTCTTTTAAGTAGTTGGTTTCCCCATAGGCCCGAGTCCGAGGACCATACATTGCCTTAGTTCTGTCCAAAACTCTTTTAATCATTCTTTTAAGTAGTTGGTTTTCCCATAGGCCCGACTCCGAGGACCATACAACGCCTTAGTTCTGTCCAAAACCCTTTTAAGTAGTTGGTTTCACCATAGGCCTGAGTCCGACGACCATAATATGCCTTGGTTCTGTCCAAAACTCTTTTAATCTTTCTTTTAAGTAACTGGTTTCCCCATAGGCCCGAGTCCGAGGGTCATACAGTGCCTTGGTTCTGTCGAAAACTCTTTTAAGTAGTTGGTTTCCCCATAGGCCTGAGTCTGACGACCATACAATGCCTTGGTTCTGTCCAAAACTCTTCTAATCTTTCTTTTATGTAGCTGGTTCCCCCATAGGCCCGAGTCCGAGGACCATACAGTGCCTTGGTTCTGTCCAAAACTCTTTTAATCTTTCTTTTAAGAAGTTGGTTTCCCCATAGGCCCGAGTCCAAGGATAATACAGTGCCTTGGTTCTTTCCAAAACTCTTTTAAGTAGTTGGTTTCCCCATAGGCCCGAGTCTGAGGAACATACAATGCCTCAGTTCTGTCCAAAACCCTTTTAATCTTTCTTTTAAGTAGTTGGTTTCCCCATAGGCCCGAGTCCGAGGATCATACAGTACCTTGGTTCTGTCCAAAACTCTTTTAATTAGATGGTTTTCCCATAGGCCCGAGTACGAGGACCATACAATGCCTTAGTTCTGTCCAAAACTCTTTTAATCTTTCTTTTAAGTAGTTGGTTTCCCCATAGGCCCGAGTCCGAGGATCATACAGTACCTTGGTTCTGTCCAAAACTCTTTTAAGTAGTTGGTTTCCCCATAGGCTTGAGTCCGAGGACCATACAATGCCTTAGTTCTGTCCAAAACTCTTTTAATCTTTCTTTTAAGTAGTTGGTTTCCCCATAGGCTTGAGTCCGAGGATAATACAGTGCTTCGGTTCTGTCCAAAACTCTTTTAAGTAGTTGGTTTACCCATAGGCCCGAGTCCGAGGACCATACATTGCCTTAGTTCTGTCCAAAACTGTTTTAATCATTCTTTTAATTAGTTGGATTCCGCATAGGCCCAAGTTCGAGGATCATACAGTATCTTGGTTCTGTCCAAAACTCTTTTAAGTAGTTGGTTTCCCCATAGGCTTGAGTCCGAGGACTGTTCTGTCCAAAACTCTTTTAAGTAGTTGGTTTCCCCACAGGCCTGAGTCCGAGGACCATACTGTGCCTTGGTTCTGTCCAAACTCTATTAAGAAGTTGGTTTCCCTATAGGCCATGTCTGAGGACCATACAGTGCCTTGGTTCAGTCCAAAACTCTTTTCATCTTTCTTTTAAGTAGTTGGTTTCCCTATAGGCCCGAGTCCGAGGACCATACAGTGCCTTAGTTCTGTTCAAAAGTCTTTTAAGTAGTTGGTTTCCCCATAGGCTTGAGTCTGAGGACCATAGAGTGCCTTGGCTCTGTCCAAAACTCTTTTAAGGAGTTGGTTTCCCCATAGGCCGAGTCCGAGGACCATACAATGCCTTGGTTCTGTCCAGAACTATTTTAATCTTTCTTTTAAGTAGTTGGTTTACCCATAGGCCTGAGTCTGAGGCCTATACACTGCCTTGGTTCTATCAAAAACCCTTTTAAGTAGTTGGTTTCCCCATAGGCCGGAGTCCGAGGATAATACAGTGCCTTGGTTCTGTCTAAAACTCTTTTAAGTAGTTGGTTTCCCCATAGGCCCGAGTCCGAGGACGATACAATGCCTTAGTTCTATCCAGAACTATTTTAATCCTTCTTTTAAGTAGTTGGTTTCCCCATAGGCCTGAGTCCGACGACCATACAATGCCTTGGTTCTGTCCAAAACTCTTTTAATCTTTCTTTTAAGTAGCTGGTTTCCCCATAGGCCCGAGTCCGAGGACCATACAGTGCCTTGGTTCTGTCCAAAACTCTTTTAATCTTTCCTTTAAGAAGTTGGTTTACCCATAGGCCCGAGTCTGTGGATAAGAAAGTGCCTTGGTTCTTTCCAAAACTCTTTTAAGTAGTTGGTTTTCCCATAGGCTCGAGTCCGAGGAACATACAATGCCTCAGTTCTGTCCAAAACTCTTTTAATCTTTTTTTTAAGTAGTTGGTTTCCCCATAGGTCCGAGTTCGACGATAATACAGTGCCTTGGTTCTGTCCAAAACTCTTTTAAGTAGTTGGTTTCCCCATAGGCTTGAGTACGAGGACCATACAGTGCCTTGATTCTGTCCAAAACTCTTTGAATCTTTCTTTTAAATAGTTGGTTTCCCCACACGCCCGAGTCCGAGGATAATACAGAGCCTTGGTTCTATCCAAAACTCTTTTAAGTTGATGGTTTCCCCATAGGCCCGAGTACGAGGACCATACAATGCCTTAGTTCTGTCCAAAACTCTTTTAATCTTTCTTTTAAGTAGTTGGTTTCCCCATAGGCCCGAGTCCGAGGATCATACAGTACCTTGGTTCTGTCCAAAACTCTTTTAAGTAGTTGGTTTCCCCATAGGCTTGAGTCCGAGGACCATACAATGCCTTAGTTCTGTCCAAAACTCTTTTAATCTTTCTTTTAAGTAGTTGGTTTCCCCATAGGCTTGAGTCCGAGGATAATACAGTGCTTCAGTTCTGTCCAAAACTCTTTTAAGTAGTTGGTTTCCCCATAGGCCCGAGTCCGAGGATCATACATTGCCTTAGTTCTGTCCAAAACTCTTTTAATCATTCTTTTAATTAGTTGGATTCCGCATAGGCCCGAGTCCGAGGATCATACAGTATCTTGGTTCTGTCCAAAACTCTTTTAAGTAGTTGGTTTCCCCATAAGCTTGAGTCCGAGGACTGTTCTGTCCAAAACTCTTTTAAGTAGTTGGTTTCCCCATAGGCTTGAGTCCGAGGACCATACAGTGCCTTGGTTCTGTCCAAACTCTATTAAGAAGTTGGTTTCCCTATAGGCCAAGTCCGAGGACCATACAATGCCTTGGTTCTGTCCAGAACTCTCTTAATCTTTCTGTTAAGTAGATGGTTTCCCCATAGGCCCGAGTCCGAGGACCATACAGTGCCTTGGTTCTGTCAAAAACCCTTTTAAGTAGTTGGTTTCCCCATAGGATTGAGTCCGAGGATAATACAGTGCTTTGATTCTGTCCAAAACTCTTTTAAGTAGTTGGTTTCCCAATAGGCCCGAGTCCGAGGACCATACATTGCCTTAGTTCTGTCCAAAACTCTTTTAATCATTCTTTTAAGTAGTTGGTTTTCCCATAGGCCCGACTCCGAGGACCATACAACGCCTTGGTTCTGTCCAAAACCCTTTTAAGTAGTTGGTTTCACCATAGGCCTGAGTCCGGCGACCATAATATGCCTTGGTTCTGTCCAAAACTCTTTTAATCTTTCTTTTAAGTAACTGGTTTCCCCATAGGACCGAGTCCGAGGGTCATACAGTGCCTTGGTTCTGTCGAAAACTCTTTTAAGTAGTTGGTTTCCCCATAGGCCTGAGTCTGACGACCATACAATGGCTTGGTTCTGTCCAAAACTCTTTTAATCTTTCTTTTATGTAGCTGGTTCCCCCATAGGCCCGAGTCCGAGGACCATACAGTGCCTTGGTTCTGTCCAAAACTCTTTTAATCTTTCTTTTAAGAAGTTGGTTTCCCCATAGGCCCGAGTCCGAGGATAATACTGTGCCTTGGTTCTTTCCAAAACTCTTTTAAGTAGTTGGTTTCCCCATAGGCCCGAGTCCGAGGAACATACAATGCCTCAGTTCTGTCCAAAACTCTTTTAATCTTTTTTTTAAGTAGTTGGTTTCCCCATAGGTCCGAGTTCGACGATAATACAGTGCCTTGGTTCTGTCCAAAACTCTTTTAAGTAGTTGGTTTCCCCATAGGCTTGAGTACGAGGACCATACAGTGCCTTGATTTTGTCCAAAACTCTTTTAATCTTTCTTTTAAATAGTTGGTTTCCCCATACGCCCGAGTCCGAGGATAATACAGAGCCTTGGTTTTGTCCAAAACTCTTTTAAGTAGATGGTTTCCCCATAGGCCCGAGTACGAGGACCATACAATGTCTTAGTTCTGTCCAAAACTCTTTTAATCTTTTTTTAAGTAGTTGGTTTCCCCATAGGCTTGAGTCCGAGGACCATACAATGCCTTAGTTCTGTCCAAAACTCTTTTAATCTTTCTTTTAAGTAGTTGGTTTCCCCATAGGCTTGAGTACGAGGATAATACAGTACTTCGGTTCTGTCCAAAACTCTTTTAAGTAGTTGGTTTCCCCATAGGCCCGAGTCCGAGGACCATACATTGCCTTAGTTCTGTCCAAAACTCTTTTAATCATTCTTTTAATTAGTTGGATTCCGCATAGGCCCGAGTCCGAGGATCATACAGTATCTTGGTTCTGTCCAAAACTCTTTTAAGTAGTTGGTTTCCCCATAGGCTTGAGTCCGAGGACCATACAGTGCCTTGGTTCTGTCCAAACTCTATTAAGAAGTTGGTTTCCCTATAGGGCAAGTCCGAGGACCATACAATGCCTTGGTTCTGTCCAGAACTCTCTTAATCTTTCTTTTAAGTAGATGGTTTCCCCATAGGCCCGAGTCCGAGGGTCATACAGTGCCTTGGTTCTGTCGAAAACTCTTTTAAGTAGTTGGTTTCACCATAGGCCTGAGTCCGGCGACCATAATATGCCTTGGTTCTGTCCAAAACTCTTTTAATCTTTCTTTTAAGTAACTGGTTTCCCCATAGGACCGAGTCCGAGGGTCATACAGTGCCTTGGTTCTGTCGAAAACTCTTTTAAGTAGTTGGTTTCCCCATAGGCCTGAGTCTGACGACCATACAATGCCTTGGTTCTGTCCAAAACTCTTTTAATCTTTCTTTTATGTAACTGGTTCCCCAATAGGCCCGAGTCCGAGGACCATACAGTGCCTTGGTTCTGTCCAAAACTCTTTTAATCTTTCTTTTAAGAGGTTGGTTTCCCCATAGGCCCGAGTCAAAGGATAATACTGTGCCTTGGTTCTTTCCAAAACTCTTTTAAGTAGTTGGTTTCCCTATTGGCCCGAGTCCGAGGAACATACAATGCCTCAGTTCTGTCCAAAACTCTTTTAATCTTTCTTTTAAGTAGTTGGTTTCCCCATAAGCCCGAGTCCGAGGATCATACAGTACCTTGGTTCTGTCCAAAACCCTTTTAAGTAGTTGGTTTCCCCATAGGCTTGAGTCCGAGGACCATACAATGCCTTAGTTCTGTCCAAAACTCTTTTAATATTTCTTTTAAGTAGTTGGTTTCCCCATAGGTCCGAGTTCGACGATAATACAGTGCCTTGGTTCTGTCCAAAACTCTTTTAAGTAGTTGGTTTCCCCATAGGCTTGAGTACGAGGACCATACAGTTCCTTGATTCTGTCCAAAACTCTTTTAATCTTTCTTTTAAATAGTTGGTTTCCCCATAGGCCCGAGACCGTGGATAATACAGTGCCTTGGTTCAGTCCAAAACTCTTTTAAGTAGTTGGTTTCCCCATAGGCTTGCATCCGAGGACTGTTCTGACCAAAACTCTTTTAAGTAGTTGGTTTCCCCATAGGCTTGAGTCCGAGGACCATACAGCGCCTTGGTTTTGTCCAAACTCTATTAAGAAGTTGGTTTCCCTATAGGCCAAGTCCGAGGACCATACAATGCCTTGGTTCTGTCCAGAACTCTTTTAATCTTTCTTTTAAGAAGTTGGTTTCCACATAGGCCTGAGTCCGACGATAATACAGTGCCTTGGTTCTTTCCAAAACTCTTTTAAGTAGTTGGTTTCCCCATAGGCCCGAGTCCGAGGAACATACAATGCCTCAGTTCTGTCCAAAACTCTTTTAATCTCTCTTTTAAGTAGTTGGTTTCCCCATAGGCCCGAGTCCGAGGATCATACAGTACCTTGGTGCTGTCCAAAACTCTTTTAAGTAGTTGGTTTCCCCATAGGCGTGAGTCCGAGGACCATACAATGCCTTAGTTCTGTCCAAAACTCTTTTAATCTTTCTTTTAAGTAGTTGGTTTCCCCATAGGCTTGAGTCCGAGGATAATACAGTGCTTTGGTTCTGTCCAAAACTCTTTTTAGTAGTTGGTTTCCCCATAGGCCCGAGTCCGAGGACCATACATTGCCTTAGTTCTGTCCAAAACTCTTTTAATCATTCTTTTATGTAGTTGGATTCCCCATAGGCCCGAGTCCGAGGATCATACAGTACCTTGGTTCAGTCCAAAACTCTTTTAACTAGTTGGTTTCCCCATAGGCTTGCATCCGAGGACTGTTCTGACCAAAACTCTTTTAAGTAGTTGGTTTACCCATAGGCTTGAGTCCGAGGACCATACAGCGCCTTCGTTTTGTCCAAACTCTATTAAGAAGTTGGTTTCCCTATAGGCCAAGTCCGAGGACCATACAATGCCTTGGTTCTGTCCAGAACTCTTTTAATCTTTCTCTTAAGTAGTTGGTTTCCCCATAGGCCCGAGTCCGACGACCATACAGTGCCTTGGTTCTGTCAAAAACCCTTTTAAGTAGTTGGTTTCCCCATAGGTCTGAGTCCGAGGACCATACAGTGCCTTGGTTCAGTCCAAAACTCTTTTTATCTTTCTTTTAAGTAGTTGATTTCCCCTTAGGCCCGAGAGCGAGGACCATAAAGTGCCTTGGTTCTGTACAAAAGTCTTTTAAGTAGTTGGTTTCCCCATAGGGTTGAGTCCGAGGACCATACAGTGCCTTTGTTTTGTCCAAAATTCTTTTATGGAGTTGGTTTCCCATAGGCCGAGTCCGAGGACCATACAATGCCTTGGTTCTGTCAAGAACTCTTTTAATCTTTCTTTTAAGTAGTTGGTTTCCCCGTAGGCCCGAGTCCGAGGACCATAAAGTGCCTTGGTTCTGTCAAAAACCCTTTTAAGTAGTTGGTTTCCCCATAGGCTTGAGTCTGAGGACCATACAGTGCCTTGGTTCAGTCCAAAACTCTTTTCATCTCTCTTTTAAGTAGTTGGTTTCCCTATAGGCCCGAGTCCGAGGACCATACAGTGCCTTGGTTCTGTTCAAAAGTCTTTTAAGTAGTTGGTTTCCCCATAGGCTTGAGTCCGAGGACCATAGAGAGCCTTGGCTCTGTCCAAAACTCTTTTAAGGAGTTGGTTTCCCCATAGGCCGAGTCCGAGGACCATACAATGCCTTGGTTCTGTCCAGAACTATTTTAATCTTTCTTTTAAGTAGTTGGTTTACCTATAGGCCCGAGTCTGAGGACTATACACTGCCTTGGTTCTGTCAAAAACCCTTTTAAGTAGTTGGTTTCCGCATAGGCTTGATTCCGAGGACCATACAGTGCGTTGGTTCAGTCCAAAACTCTTTTCATCTTTCTTTTAAGTAGTTGGTTTCCCTATAGGCCCGAGTCCGAGGACCATACAGTGCCTTGGTTCTTTCCAAAAGTCTTTTATGCAGTTGGTTTCCCCATAGGCTTGAGTCCGAGGACCATAAAGTGCGTTGGCTCTGTCCAAAACTCTTTTAAGGAGTTGGTTTCCCCATAGGCCGAGTCCGAGTACCATACAATGCCTTGGTTCTGTCCAGAACTATTTTAATCTTTCTTTTAAGTAGTTGGTTTCCCCATAGGCCCGAGTCCGAGGATAATACAGTGCCTTGGTTCTGTCCAAAACTCTTTTAAGTTGATGGTTTCCCCATAGGCCCGAGTACGAGGACCATACAATGCCTTAGTTTTGTCCAAAACTCTTTTAATCTTTCTTTTAAGTAGTTGGTTTCCCCATAGGCCCGAGTCCGAGGATCATCCAGTACCTTGATTCTGTCCAAAACTCTTTTAAGTAGTTGGTTTCCCCATAGGCTTGAGTCCGAGGACCATACAATGCCTTAGTTTTGTCCAAAACTCTTTTAATCTTTCTTTTAAGTAGTTGGTTTCCCCATAGGCTTGAGTCTGAGGATAATACAGTGCTTTGGTTCTGTCCAAAACTCTTTTAAGTAGTTGGTTTCCCCATAGGCCCGAGTCCGAGGACCATACATTGCCTTAGTTCTGTCCAAAACTCTTTTAATCATTCTTTTAAGTAGTTGGATTCCCCATAGGCCCGAGTCCGAGGATCATACAGTACCTTGGTTCAGTCCAAAACTCTTTTAAGTAGTTGGTTTCCCCATAGGCTTGCATCCGAGGACTGTTCTGACCAAAACTCTTTTAAGTAGTTGGTTTCCCCATAGGCTTGAGTCCGAGGACCATACAGCGCCTTGGTTTTGTCCAAACTCTATTAAGAAGTTGGTTTCCCAATAGGCCAAGTCCGAGGACCATACAATGCCTTGGTTCTGTCCAGAACTCTTTTAATCTTTGTTTTAAGTAGTTGGTTTCCCCATAGGCCCGAGTCCGACGACCATACAGTGCCTTGGTTCTGTCAAAAACCCTTTTAAGTAGTTGGTTTCCACATAGGTCTGAATCCGAGGACCATTCAGTGCCTTCGTTCTGTCCAAAAATCTTTTAATCTTTCCTTTAAGTAGTTGGTTTCCCATAGGCCCGAGACCGCGGATAATACAGTGCCTTGGTTCTGTCCAAAACTCTTTTAAGCAGTTGGTTTCCACTTAGGCCCGAGTCCGAGGACCATACAATGCCTTAGTTCTGTCCAAAAATCTTTTAATCTTTCTTTTAAGTAGTTGGTTTCCCCATAGGCTTGAGTCCGAGGATAATACAGTGCTTCGGTTCTGTCCAAAACTCTTTTAAGTAGTTGGTTTCCCCATAGGCCCGATTCTAAGGACCATACATTGCCTTAGTTCTGTCCAAAACTCTTTTAATCATTCTTTTAAGTAGTTGGATTCCCCGTAGGCCTGAGTTCGAGGACCATACAATACCTTGGTTCTGTCCGAAACCCTTTGAATCTTTCTTTGAAGTAGTTGGTTTCCCCATAGGCCCGAGTCCGAGGACCATACAGTGCCTTGGTTCCGTCAAAAACCCTTTTAATTAGTTGGTTTCCCCATAGGCCTGATTCCGAGGACCATACAGTGCCTTGGTTCAGTCCAAAACTCTTTTTATCTTTCTTTTAAGTAGTTAGTTTCCCCATAGGCCCGAGTCCGAGGACTATACAGTGCCTTGGTTCTGTCAAAAACCCTTTTAAGTAGTTGGTTTCCCCATAGGCTTGAGTCCGAGGATAATACAGTGCTTTGGTTCTGTCCAAAACTCTTTTAAGTAGTTGGTTTCCCCATAGGCCCGAGTCCGAGGACCATACATTGCCTTAGTTCTGTCCAAAACTCTTTTAATCATTCTTTTAAGTAGTTGGATTCCCCATAGGCCCGAGTCCGAGGATCATACAATACCTTGGTTCAGTCCAAAACTCTTTTAAGTAGTTGGTTTCCCCATAGGCTTGCATCCGAGGACTGTTCTGACCAAAACTCTTTTAAGTAGTTGGTTTCCCCATAGGCTTGAGTCCGAGGACCATACAGCGCCTTGGTTTTGTCCAAACTCTATTAAGAAGTTGGTTTCCCAATAGGCCAAGTCCGAGGACCATGCAATACCTTGGTTCTGTCCAGAACTCTTTTAATCTTTGTTTTAAGTAGTTGGTTTCCCCATAGGCCCGAGTCCGACGACCATACAGTGCCTTGGTTCTGTCAAAAACCCTTTTAAGTAGTTGGTTTCCCCATAGGTCTGAATCCGAGGACCATTTAGTGCCTTCGTTCTGTCCAAAAATCTTTTAATCTTTCTTTTAAGTAGTTGGTTTCCCATAGGCCCGAGACCGAGGATAATACAGTGCCTTGGTTCTGTCCAAAACTCTTTTAAGTAGTTGGTTTCCACTTAGGCCCGAGTCCGAGGACCATACAATGCCTTAGTTCTGTCCAAAACTCTTTTAATCTTTCTTTTAAGTAGTTGGTTTCCCCATAGGCTTGAGTCCGAGGATAATACAGTGCTTCGGTTCTGTCCAAAACTCTTTTAAGTAGTTGGTTTCCCAATAGGCTTGCATCCGAGGACTGTTCTGACCAAAACTCTTTTAAGTAGTTGGTTTCCCCATAGGCTTGAGTCCGTGGACCATACAGCGCTTTGGTTTTGTCCAAACTCTATTAAGAAGTTGGTTTCCCAATAGGCCAAGTCCGAGGACCATCCAATGCCTTGGTTCTGTCCAGAACTCTTTTAATCTTTGTTTTAAGTAGTTGGTTTCCCCATAGGCCCGAGTCCGACGACCATACAGTGCCTTGGTTCTGTCAAAAACCCTTTTAAGTAGTTGGTTTCCCCATAGGTCTGAATCCGAGGACCATTCAGTGCCTTCGTTCTGTCCAAAAATCTTTTAATCTTTCCTTTAAGTAGTTGGTTTCCCATAAGCCCGAGACCGAGGATAATACAGTGCCTTGGTTCTGTCCAAAACTCTTTTAAGTAGTTGGTTTCCACTTAGGCCCGAGTCCGAGGACCATACAATGCCTTAGTTCTGTCCAAAACTCTTTTAATCTTTCTTTTAAGTAGTTGGTTTCCCCATAGGCTTGAGTCCGAGGATAATACAGTGCTTCGGTTTTGTCCAAAACTCTTTTAAGTAGTTGGTTTCCCCATAGGCCCGATTCTGAGGACCATACATTGCCTTAGTTCTGTCCAAAACTCTTTTAATCATTCTTTTAATTAGTTGGATTCCCCGTAGGCCTGAGTTCGAGTACCATACAATACCTTGGTTCTGTCCGGAACCCTTTGAATCTTTCTTTGAAGTAGTTGGTTTCCCCATAGGCCCGAGTCCGAGGACCATACAGTGCCTTGGCTCCGTCAAAAACCCTTTTAATTAGTTGGTTTCCCCATAGGCCTGATTCCGAGGACCATACAGTGCCTTGGTTCAGTCCAAAACTCTTTTTATCTTTCTTTTAAGTAGTTGGTTTCCCCATAGGCCCGAGTCCGAGGACTATACAGTGCCTTGGTTCTGTCAAAAACCTTTTTAAGTAGTTGGTTTCCCCATAGGCTTGAGTCCGAGGATAATACAGTGCTTTGGTTCTGTCCAAAACTCTTTTAAGTAGTTGGTTTCCCCATAGGCCCGAGTCCGAGGACCATACATTGCCTTAGTTCTGTCCAAAACTCTTTTAATCATTCTTTTAATTAGTTGGATTCCCCGTAGGCCTGAGTTCGAGGACCATACAATACCTTGGTTCTGTCCGGAACCCTTTGAATCTTTCTTTGAAGTAGTTGGTTTCCCCATAGGCCCGAGTCCGAGGACCATACAGTGCCTTGGTTCCGTCAAAAACCCTTTTAATTAGTTGGTTTCCCCATAGGCCTAATTCCGAGGACCATACAATGCCTTGGTTCAGTCCAAAACTCTTTTTATCTTTGTTTTAAGTAGTTGGTTTCCCCATAGGCTTGAGTCCGAGGATAATACAGTGCTTCGGTTCTGTCCAAAACTCTTTTAAGTAGTTGGTTTCCCCATAGGCCCGATTCTAAGGACCATACATTGCCTTAGTTCTGTCCAAAACTCTTTTAATCATTCTTTTAATTAGTTGGTTTCCCCATAGGCCTGAGTTCGAGGACCATACAATACCTTGGTTCTGTCCGGAACCCTTTGAATCTTTCTTTGAAGTAGTTGGTTTCCCCATAGGCCCGAGTCCGAGGACCATACAGTGCCTTGGTTCCGTCAAAAACCCTTTTAATTAGTTGGTTTCCCCATAGGCCTGATTCCGAGGACCATACAGTGCCTTGGTTCAGTCCAAAACTCTTTTTATCTTTCTTTTAAGTAGTTGGTTTCCCCATAGGCCCGAGTCCGAGGACTATACAGTGCCTTGGTTCTGTCAAAAACCTTTTTAAGTAGTTGGTTTCCCCATAGGCTTGAGTCCGAGGATAATACAGTGCTTTGGTTCTGTCCAAAACTCTTTTAAGTAGTTGGTTTCCCCATAGGCCCGAGTCCGAGGACCATACATTGCCTTAGTTCTGTCCAAAACTCTTTTAATCATTCTTTTAAGTAGTTGGATTCCCCATAGGCCCGAGTCCGAGGATCATACAATACCTTGGTTCAGTGCAAAACTCTTTTAAGTAGTTGGTTTCCCCATAGGCTTGCATCCGAGGACTGTTCTGACCAAAACTCTTTTAAGTAGTTGGTTTCCCCATAGGCTTGAGTCCGAGGACCATACAGCGCCTTGGTTTTGTCCAAACTCTATTAAGAAGTTGGTTTCCCAATAGGCCAAGTCCGAGGACCATGCAATACCTTGGTTCTGTCCAGAACTCTTTTAATCTTTGTTTTAAGTAGTTGGTTTCCCCATAGGCCCGAGTCCGACGACCATACAGTGCCTTGGTTCTGTCAAAAACCCTTTTAAGTAGTTGGTTTCCCCATAGGTCTGAATCCGAGGACCATTCAGTGCCTTCGTTCTGTCCAAAAATATTTTAATCTTTCTTTTAAGTAGTTGGTTTCCCATAGGCCCGAGACCGAGGATAATACAGTGCCTTGGTTCTGTCCAAAACTCTTTTAAGTAGTTGGTTTCCACTTAGGCCCGAGTCCGAGGACCATACAATGCCTTAGTTCTGTCCAAAACTCTTTTAATCTTTCTTTTAAGTAGTTGGTTTCCCCATAGGCTTGAGTCCGAGGATAATACAGTGCTTCGGTTCTGTCCAAAACTCTTTTAAGTAGTTGGTTTCCCAATAGGCTTGCATCCGAGGACTGTTCTGACCAAAACTCTTTTAAGTAGTTGGTTTCCCCATAGGCTTGAGTCCGTGGACCATACAGCGCTTTGGTTTTGTCCAAACTCTGTTAAGAAGTTGGTTTCCCAATAGGCCAAGTCCGAGGACCATACAATGCCTTGGTTCTGTCCAGAACTCTTTTAATCTTTGTTTTAAGTAGTTGGTTTCCCCATAGGCCCGAGTCCGACGACCATACAGTGCCTTGGTTCTGTCAAAAACCCTTTTAAGTAGTTGGTTTCCCCATAGGTCTGAATCCGAGGACCATTCAGTGCCTTCGTTCTGTCCAAAAATCTTTTAATCTTTCCTTTAAGTAGTTGGTTTCCCATAGGCCCGAGACCGAGGATAATACAGTGCCTTGGTTCTGTCCAAAACTCTTTTAAGTAGTTGGTTTCCACTTAGGCCCGAGTCCGAGGACCATACAATGCCTTAGTTCTGTCCAAAACTCTTTTAATCTTTCTTTTAAGTAGTTGGTTTCCCCACAGGCTTGAGTCCGAGGATAATACAATGCTTCGGTTTTGTCCAAAACTCTTTTAAGTAGTTGGTTTCCCCATAGGCCCGATTCTGAGGACCATACATTGCCTTAGTTCTGTCCAAAACTCTTTTAATCATTCTTTTAATTAGTTGGATTCCCCGTAGGCCTGAGTTCGAGGACCATACAATACCTTGGTTCTGTCCGGAACCCTTTGAATCTTTCTTTGAAGTAGTTGGTTTCCCCATAGGCCCGAGTCCGAGGACCATACAGTGCCTTGGTTCCGTCAAAAACCCTTTTAATTAGTTGGTTTCCCCATAGGCCTGATTCCGAGGACCATACAGTGCCTTGGTTCAGTCCAAAACTCTTTTTATCTTTCTTTTAAGTAGTTGGTTTCCCCATAGGCCCGAGTCCGAGGACTATACAGTGCCTTGGTTCTGTCAAAAACCTTTTTAAGTAGTTGGTTTCCCCATAGGCTTGAGTCCGAGGATAATACAGTGCTTTGGTTCTGTCCAAAACTCTTTTAAGTAGTTGGTTTCCCCATAGGCCCGAGTCCGAGGACCATACATTGCCTTAGTTCTGTCCAAAACTCTTTTAATCATTCTTTTAAGTAGTTGGATTCCCCATAGGCCCGAGTCCGAGGATCATACAATACCTTGGTTCAGTCCAAAACTCTTTTAAGTAGTTGGTTTCCCCATAGGCTTGCATCCGAGGACTGTTCTGACCAAAACTCTTTTAAGTAGTTGGTTTCCCCATAGGCTTGAGTCCGAGGACCATACAGCGCCTTGGTTTTGTCCAAACTCTATTAAGAAGTTGGTTTCCCAATAGGCCAAGTCCGAGGACCATGCAATACCTTGGTTCTGTCCAGAACTCTTTTAATCTTTGTTTTAAGTAGTTGGTTTCCCCATAGGCCCGAGTCCGACGACCATACAGTGCCTTGGTTCTGTCAAAAACCCTTTTAAGTAGTTGGTTTCCCCATAGGTCTGAATCCGAGGACCATTCAGTGCCTTCGTTCTGTCCAAAAATATTTTAATCTTTCTTTTAAGTAGTTGGTTTCCCATAGGCCCGAGACCGAGGATAATACAGTGCCTTGGTTCTGTCCAAAACTCTTTTAAGTAGTTGGTTTCCACTTAGGCCCGAGTCCGAGGACCATACAATGCCTTAGTTCTGTCCAAAACTCTTTTAATCTTTCTTTTAAGTAGTTGGTTTCCCCATAGGCTTGAGTCCGAGGATAATACAGTGCTTCGGTTCTGTCCAAAACTCTTTTAAGTAGTTGGTTTCCCCATAGGCCCGATTCTGAGGACCATACATTGCCTTAGTTCTGTCCAAAACTCTTTTAATCATTCTTTTAAGTAGTTGGATTCCCCGTAGGCCCGAGTTCGAGGATCATACAGTGCCTTGGTTCTGTCCAAAAATCTTTTAAGTAGTTGGTTTCCCCATAGGCATGAGTCCGTGGACTGTTCGGTCCAAAACTCTTTTAAGTAGTTGGTTTCCCCATAGGCTTGAGTCCGAGGACCATACAATGCCTTGGTTCTGTCCAAACTCTATTAAGTAGTTGGTTTCCCTATAGGCTAAGTCCGAGGACCATACAATGCCTTGGTTCTGTCCAGAACCCTTTGAATCTTTCTTTGAAGTAGTTGGTTTCCCCATAGGCCCGAGTCCGAGGACCTTACAGTGCCTTGGTTCCATCAAAAACCCTTTTAATTAGTTGGTTTCCCCTAAGGCCTGAGTCCGAGGACCATACAATGCCTTGGTTCTGTCCAGAACTCTTTTAATCTTTCTTTTAAGTAGTTGGTTTCCCCATAGGCCCGAGTCCGAGGACCATGCAGTGCCTTGGTTCTGTCAAAAACCATTTTAAGTAGTTGGTTTCCCCATAGGCCTGAGTCCGAGGAATATACAGTGCCTTGGTTCAGTCCAAAACTATTTTTATCTTTCTTTTAAGTAGTTGGTTTCTTAATAGGCCCGAGTCCGAGGACCATAAAGTGACTTGGTTCTGTCCAAAAGTCTTTTAAGTAGTTGGTTTCCCCATAGGGTTGAGTCTGAGGACCATACAATGCCTTGGTTCTGTCCAGAACTCTTTTAATCTTTCTTTTAAGTAGTTGGTTTCCTCATAGGCCCGAGTTCGAGGAACATACAGTGCCTTGGTTCTGTCAAAAACCCTTTTAAGTAGTTGGTTTACCTGTAGGCCTGAGTCCGAGGACCATACAGTGCCTTGGTTCAGTCCAAAAGTCTTTTTATCTTTCTTTTAAGTAGTTGGTTTCCCCATAGGCTTGAGTCCGAGGATAATACAGTGCTTTGGTTCTGTCCAAAACTCTTTTAAGTAGTTCATTTCCCCATAGGCCCGAGTCCGAGGATCATACATTGCCTTAGTTCTGTCCAAAACTCTTTTAATCATTCTTTTAAGTAGTTGGTTTCCCCATTGGCTTGAGTCCGAGGACTGTTCTGTCCAAAACTCTTTTAAGTAGTTGGTTTCCCCATAGGCTTGAGTCCGAGGACCATACAGTGCCTTGGTTCTATCCAAACTCTATTAAGTAGTTGGTTTCCCTATAGGCTATGTCCGAGGACCATACAATGCCTTGGTTCTTTCCAGAACCCTTTGAATCTTTCTTTGAAGTAGTTGGTTTCCCCATAGGCCCGAGTCCGAGGACCATACAGTGCCTTGGTTCCGTCAAAAACCCTTTTAATTAGTTGGTTTCCCCATAGGCCTGAGTCCGAGGACCATAAGGTGCCTTGGTTCTGTCCAAAAGACTTTTAAGTAGTTGGTTTCCCCATAGGCCCGATTCTGAGGACCATACATTGCCTTAGTTCTGTCCAAAACTCTTTTAATCATTCTTTTAAGTAGTTGGATTCCCCGTAGGCCCGAGTTCGAGGATCATACAGTGCCTTGGTTCTGTCCAAAACTCTTTTAAGTAGTTGGTTTCCATATAGGCTTGAGTCCGAGGACTGTTCTGTCCAAAACTCTTTTAAGTAGTTGGTTTCCCCATAGGCTTGAGTCCGAGGACCATACAGTGCCTTGGTTCTGTCCAAACTCTATTAAGTAGTTGGTTTCCCTATAGGCTAAGTCCGAGGACCATACAATGCCTTGGTTCTGTCCAGAACCCTTTGACTCTTTCTTTGAAGTAGTTGGTTTCCCCATAGGCCCGAGTCCGAGGACCATACAATGCCTTGGTTCCGTCAAAAACCCTTTTAATTATTTGGTTTCCCCATAGGCCTGAGTCCGAGGACCATACAGTGCCTTGGTTCAGTCCAAAACCCTTTTTATCTTTCTTTTAAATAGTTGGTTTCCCAATAGGCCCGAGTCCGAGGACCATAAATTGCCTTAGTTCTGTCCAAAAGTCTTTTAAGTAGTTGGTTTCCCCATAGGGTTGAGTCCGAGGACCATACAATGCCTTGGTTCTGTCCAGAACTCTTTTAATCTTTCTTTTAAGTAGTTGGTTTCCCCATAGGCCCGAGTCCGAGGACCATGCAGTGCCTTGGTTCTGTCAAAAACCCTTTTAAGTAGTTGGTTTCCCCATAGGCCTGAGTCCGAGGAATATACAGTGCCTTGGTTCAGTGCAAAACTCTTTTTATCTTTCTT
This sequence comes from Quercus robur, assembly GCF_932294415.1. Lineage (NCBI taxonomy): Eukaryota > Viridiplantae > Streptophyta > Magnoliopsida > Fagales > Fagaceae > Quercus > Quercus robur. Next base: position 30,076,284 of record NC_065537.1, on the reverse strand, counting down.
TTAAGTAGTTGATTTCCCCTTAGGCCCGAGAGCGAGGACCATAAAGTGCCTTGGTTCTGTACAAAAGTCTTTTAAGTAGTTGGTTTCCCCATAGGGTTGAGTCCGAGGACCATACAGTGCCTTTGTTCTGTCCAAAATTCTTTTATGGAGTTGGTTTCCCATAGGCCGAGTCCGAGGACCATACAATGCCTTGGTTCTGTCAAGAACTCTTTTAATCTTTCTTTTAAGTAGTTGGTTTCCCCGTAGGCCCGAGTCCGAGGACCATACAGTGCCTTGGTTCTGTCAAAAACCCTTTTAAGTAGTTGGTTTCCCCATAGGCTTGAGTCTGAGGACCATACAGTGCCTTGGTTCAGTCCAAAACTCTTTTCATCTCTCTTTTAAGTAGTTGGTTTCCCTATAGGCCCGAGTCCGAGGACCATACAGTGCCTTGGTTCTGTTCAAAAGTCTTTTAAGTAGTTGGTTTCCCCATAGGCTTGAGTCCGAGGACCATAGAGAGCCTTGGCTCTGTCCAAAACTCTTTTAAGGAGTTGGTTTCCCCATAGGCCGAGTCCGAGGACCATACAATGCCTTGGTTCTGTCCAGAACTATTTTAATCTTTCTTTTAAGTAGTTGGTTTACCTATAGGCCCGAGTCTGAGGACTATACACTGCCTTGGTTCTGTCAAAAACCCTTTTAAGTAGTTGGTTTCCGCATAGGCTTGATTCCGAGGACCATACAGTGCGTTGGTTCAGTCCAAAACTCTTTTCATCTTTCTTTTAAGTAGTTGGTTTCCCTATAGGCCCGAGTCCGAGGACCATACAGTGCCTTGGTTCTTTCCAAAAGTCTTTTATGCAGTTGGTTTCCCCATAGGCTTGAGTCCGAGGACCATAAAGTGCGTTGGCTCTGTCCAAAACTCTTTTAAGGAGTTGGTTTCCCCATAGGCCGAGTCCGAGTACCATACAATGCCTTGGTTCTGTCCAGAACTATTTTAATCTTTCTTTTAAGTAGTTGGTTTCCCCATAGGCCCGAGTCCGAGGATAATACAGTGCCTTGGTTCTGTCCAAAACTCTTTTAAGTTGATGGTTTCCCCATAGGCCCGAGTACGAGGACCATACAATGCCTTAGTTTTGTCCAAAACTCTTTTAATCTTTCTTTTAAGTAGTTGGTTTCCCCATAGGCCCGAGTCCGAGGATCATCCAGTACCTTGATTCTGTCCAAAACTCTTTTAAGTAGTTGGTTTCCCCATAGGCTTGAGTCCGAGGACCATACAATGCCTTAGTTTTGTCCAAAACTCTTTTAATCTTTCTTTTAAGTAGTTGGTTTCCCCATAGGCTTGAGTCTGAGGATAATACAGTGCTTTGGTTCTGTCCAAAACTCTTTTAAGTAGTTGGTTTCCCCATAGGCCCGAGTCCGAGGACCATACATTGCCTTAGTTCTGTCCAAAACTCTTTTAATCATTCTTTTAAGTAGTTGGATTCCCCATAGGCCCGAGTCCGAGGATCATACAGTACCTTGGTTCAGTCCAAAACTCTTTTAAGTAGTTGGTTTCCCCATAGGCTTGCATCCGAGGACTGTTCTGACCAAAACTCTTTTAAGTAGTTGGTTTCCCCATAGGCTTGAGTCCGAGGACCATACAGCGCCTTGGTTTTGTCCAAACTCTATTAAGAAGTTGGTTTCCCAATAGGCCAAGTCCGAGGACCATACAATGCCTTGGTTCTGTCCAGAACTCTTTTAATCTTTGTTTTAAGTAGTTGGTTTCCCCATAGGCCCGAGTCCGACGACCATACAGTGCCTTGGTTCTGTCAAAAACCCTTTTAAGTAGTTGGTTTCCACATAGGTCTGAATCCGAGGACCATTCAGTGCCTTCGTTCTGTCCAAAAATCTTTTAATCTTTCCTTTAAGTAGTTGGTTTCCCATAGGCCCGAGACCGCGGATAATACAGTGCCTTGGTTCTGTCCAAAACTCTTTTAAGTAGTTGGTTTCCACTTAGGCCCGAGTCCGAGGACCATACAATGCCTTAGTTCTGTCCAAAAATCTTTTAATCTTTCTTTTAAGTAGTTGGTTTCCCCATAGGCTTGAGTCCGAGGATAATACAGTGCTTCGGTTCTGTCCAAAACTCTTTTAAGTAGTTGGTTTCCCCATAGGCCCGATTCTAAGGACCATACATTGCCTTAGTTCTGTCCAAAACTCTTTTAATCATTCTTTTAAGTAGTTGGATTCCCCGTAGGCCTGAGTTCGAGGACCATACAATACCTTGGTTCTGTCCGAAACCCTTTGAATCTTTCTTTGAAGTAGTTGGTTTCCCCATAGGCCCGAGTCCGAGGACCATACAGTGCCTTGGTTCCGTCAAAAACCCTTTTAATTAGTTGGTTTCCCCATAGGCCTGATTCCGAGGACCATACAGTGCCTTGGTTCAGTCCAAAACTCTTTTTATCTTTCTTTTAAGTAGTTAGTTTCCCCATAGGCCCGAGTCCGAGGACTATACAGTGCCTTGGTTCTGTCAAAAACTCTTTTAAGTAGTTGGTTTCCCCATAGGCTTGAGTCCGAGGATAATACAGTGCTTTGGTTCTGTCCAAAACTCTTTTAAGTAGTTGGTTTCCCCATAGGCCCGAGTCCGAGGACCATACATTGCCTTAGTTCTGTCCAAAACTCTTTTAATCATTCTTTTAAGTAGTTGGATTCCCCATAGGCCCGAGTCCGAGGATCATACAATACCTTGGTTCAGTCCAAAACTCTTTTAAGTAGTTGGTTTCCCCATAGGCTTGCATCCGAGGACTGTTCTGACCAAAACTCTTTTAAGTAGTTGGTTTCCCCATAGGCTTGAGTCCGAGGACCATACAGCGCCTTGGTTTTGTCCAAACTCTATTAAGAAGTTGGTTTCCCAATAGGCCAAGTCCGAGGACCATGCAATACCTTGGTTCTGTCCAGAACTCTTTTAATCTTTGTTTTAAGTAGTTGGTTTCCCCATAGGCCCGAGTCCGACGACCATACAGTGCCTTGGTTCTGTCAAAAACCCTTTTAAGTAGTTGGTTTCCCCATAGGTCTGAATCCGAGGACCATTCAGTGCCTTCGTTCTGTCCAAAAATCTTTTAATCTTTCTTTTAAGTAGTTGGTTTCCCATAGGCCCGAGACCGAGGATAATACAGTGCCTTGGTTCTGTCCAAAACTCTTTTAAGTAGTTGGTTTCCACTTAGGCCCGAGTCCGAGGACCATACAATGCCTTAGTTCTGTCCAAAACTCTTTTAATCTTTCTTTTAAGTAGTTGGTTTCCCCATAGGCTTGAGTCCGAGGATAATACAGTGCTTCGGTTCTGTCCAAAACTCTTTTAAGTAGTTGGTTTCCCAATAGGCTTGCATCCGAGGACTGTTCTGACCAAAACTCTTTTAAGTAGTTGGTTTCCCCATAGGCTTGAGTCCGTGGACCATATAGCGGTTTGGTTTTGTCCAAACTCTATTAAGAAGTTGGTTTCCCAATAGGCCAAGTCCGAGGACCATCCAATGCCTTGGTTCTGTCCAGAACTCTTTTAATCTTTGTTTTAAGTAGTTGGTTTCCCCATAGGCCCGAGTCCGACGACCATACAGTGCCTTGGTTCTGTCAAAAACCCTTTTAAGTAGTTGGTTTCCCCATAGGTCTGAATCCGAGGACCATTCAGTGCCTTCGTTCTGTCCAAAAATCTTTTAATCTTTCCTTTAAGTAGTTGGTTTCCCATAAGCCCGAGACCGAGGATAATACAGTGCCTTGGTTCTGTCCAAAACTCTTTTAAGTAGTTGGTTTCCACTTAGGCCCGAGTCCGAGGACCATACAATGCCTTAGTTCTGTCCAAAACTCTTTTAATCTTTCTTTTAAGTAGTTGGTTTCCCCATAGGCTTGAGTCCGAGGATAATACAGTGCTTCGGTTTTGTCCAAAACTCTTTTAAGTAGTTGGTTTCCCCATAGGCCCGATTCTGAGGACCATACATTGCCTTAGTTCTGTCCAAAACTCTTTTAATCATTCTTTTAATTAGTTGGATTCCCCGTAGGCCTGAGTTCGAGGACCATACAATACCTTGGTTCTGTCCGGAACCCTTTGAATCTTTCTTTGAAGTAGTTGGTTTCCCCATAGGCCCGAGTCCGAGGACCATACAGTGCCTTGGCTCCGTCAAAAACCCTTTTAATTAGTTGGTTTCCCCATAGGCCTGATTCCGAGGACCATACAGTGCCTTGGTTCAGTCCAAAACTCTTTTTATCTTTCTTTTAAGTAGTTGGTTTCCCCATAGGCCCGAGTCCGAGGACTATACAGTGCCTTGGTTCTGTCAAAAACCTTTTTAAGTAGTTGGTTTCCCCATAGGCTTGAGTCCGAGGATAATACAGTGCTTTGGTTCTGTCCAAAACTCTTTTAAGTAGTTGGTTTCCCCATAGGCCCGAGTCCGAGGACCATACATTGCCTTAGTTCTGTCCAAAACTCTTTTAATCATTCTTTTAAGTAGTTGGATTCCCCATAGGCCCGAGTCCGAGGATCATACAATACCTTGGTTCAGTCCAAAACTCTTTTAAGTAGTTGGTTTCCCCATAGGCTTGCATCCGAGGACTGTTCTGACCAAAACTCTTTTAAGTAGTTGGTTTCCCCATAGGCTTGAGTCCGAGGACCATACAGCGCCTTGGTTTTGTCCAAACTCTATTAAGAAGTTGGTTTCCCAATAGGCCAAGTCCGAGGACCATGCAATACCTTGGTTCTGTCCAGAACTCTTTTAATCTTTGTTTTAAGTAGTTGGTTTCCCCATAGGCCCGAGTCCGACGACCATACAGTGCCTTGGTTCTGTCAAAAACCCTTTTAAGTAGTTGGTTTCCCCATAGGTCTGAATCCGAGGACCATTCAGTGCCTTCGTTCTGTCCAAAAATATTTTAATCTTTCTTTTAAGTAGTTGGTTTCCCATAGGCCCGAGACCGAGGATAATACAGTGCCTTGGTTCTGTCCAAAACTCTTTTAAGTAGTTGGTTTCCACTTAGGCCCGAGTCCGAGGACCATACAATGCCTTAGTTCTGTCCAAAACTCTTTTAATCTTTCTTTTAAGTAGTTGGTTTCCCCATAGGCTTGAGTCCGAGGATAATACAGTGCTTCGGTTCTGTCCAAAACTCTTTTAAGTAGTTGGTTTCCCCATAGGCCCGATTCTGAGGACCATACATTGCCTTAGTTCTGTCCAAAACTCTTTTAATCATTCTTTTAAGTAGTTGGATTCCCCGTAGGCCCGAGTTCGAGGATCATACAGTGCCTTGGTTCTGTCCAAAAATCTTTTAAGTAGTTGGTTTCCCCATAGGCATGAGTCCGTGGACTGTTCGGTCCAAAACTCTTTTAAGTAGTTGGTTTCCCCATAGGCTTGAGTCCGAGGACCATACAATGCCTTGGTTCTGTCCAAACTCTATTAAGTAGTTGGTTTCCCTATAGGCTAAGTCCGAGGACCATACAATGCCTTGGTTCTGTCCAGAACCCTTTGAATCTTTCTTTGAAGTAGTTGGTTTCCCCATAGGCCCGAGTCCGAGGACCTTACAGTGCCTTGGTTCCATCAAAAACCCTTTTAATTAGTTGGTTTCCCCTAAGGCCTGAGTCCGAGGACCATACAATGCCTTGGTTCTGTCCAGAACTCTTTTAATCTTTCTTTTAAGTAGTTGGTTTCCCCATAGGCCCGAGTCCGAGGACCATGCAGTGCCTTGGTTCTGTCAAAAACCATTTTAAGTAGTTGGTTTCCCCATAGGCCTGAGTCCGAGGAATATACAGTGCCTTGGTTCAGTCCAAAACTATTTTTATCTTTCTTTTAAGTAGTTGGTTTCTTAATAGGCCCGAGTCCGAGGACCATAAAGTGACTTGGTTCTGTCCAAAAGTCTTTTAAGTAGTTGGTTTCCCCATAGGGTTGAGTCTGAGGACCATACAATGCCTTGGTTCTGTCCAGAACTCTTTTAATCTTTCTTTTAAGTAGTTGGTTTCCTCATAGGCCCGAGTTCGAGGAACATACAGTGCCTTGGTTCTGTCAAAAACCCTTTTAAGTAGTTGGTTTACCTGTAGGCCTGAGTCCGAGGACCATACAGTGCCTTGGTTCAGTCCAAAAGTCTTTTTATCTTTCTTTTAAGTAGTTGGTTTCCCCATAGGCTTGAGTCCGAGGATAATACAGTGCTTTGGTTCTGTCCAAAACTCTTTTAAGTAGTTCATTTCCCCATAGGCCCGAGTCCGAGGATCATACATTGCCTTAGTTCTGTCCAAAACTCTTTTAATCATTCTTTTAAGTAGTTGGTTTCCCCATTGGCTTGAGTCCGAGGACTGTTCTGTCCAAAACTCTTTTAAGTAGTTGGTTTCCCCATAGGCTTGAGTCCGAGGACCATACAGTGCCTTGGTTCTATCCAAACTCTATTAAGTAGTTGGTTTCCCTATAGGCTATGTCCGAGGACCATACAATGCCTTGGTTCTTTCCAGAACCCTTTGAATCTTTCTTTGAAGTAGTTGGTTTCCCCATAGGCCCGAGTCCGAGGACCATACAGTGCCTTGGTTCCGTCAAAAACCCTTTTAATTAGTTGGTTTCCCCATAGGCCTGAGTCCGAGGACCATAAGGTGCCTTGGTTCTGTCCAAAAGACTTTTAAGTAGTTGGTTTCCCCATAGGCCCGATTCTGAGGACCATACATTGCCTTAGTTCTGTCCAAAACTCTTTTAATCATTCTTTTAAGTAGTTGGATTCCCCGTAGGCCCGAGTTCGAGGATCATACAGTGCCTTGGTTCTGTCCAAAACTCTTTTAAGTAGTTGGTTTCCATATAGGCTTGAGTCCGAGGACTGTTCTGTCCAAAACTCTTTTAAGTAGTTGGTTTCCCCATAGGCTTGAGTCCGAGGACCATACAGTGCCTTGGTTCTGTCCAAACTCTATTAAGTAGTTGGTTTCCCTATAGGCTAAGTCCGAGGACCATACAATGCCTTGGTTCTGTCCAGAACCCTTTGACTCTTTCTTTGAAGTAGTTGGTTTCCCCATAGGCCCGAGTCCGAGGACCATACAATGCCTTGGTTCCGTCAAAAACCCTTTTAATTATTTGGTTTCCCCATAGGCCTGAGTCCGAGGACCATACAGTGCCTTGGTTCAGTCCAAAACCCTTTTTATCTTTCTTTTAAATAGTTGGTTTCCCAATAGGCCCGAGTCCGAGAACCATAAATTGCCTTAGTTCTGTCCAAAAGTCTTTTAAGTAGTTGGTTTCCCCATAGGGTTGAGTCCGAGGACCATACAATGCCTTGGTTCTGTCCAGAACTCTTTTAATCTTTCTTTTAAGTAGTTGGTTTCCCCATAGGCCCGAGTCCGAGGACCATGCAGTGCCTTGGTTCTGTCAAAAACCCTTTTAAGTAGTTGGTTTCCCCATAGGCCTGAGTCCGAGGAATATACAGTGCCTTGGTTCAGTGCAAAACTCTTTTTATCTTTCTTTTAAGTAGTTGATTTCCCCTTAGGCCCGAGAGCGAGGACCATAAAGTGCCTTGGTTCTGTACAAAAGTCTTTTAAGTAGTTGGTTTCCCCATAGGGTTGAGTCCGAGGACCATACAGTGCCTTTGTTCTGTCCAAAATTCTTTTATGGAGTTGGTTTCCCATAGGCCGAGTCCGAGGACCATACAATGCCTTGGTTCTGTCAAGAACTCTTTTAATCTTTCTTTTAAGTAGTTGGTTTCCCCGTAGGCCCGAGTCCGAGGACCATACAGTGCCTTGGTTCTGTCAAAAACCCTTTTAAGTAGTTGGTTTCCCCATAGGCTTGAGTCTGAGGACCATACAGTGCCTTGGTTCAGTCCAAAACTCTTTTCATCTCTCTTTTAAGTAGTTGGTTTCCCTATAGGCCCGAGTCCGAGGACCATACAGTGCCTTGGTTCTGTTCAAAAGTCTTTTAAGTAGTTGGTTTCCCCATAGGCTTGAGTCCGAGGACCATAGAGAGCCTTGGCTCTGTCCAAAACTCTTTTAAGGAGTTGGTTTCCCCATAGGCCGAGTCCGAGGACCATACAATGCCTTGGTTCAGTCCAGAACTCTTTTCATCTTTCTTTTAAGTAGTTGGTTTACCTATAGGCCCGAGTCTGAGGACTATACACTGCCTTGGTTCTGTCAAAAACCCTTTTAAGTAGTTGGTTTCCGCATAGGCTTGATTCCGAGGACCATACAGTGCGTTGGTTCAGTCCAAAACTCTTTTCATCTTTCTTTTAAGTAGTTGGTTTCCCTATAGGCCCGAGTCCGAGGACCATACAGTGCCTTGGTTCTTTCCAAAAGTCTTTTATGCAGTTGGTTTCCCCATAGGCTTGAGTCCGAGGACCATAAAGTGCGTTGGCTCTGTCCAAAACTCTTTTAAGGAGTTGGTTTCCCCATAGGCCGAGTCCGAGTACCATACAATGCCTTGGTTCTGTCCAGAACTATTTTAATCTTTCTTTTAAGTAGTTGGTTTCCCCATAGGCCCGAGTCCGAGGATAATACAGTGCCTTGGTTCTGTCCAAAACTCTTTTAAGTTGATGGTTTCCCCATAGGCCCGAGTACGAGGACCATACAATGCCTTAGTTTTGTCCAAAACTCTTTTAATCTTTCTTTTAAGTAGTTGGTTTCCCCATAGGCCCGAGTCCGAGGATCATCCAGTACCTTGATTCTGTCCAAAACTCTTTTAAGTAGTTGGTTTCCCCATAGGCTTGAGTCCGAGGACCATACAATGCCTTAGTTTTGTCCAAAACTCTTTTAATCTTTCTTTTAAGTAGTTGGTTTCCCCATAGGCTTGAGTCTGAGGATAATACAGTGCTTTGGTTCTGTCCAAAACTCTTTTAAGTAGTTGGTTTCCCCATAGGCCCGAGTCCGAGGACCATACATTGCCTTAGTTCTGTCCAAAACTCTTTTAATCATTCTTTTAAGTAGTTGGATTCCCCATAGGCCCGAGTCCGAGGATCATACAGTACCTTGGTTCAGTCCAAAACTCTTTTAAGTAGTTGGTTTCCCCATAGGCTTGCATCCGAGGACTGTTCTGACCAAAACTCTTTTAAGTAGTTGGTTTCCCCATAGGCTTGAGTCCGAGGACCATACAGCGCCTTGGTTTTGTCCAAACTCTATTAAGAAGTTGGTTTCCCAATAGGCCAAGTCCGAGGACCATACAATGCCTTGGTTCTGTCCAGAACTCTTTTAATCTTTGTTTTAAGTAGTTGGTTTCCCCATAGGCCCGAGTCCGACGACCATACAGTGCCTTGGTTCTGTCAAAAACCCTTTTAAGTAGTTGGTTTCCACATAGGTCTGAATCCGAGGACCATTCAGTGCCTTCGTTCTGTCCAAAAATCTTTTAATCTTTCCTTTAAGTAGTTGGTTTCCCATAGGCCCGAGACCGCGGATAATACAGTGCCTTGGTTCTGTCCAAAACTCTTTTAAGTAGTTGGTTTCCACTTAGGCCCGAGTCCGAGGACCATACAATGCCTTAGTTCTGTCCAAAAATCTTTTAATCTTTCTTTTAAGTAGTTGGTTTCCCCATAGGCTTGAGTCCGAGGATAATACAGTGCTTCGGTTCTGTCCAAAACTCTTTTAAGTAGTTGGTTTCCCCATAGGCCCGATTCTAAGGACCATACATTGCCTTAGTTCTGTCCAAAACTCTTTTAATCATTCTTTTAAGTAGTTGGATTCCCCGTAGGCCTGAGTTCGAGGACCATACAATACCTTGGTTCTGTCCGAAACCCTTTGAATCTTTCTTTGAAGTAGTTGGTTTCCCCATAGGCCCGAGTCCGAGGACCATACAGTGCCTTGGTTCCGTCAAAAACCCTTTTAATTAGTTGGTTTCCCCATAGGCCTGATTCCGAGGACCATACAGTGCCTTGGTTCAGTCCAAAACTCTTTTTATCTTTCTTTTAAGTAGTTAGTTTCCCCATAGGCCCGAGTCCGAGGACTATACAGTGCCTTGGTTCTGTCAAAAACTCTTTTAAGTAGTTGGTTTCCCCATAGGCTTGAGTCCGAGGATAATACAGTGCTTTGGTTCTGTCCAAAACTCTTTTAAGTAGTTGGTTTCCCCATAGGCCCGAGTCCGAGGACCATACATTGCCTTAGTTCTGTCCAAAACTCTTTTAATCATTCTTTTAAGTAGTTGGATTCCCCATAGGCCCGAGTCCGAGGATCATACAATACCTTGGTTCAGTCCAAAACTCTTTTAAGTAGTTGGTTTCCCCATAGGCTTGCATCCGAGGACTGTTCTGACCAAAACTCTTTTAAGTAGTTGGTTTCCCCATAGGCTTGAGTCCGAGGACCATACAGCGCCTTGGTTTTGTCCAAACTCTATTAAGAAGTTGGTTTCCCAATAGGCCAAGTCCGAGGACCATGCAATACCTTGGTTCTGTCCAGAACTCTTTTAATCTTTGTTTTAAGTAGTTGGTTTCCCCATAGGCCCGAGTCCGACGACCATACAGTGCCTTGGTTCTGTCAAAAACCCTTTTAAGTAGTTGGTTTCCCCATAGGTCTGAATCCGAGGACCATTCAGTGCCTTCGTTCTGTCCAAAAATCTTTTAATCTTTCTTTTAAGTAGTTGGTTTCCCATAGGCCCGAGACCGAGGATAATACAGTGCCTTGGTTCTGTCCAAAACTCTTTTAAGTAGTTGGTTTCCACTTAGGCCCGAGTCCGAGGACCATACAATGCCTTAGTTCTGTCCAAAACTCTTTTAATCTTTCTTTTAAGTAGTTGGTTTCCCCATAGGCTTGAGTCCGAGGATAATACAGTGCTTCGGTTCTGTCCAAAACTCTTTTAAGTAGTTGGTTTCCCAATAGGCTTGCATCCGAGGACTGTTCTGACCAAAACTCTTTTAAGTAGTTGGTTTCCCCATAGGCTTGAGTCCGTGGACCATATAGCGGTTTGGTTTTGTCCAAACTCTATTAAGAAGTTGGTTTCCCAATAGGCCAAGTCCGAGGACCATCCAATGCCTTGGTTCTGTCCAGAACTCTTTTAATCTTTGTTTTAAGTAGTTGGTTTCCCCATAGGCCCGAGTCCGACGACCATACAGTGCCTTGGTTCTGTCAAAAACCCTTTTAAGTAGTTGGTTTCCCCATAGGTCTGAATCCGAGGACCATTCAGTGCCTTCGTTCTGTCCAAAAATCTTTTAATCTTTCCTTTAAGTAGTTGGTTTCCCATAAGCCCGAGACCGAGGATAATACAGTGCCTTGGTTCTGTCCAAAACTCTTTTAAGTAGTTGGTTTCCACTTAGGCCCGAGTCCGAGGACCATACAATGCCTTAGTTCTGTCCAAAACTCTTTTAATCTTTCTTTTAAGTAGTTGGTTTCCCCATAGGCTTGAGTCCGAGGATAATACAGTGCTTCGGTTTTGTCCAAAACTCTTTTAAGTAGTTGGTTTCCCCATAGGCCCGATTCTGAGGACCATACATTGCCTTAGTTCTGTCCAAAACTCTTTTAATCATTCTTTTAATTAGTTGGATTCCCCGTAGGCCTGAGTTCGAGGACCATACAATACCTTGGTTCTGTCCGGAACCCTTTGAATCTTTCTTTGAAGTAGTTGGTTTCCCCATAGGCCCGAGTCCGAGGACCATACAGTGCCTTGGCTCCGTCAAAAACCCTTTTAATTAGTTGGTTTCCCCATAGGCCTGATTCCGAGGACCATACAGTGCCTTGGTTCAGTCCAAAACTCTTTTTATCTTTCTTTTAAGTAGTTGGTTTCCCCATAGGCCCGAGTCCGAGGACTATACAGTGCCTTGGTTCTGTCAAAAACCTTTTTAAGTAGTTGGTTTCCCCATAGGCTTGAGTCCGAGGATAATACAGTGCTTTGGTTCTGTCCAAAACTCTTTTAAGTAGTTGGTTTCCCCATAGGCCCGAGTCCGAGGACCATACATTGCCTTAGTTCTGTCCAAAACTCTTTTAATCATTCTTTTAAGTAGTTGGATTCCCCATAGGCCCGAGTCCGAGGATCATACAATACCTTGGTTCAGTCCAAAACTCTTTTAAGTAGTTGGTTTCCCCATAGGCTTGCATCCGAGGACTGTTCTGACCAAAACTCTTTTAAGTAGTTGGTTTCCCCATAGGCTTGAGTCCGAGGACCATACAGCGCCTTGGTTTTGTCCAAACTCTATTAAGAAGTTGGTTTCCCAATAGGCCAAGTCCGAGGACCATGCAATACCTTGGTTCTGTCCAGAACTCTTTTAATCTTTGTTTTAAGTAGTTGGTTTCCCCATAGGCCCGAGTCCGACGACCATACAGTGCCTTGGTTCTGTCAAAAACCCTTTTAAGTAGTTGGTTTCCCCATAGGTCTGAATCCGAGGACCATTCAGTGCCTTCGTTCTGTCCAAAAATATTTTAATCTTTCTTTTAAGTAGTTGGTTTCCCATAGGCCCGAGACCGAGGATAATACAGTGCCTTGGTTCTGTCCAAAACTCTTTTAAGTAGTTGGTTTCCACTTAGGCCCGAGTCCGAGGACCATACAATGCCTTAGTTCTGTCCAAAACTCTTTTAATCTTTCTTTTAAGTAGTTGGTTTCCCCATAGGCTTGAGTCCGAGGATAATACAGTGCTTCGGTTCTGTCCAAAACTCTTTTAAGTAGTTGGTTTCCCCATAGGCCCGATTCTGAGGACCATACATTGCCTTAGTTCTGTCCAAAACTCTTTTAATCATTCTTTTAAGTAGTTGGATTCCCCGTAGGCCTGAGTTCGAGGACCATACAATACCTTGGTTCTGTCCAGAACCCTTTGAATCTTTCTTTGAAGTAGTTGGTTTCCCCATAGGCCCGAGTCCGAGGACCATACAGTGCCTTGGTTCCGTCAAAAACCCTTTTAATTAGTTGGTTTCCCCATAGGCCTGAGTCCGAGGACCATACAGTGCCTTGGTTCAGTCCAAAACTCTTTTTATCTTTCTTTTAAGTTGTTGGTTTCCCCATAGGCCCGAGTCCGAGGACTATACAGTGCCCTGGTTATGTCAAAAACCCTTTTAAGTAGTTGGTTTCCCCATAGGCTTGAGTTCGAGGATAATACAGTGCTTTGGTTCTGTCCAAAACTCTTTTAAGTAGTTGGTTTCCCCATAGGCCCGAGTCCGAGGACCATACATTGCCTTAGTTCTGTCCAAAACTCTTTTAATCATTCTTTTAATTAGTTGGATTCCCCTTAGGCCCGAGTCCGAGGATCATACAGTACCTTGGTTCAGTCCAAAACTCTTTTAAGTAGTTGGTTTCCCCATAGGCCCGAGTCTGAGGACCATACAGTGCCTCGGTTCTGTCCAAAATTCTTTTAAGTAGTTGGTTTCCCCATGGGCCCGAGTCCGAGGACCATACAATGCCTTAGTTCTGTCCACAACTCTTTTAATCTTTCTTTTAAGTAGTTGGTTTCCCCATAGGCATGAGTCCGAGGACCATTCAGTGCCTTCGTTCTGTCCAAAAATCTTTTAATCAATCTTTTAAGTAGTTGGTTTCCCAAAGGCCCGAGACCGAGGATAATACAGTGCCTTGGTTCTGTCCAAAACTCTTTTAAGTAGTTGGTTTCCCCATAGGCTTGAGTCCGAGGGCCATACAGCGCCTTGGTTTTGTCCAAACTCTATTAAGAAGTTGGTTTCCCTATAGGCCAAGTCCGAGGACCATACAATGCCTTGGTTCTGTCCAGAACACTTTTAATCTTTCTTTTAAGTAGTTGGTTTCCCCATAGGCCCGAGTCCGACGACCATACAGTGCCTTGGTTCTGTCAAAAACCCTTTTAAGTAGTTGGTTTTCCCATAGGTCTGAATCCGAGGACCATACAGTGCCTTGGTTCAGTCCAAAACTCTTTTTATCTTTCTTTTAAGTAGTTGATTTCCCCATAGGCCCGAGTCCGAGGACCATAAAGTGCCTTGGTTCTGTCCAAAAGTCTTTTAAGTAGTTGGTTTCCCCATAGGGTTGAGTCCAAGGACCATACAGTGCCTCTGTTCTGTCCAAAACTCTTTTATGGAGTTGGTTTCCCATAGGCCGAGTCCGAGGACCATACAATGCCTTGGTTCTATCCAGAACTCTTTTAATCTTTCTTTTAAGTAGTTGGTTTCCCCTAGGCCCGAGTCCGAGGACCATACGGTGCCTTGGTTCTTTCAAAAACCCTTTTAAGTAGTTGGTTTCTCCATAGGCTTGAGTCTGAGGACCATACAGTGCCTTGGTTCAGTCAAAAACTCTTTTCATCTTTCTTTTAAGTAGTTGGTTTCCCCATAGGCTTGAGTCCGAGGACCATAAAGTGCGTTGGCTCAGTCCAAAACTCTTTTAAGCAGTTGGTTTCCCCATACGCCGAGTCCGAGTACCATACAATGCCTTGGTTCTGTCCAGAATTATTTTAATCTTTCTTTTAAGTTGTTGGTTTCCCCATAGGCCCGAGTCCAAGGACCATATTGTGCCTTGGTTCTGTCCAAAACCCTTTTAAGTAGTTGGTTTCCCCATAGGCCCGAGTCTGAGGACCATACAGTGCCTCGGTTCTGTCCAAAATTCTTTTAAGTAGTTGGTTTCCCCATAGGCCCGAGTCCGAGGACCATACAATGCCTTAGTTCTGTCCACAACTCTTTTAATCTTTCTTTTAATTTGTTGGTTTCCCCATAGGCATGAGTCCGAGGACCATTCAGTGCCTTCGTTTTGTTCAAAAATCTTTTAATCAATCTTTTAAGTAGTTGGTTTCCCATAGGCCCGAGACCGAGGATAATACAGTGCCTTGGTTCTGTCCAAAACTCTTTTAAGTAGTTCGTTTCCACTTAGGCCCGAGTCCGAGGACCATACAATGCCTTAGTTCTGTTTAAAACTCTTTTAATCTTTCTTTTAAGTAGTTGGTTTCCCCATAGGCTTGAGTCCGAGGATAATACAGTGCTTCGGTTCTGTCCAAAACTCTTTTAAGTAGTTGGTTTCCCCATAGGCCCGATTCTGAGGACCATACATTGCCTTAGTTCTGTCCAAAACTCTTTTAATCATTCTTTTAAGTAGTTGGATTCCCCGTAGGCCCGAGTTCGAGGATCATACAGTGCCTTGGTTCTGTCCAAAAATCTTTTAAGTAGTTGGTTTCCCCATAGGCATGAGTCCGTGGACTGTTCGGTCCAAAACTCTTTTAAGTAGTTGGTTTCCCCATAGGCTTGAGTCCGAGGACCATACAATGCCTTGGTTCTGTCCAAACTCTATTAAGTAGTTGGTTTCCCTATAGGCTAAGTCCGAGGACCATACAATGCCTTGGTTCTGTCCAGAACCCTTTGAATCTTTCTTTGAAGTAGTTGGTTTCCCCATAGGCCCGAGTCCGAGGACCTTACAGTGCCTTGGTTCCATCAAAAACCCTTTTAATTAGTTGGTTTCCCCTAAGGCCTGAGTCCGAGGACCATACAATGCCTTGGTTCTGTCCAGAACTCTTTTAATCTTTCTTTTAAGTAGTTGGTTTCCCCATAGGCCCGAGTCCGAGGACCATGCAGTGCCTTGGTTCTGTCAAAAACCATTTTAAGTAGTTGGTTTCCCCATAGGCCTGAGTCCGAGGAATATACAGTGCCTTGGTTCAGTCCAAAACTATTTTTATCTTTCTTTTAAGTAGTTGGTTTCTTAATAGGCCCGAGTCCGAGGACCATAAAGTGACTTGGTTCTGTCCAAAAGTCTTTTAAGTAGTTGGTTTCCCCATAGGGTTGAGTCTGAGGACCATACAATGCCTTGGTTCTGTCCAGAACTCTTTTAATCTTTCTTTTAAGTAGTTGGTTTCCTCATAGGCCCGAGTTCGAGGAACATACAGTGCCTTGGTTCTGTCAAAAACCCTTTTAAGTAGTTGGTTTACCTGTAGGCCTGAGTCCGAGGACCATACAGTGCCTTGGTTCAGTCCAAAAGTCTTTTTATCTTTCTTTTAAGTAGTTGGTTTCCCCATAGGCTTGAGTCCGAGGATAATACAGTGCTTTGGTTCTGTCCAAAACTCTTTTAAGTAGTTCATTTCCCCATAGGCCCGAGTCCGAGGATCATACATTGCCTTAGTTCTGTCCAAAACTCTTTTAATCATTCTTTTAAGTAGTTGGTTTCCCCATTGGCTTGAGTCCGAGGACTGTTCTGTCCAAAACTCTTTTAAGTAGTTGGTTTCCCCATAGGCTTGAGTCCGAGGACCATACAGTGCCTTGGTTCTATCCAAACTCTATTAAGTAGTTGGTTTCCCTATAGGCTATGTCCGAGGACCATACAATGCCTTGGTTCTTTCCAGAACCCTTTGAATCTTTCTTTGAAGTAGTTGGTTTCCCCATAGGCCCGAGTCCGAGGACCATACAGTGCCTTGGTTCCGTCAAAAACCCTTTTAATTAGTTGGTTTCCCCATAGGCCTGAGTCCGAGGACCATAAGGTGCCTTGGTTCTGTCCAAAAGACTTTTAAGTAGTTGGTTTCCCCATAGGCCCGATTCTGAGGACCATACATTGCCTTAGTTCTGTCCAAAACTCTTTTAATCATTCTTTTAAGTAGTTGGATTCCCCGTAGGCCCGAGTTCGAGGATCATACAGTGCCTTGGTTCTGTCCAAAACTCTTTTAAGTAGTTGGTTTCCATATAGGCTTGAGTCCGAGGACTGTTCTGTCCAAAACTCTTTTAAGTAGTTGGTTTCCCCATAGGCTTGAGTCCGAGGACCATACAGTGCCTTGGTTCTGTCCAAACTCTATTAAGTAGTTGGTTTCCCTATAGGCTAAGTCCGAGGACCATACAATGCCTTGGTTCTGTCCAGAACCCTTTGACTCTTTCTTTGAAGTAGTTGGTTTCCCCATAGGCCCGAGTCCGAGGACCATACAATGCCTTGGTTCCGTCAAAAACCCTTTTAATTATTTGGTTTCCCCATAGGCCTGAGTCCGAGGACCATACAGTGCCTTGGTTCAGTCCAAAACCCTTTTTATCTTTCTTTTAAATAGTTGGTTTCCCAATAGGCCCGAGTCCGAGGACCATAAATTGCCTTAGTTCTGTCCAAAAGTCTTTTAAGTAGTTGGTTTCCCCATAGGGTTGAGTCCGAGGACCATACAATGCCTTGGTTCTGTCCAGAACTCTTTTAATCTTTCTTTTAAGTAGTTGGTTTCCCCATAGGCCCGAGTCCGAGGACCATGCAGTGCCTTGGTTCTGTCAAAAACCCTTTTAAGTAGTTGGTTTCCCCATAGGCCTGAGTCCGAGGAATATACAGTGCCTTGGTTCAGTGCAAAACTCTTTTTATCTTTCTTTTAAGTAGTTGGTTTCTTAATAGGCCCGAGTCCGAGGACCATAAAGTGCCTTGGTTCTGTCCAAAAGTCTTTTAAGTAGTTGGTTTCCCCATAGGGTTGAGTCTGAGGACCATACAATGCCTTGGTTCTGTCCAGAACTCTTTTAATCTTTCATTTAAGTAGTTGGTTTCCTCATAGGCCCGAGTTCGAGGAACATACAGTGCCTTGGTTCTGTCAAAAACCCTTTTAAGTAGTTGGTTTACCTGTAGGCCTGAGTCCGAGGACCATACAGTGCCTTGGTTCAGTCCAAAAGTCTTTTTATTTTTCTTTTAAGTAGTTGGCTTCCCCATAGGCTTGAGTCCGAGGATAATACAGTGCTTTGGTTCCGTCCAAAACTCTTTTAAGTAGTTCGTTTCCCCATAGGCCCGAGTCCGAGGATCATACATTGCCTTAGTTCTGTCCAAAACTCTTTTAATCATTCTTTTAAGTAGTTGGTTTCCCCATTGGCTTGAGTCCGAGGACTGTTCTGTCCAAAACTCTTTTAAGTAGTTGGTTTCCCCATAGGCTCTAGTCCGAGGACCATACAGTGCCTTGGTTCTGTCCAAACTCTATTAAGTAGTTGGTTTCCCTATAGGCTATGTCCGAGGACCATACAATGCCTTGGTTCTGTCCAGAACCCTTTGAATCTTTCTTTGAAGTAGTTGGTTTCCCCATAGGCCCGAGTCCGAGGACCATACAGTGCCTTGGTTCCGTCAAAAACCCTTTTAATTAGTTGGTTTCCCCATAGGCCTGAGTCCGAGTACCATAAGGTGCCTTGGTTCTGTCCAAAAGACTTTTAAGTAGTTGGTTTCCCCATAGGCCCGATTCTGAGGACCATACATTGCCTTAGTTCTGTCCAAAACTCTTTTAATCATTCTTTTAAGTAGTTGGATTCCCCGTAGGCCCGAGTTCGAGGATCATACAGTGCCTTGGTTCTGTCCAAAACTCTTTTAAGTAGTTGGTTTCCATATAGGCCTGAGTCCGAGGACTGTTCTGTCCAAAACTCTTTTAAGTAGTTGGTTTCCCCATAGGCTTGAGTCCGAGGACCATACAGTGCCTTGGTTCTGTCCAAACTCTATTAAGTAGTTGGTTTCCCTATAGGCTAAGTCCGAGGACCATACAATGCCTTGGTTCTGTCCAGAACCCTTTGAATCTTTCTTTGAAGTAGTTGGTTTCCCCATAGGGTTGAGTCCGAGGACCATACAATGCCTTGGTTCTGTCCAGAACTCTTTTAATCTTTCTTTTAAGTAGTTGGTTTCCCCATAGGCCCGAGTCCGAGGACCATGCAGTGCCTTGGTTTTGTCAAAAACCCTTTTAAGTAGTTGGTTTCCCCATAGGCCTGAGTCCGAGGAATATACAGTGCCTTGGTTCAGTGCAAAACTCTTTTTATCTTTCTTTTAAGTAGTTGGTTTCTTAATAGGCCCGAGTCCGAGGACCATAAAGTGCCTTGGTTCTGTCCAAAAGTCTTTTAAGTAGTTGGTTTCCCCATAGGGTTGAGTCTGAGGACCATACAATGCCTTGGTTCTGTCCAGAACTCTTTTAATCTTTCTTTTAAGTAGTTGGTTTCCTCATAGGCCCGAGTTCGAGGAACATACAGTGCCTTGGTTCTGTCAAAAACCCTTTTAAGTAGTTGGTTTACCTGTAGGCCTGAGTCCGAGGACCATACAGTGCCTTGGTTCAGTCCAAAAGTCTTTTTATCTTTCTTTTAAGTAGTTGGTTTCCCCATAGGCTTGAGTCCGAGGATAATACAGTGCTTTGGTTCTGTCCAAAACTCTTTTAAGTAGTTCGTTTCCCCATAGGCCCGAGTCCGAGGATCATACATTGCCTTAGTTCTGTCCAAAACTCTTTTAATCATTCTTTTAAGTAGTTGATTTCCCCATTGGCTTGAGTCCGAGGATAATACAGTGCTTTGGTTCTGTCCAAAACTCTTTTAAGTAGTTCGTTTCCCCATAGGCCCGAGTCCGAGGACCATACAGTGCCTTGGTTCAGTCCAAAAGTCTTTTTATCTTTCTTTTAAGTAGTTGGTTTCCCCATAGGCTTGAGTCCGAGGATAATACAGTGCTTTGGTTCTGTCCAAAAGTCTTTTAAGTAGTCGGTTTCCCCATAGGCCCGATTCTGAGGACCATACATTGCCTTAGTTCTGTCCAAAACTCTTTTAATCATTCTTTTAAGTGGTTGGATTCCCCGTAGGCCCGAGTTCGAGGATCATACAGTGCCTTGGTTCTGTCCAAAACTCTTTTAAGTAGTTGGTTTCCATATAGGCTTGAGTCCGAGGACTGTTCTGTCCAAAACTCTTTTAAGTAGTTGGTTTCCCCATAGGCTTGAGTCCGAGGACCATGCAGTGCCTTGGTTCTGTCCAAACTCTATTAAGTAGTTGGTTTCCCTAAAGGCTAAGTCCGAGGACCATACAATGCCTTGGTTCTGTCCAGAACCCTTGGAATCTTTCTTTGAAGTAGTTGGTTTCCCCATAGGCCCGAGTCCGAGGACCATACAGTGCCTTGGTTCCGTCAAAAACCCTTTTAATTAGTTGGTTTCCCCATAGGCCTGTGTCCGAGGACCATACAGTGCCTTGGTTCAGTCCAAAACTCTTTTTATCTTTCTTTTAAGTAGTTGGTTTCCCAATAAGCCCGAGTCCGAGGACCATAAAGTGCCTTGGTTCTGTCCAAAAGTCTTTTAAGTAGTTGGTTTCCCCATAGGGTTGAGTCTGAGGACCATACAATGCCTTGGTTCTGTAAAGAACTCTTTTAATCTTTCTTTTAAGTAGTTGGTTTCCCCATAGGCCCGAGTCCGAGGACCATGCAGTGCCTTGGTTCTGTCAAAAACCCTTTTAAGTTGTTGGTTTCCCCATAGGACTGAGTCCGAGGAATATACAGTGCCTTGGTTCAGTCCAAAACTCTTTTTATCTTTCTTTTAAGTAGTTGGTTTCTTCATATACCCGAGTCCGAGAACCATAAAGTGCCTTGGTTCTGTCCAAAAGTCTTTTAAGTAGTTGGTTTCCCCATAGGGTTGAGTCTGAGGACCATACAATGCCTTGGTTCTGTCCAGAACCCTTTGAATCTTTCTTTGAAGTAGTTGGTTTCCCCATAGGCCCGAGTCCGAGGACCATACAGTGCATTGCTTCCGTCAAAAACCCTTTTAATTAGTTGGTTTCCCCATAGGCCTGAGTCCGAGGACCATACAGCGCCTTGGTTCAATCCAAAACTCTTTTTATCTTTCTTTTAAGTAGTTGGTTTCCCAATAGGCCCGAGTCCGAGGACCATAAAGTGCCTTGGTTCTGTCCAAAAGTCTTTTAAGTAGTTGGTTTCCCCATAAGGTTGAGTCCGAGGACCATACAATGCCTTGGTTCTGTCCAGAACTCTTTTAATCTTTCTTTTAAGTAGTTGGTTTCCCCATAGGCCCGAGTCCGAGGACCATGCAGTGCCTTAGTTCTGTCAAAAACCCTTTTAAGTAGTTGGTTTCCCCATAGGCCTGAGTCCGAGGAATATACAGTGCCTTGGTTCAGTCCAAAACTCTTTTTATCTTTCTTTTAAGTAGTTGGTTTCTTCATAGGCCCGAGTCCGAGGACCATAAAGTGCCTTGGTTCTGTCCAAAAGTCTTTTAAGTAGTTGGTTTCCCCATAGGGTTGAGTCTGAGGACCATACAATGCCTTGGTTCTGTCCAGAACCCTTTGAATCTTTCTTTGAAGTAGTTGGTTTCCCCATAGGCCTGAGTTCGAGGATCACACAGTGCCTTGGTTCTGTCAAAAACCCTTTTAAGTAGTTGGTTTCCCTGTAGGCCTGAGTCCGAGGACCATACAGTGCCTTGGTTCAGTCCAAAAGTCTTTTTATCTTTCTTTTAAGTAGTTGGTTTCCCCATAGGCTTGAGTCCGAGGATAATACAGTGCTTTGGTTCTGTCCAAAACTATTTTAAGTAGTTGGTTTCCCCATAGGCCCGAGTCCGAGGACAATACATTGCCTTAGTTCTGTCCAAAACTCTTTTAATCATTCTTTTAAGTAGTTGGATTCCCCATAGGCCCGAGTCCGAGGATCATACTGTACCTTGGTTCAGTCCAAAACTCTTTTAAGTAGTTGGTTTCCCCATAGGCTTGAGTCCGAGGACCATACAATGCCTTAGTTCTGTCCAAAACTCTTTTAATCTTTCTTTTAAGTAGTTGGTTTCCCCGTAGGCTTGAGTCCGAGGATAATAGAGTGCTTTGGTTCTGTCCAAAACTCTTTTAAGTAGTTGGTTTCCCCCATAGGCCCGAGTCCGAGGACCATACATTGCCTTAGTTCTGTCCAAAACTCTTTTAATCATTCTTTTAAGTAGTTGGATTCCCCATAGGCCCGAGTCCGAGGATCATACAGTACCTTGGTTCAGTCCAAAACTCTTTTAAGTAGTTGGTTTCCCCATAGGCTTGAGTCCGAGGACTGTTCTGTCCAAAATTCTTTTAAGTAGTTGGTTTCCCCATAGGCTTGAGTCCGAGGACCATACAACGCCTTGGTTTTGTCCAAACTCTATTAAGAAGTTGGTTTCCCTATAGGCCAAGTCCGAGGACCATACAATGCCTTGGTTCTGTCCAGAACTCTTTTAATCTTTCTTTTAAGTAGTTGGCTTCCCCATAGGCCCGAGTCCGACGACCATACAGTGCCTTGGTTCTGTCAAAAACCCTTTTAAGTAGTTGGTTTCCCCATGGGCTTGAGTCCGAGGACCATACAGTGCCTTGGTTCAGTCCAAAACTCTTTTTATCTTTCTTTTAAGTAGTTGATTTCCCCATAGGCCCGAGTCCGAGGGCCATAAAGTGCCTTGGTTCTGTCCAAAAGTCTTTTAAGTAGTTGGTTTCCCCATAGGGTTGAGTCTGAGGACCATATAATGCCTTGGTTCTGTCCAGAACCCTTTGAATCTTTCTTTGAAGTAGTTGGTTTCCCCATAGGCCCGAGTTCGAGGACCATACAGTGCCTTAGTTCTGTCAAAAACTCTTTTAAGTAGTTGGTTTCCCTGTAGGCCTGAGTCCGAGGACCATACAGTGCCTTGGTTCTGTCCCAAACTCTTTTAAGTAGTTGGTTTCCCCATAGGCCCGAGTCCGAGGACCATACAATGCCTTAGTTCTGTCCAAAACTCTTTTAATCTTTCTTTTAATTAGTTGGTTTCCCCGTAGGCTTGAGTCCGAGGATAATATAGTGCTTTGGTTCTGTCCAAAACTCTTTTAAGTAGTTGGTTTCCCCATAGGCCCGAGTCCGAAGACCATACATTGCCTTAGTTCTGTCCAAAACTCTTTTAATCATTCTTTTAAGTAGTTGGATTCCCCATAGGCCCGAGTCCGAGGATCATACAGTACCTTGGTTCAGTCCAAAACTCTTTTAAGTAGTTGGTTTCCCCATAGGCTTGTGTCCGAGGACTGTTCTGTCCAAAATTCTTTTAAGTAGTTGGTTTCCCCATAGGCTTGAGTCCGAGGACCATACAACGCCTTGGTTTTGTCCAAACTCCATTAAGAAGTTGGTTTCCCTATAGGCCAAGTCCGAGGACCATACAATGCCATGGTTCTGTCCAGAACTCTTTTAATCTTTCTTTTAAGTAGTTGGTTTCCCCATAGGCCCGAGTCCGAGGACCATAAAGTGCCTTGGTTCTGTCCAAAAGTATTTTAAGTAGTTGGTTTCCCCATAGGGTTGAGTCTGAGGACCATATAATGCCTTGGTTCTGTCCAGAACCCTTTGAATCTTTCTTTGAAGTAGTTGGTTTCCCCATAGGCCCGAGTTCGAGGACCATACAGTGCCTTGGTTCTGTCAAAAACCCTTTTAAGTAGTTGGTTTCCCTGTAGGCCTGAGTCCGAGGACCATACAGTTCCTTGGTTCAGTCCAAAAGTCTTTTTATCTTTCTTTTAAGTAGTTGGTTTCCCCATAGGCTTGAGTCCGAGGATAATACAGTGCTTTGGTTCTGTCCAAAACTATTTTAAGTAGTTGGTTTCCCCATAGGCCCGAGTCCGAGGACAATACATTGCCTTAGTTCTGTCCAAAACTCTTTTAATCATTCTTTTAAGTAGTTGGATTCCCCAGAGGCCCGAGTCCGAGGATCATACAGTACCTTGGTTCAGTCCAAAACTCTTTTAAGTAGTTGGTTTCCCCATAGGCTTAACTCCGAGGACCATACAATGCCTTAGTTCTGTCCAAAACTCTTTTAAGTAGTTGGTTTCCCCATAGGCCCGAGTCCGAGGACCATACAATGCCTTAGTTCTGTCCAAAACTCTTTTAATCTTCCTTTTAAGTAGTTGGTTTCCCCATAGGCCCGAGTCCGAGGATCATACAGTGCCTTGGTTCTGTCCAAAACCCTTTTAAGTAGTTGTTTTCCCCATAGGCCCGAGTCCGAGGACCATACAATGCCTTGGTTCTGTCCCAAACTCTTTTAATCTTTCTTTTAAGTAATTGGTTTCCCTATAGGCATGAGTTCGAGGACCAGACAGTGCCTTAGATCTGTCCAAAAGTCTTTTAAGTAGTTGGTTTCCACATAGGCTTTTGTCCGCGGACCATACAGTGCCTTGGTTCTGTCCAAAACTCTTTTAAGTAGTTGGTTTCCCCATAGGCTTGAGTCTGAGGACCATACATTGCCTTGGTTCTGTCCAAAACTCTTTTAATCTTTCTTTTAAGTAGTTGGTTTCCCCATAGGCCGGAGTCCGAGGATAATACAGTGCCTTGGTTCTGTCCAAAACTCTTTTGAGTAGTTGTTTTCCCAATAGGCCCGAGTCCGAGGATCATACAGTGCCTTGGTTCTGTCCAAAACTCTTTTAAGTAGTTGGTTTCCCCATAGGCTTTTGTCCGAGGACCATACCGTGCCTTGGTTCCGTCCAAAACTCTTTTAAATAGTTGGTTTCCCCATAGGGTTGAGTCCGAGGACCATACATTGCCTTGGTTCTGTCCAAAACTCTTTTAATCTTTTTTTTAAGTAGTTGGTTTCCCCATAGGCTTTTGTCCGAGGACCATACAGTGCCCTGGTTCTGTCCAAAACTCTTTTAAGTAGTTGGTTTCCCCATAGGCCCGAGTCCGAGGACCATACAATGCCTTCGTTCTGTGCAAAACTCTTTTAATCTTTCTTTTAAGTAGTTGGTTTCCCCATAGGCTTTTCTCCGAGGACCATACAGTGCCTTGGTTCTGTCCAATACTCTTTTAAGTAGTTGGTTTCCCCATAGGCTTCAGTCCGAGGACCATACATTGCCTTGGTTCTGTCCAAAACTCTTTTAATCTTTCTTTTAAGTAGTTGGTTTCCCCATAGGCTTTTGTCCGAGGTCCATACAGTACCATGGTTCTGTCCGAACCTCTTTTAATTAGTTGGTTTCCCCATAGGCTTGAGTACGAGGACCATACAGTGCCTTGGTTCTGTCCAAAACTCTTTTAAGTGGTTGGTTTCCCCATAGGCCCGAGTCCGAGGACCATACAATGCCTTAGTTCTGTCCAAAACTCTTTTAATCTTCCTTTTAAGTAGTTGGTTTCCCCATAGGCCCGAGTCCGAGGATCATACAGTGCCTTGGTTCTGTCCAAAACCCTTTTAAGTAGTTGTTTTCCCCAATGGCTTGAGTCCGAGGACCATATAGTGCTTTGGTTCTTTCCAAAACTCTTTTAATCTTTCTTTTAAGTAGTTGGTTTCCGCATAGGCTTGAGTCCGAGGACCATATAGTGCCTCGGTTCTGTCCAAAACTCTTTTAAGTAGTTGGTTTCCCCATAGGCCTGAGTCCGAGGACTATACAATGCCTTGGTTCTGTCCCAAACTCTTTGAATCTTTCTTTTAAGTAGTTGGTTTCCCTATAGGCTTGAGTTCGAGGACCAGACAGTGCCTTAGATCTGTCCAAAAGTCTTTTAAGTAGTTGGTATCCACATAGGCTTTTGTCCGAGGACCATACAGTGCCTTGGTTCTGTCCAAAACTCTTTTAAGTAGTTGGTTTCCCCATAGGCTTGAGTTTGAGGACCATACATTGCCTTGGTTCTGTCCAAAACTCTTTTAATCTTTCTTTTAAGTAGTTGGTTTCCCCATAGGCCCGAGTCCGAGGACCATACAATGCCTTGGTTCTGTCCCAAACTCTTTTAATCTTTCTTTTAAGTAGTTGGTTTCCCTATAGGCTTGAGTTCGAGGACCAGACAGTGCTTTAGATCTGTCCAAAAGTCTTTTAAGTAGTTGGTTTCCACATAGGCTTTTGTCCGAGGACCATACAGTGCCTTGGTTCTGTCCAAATCTCTTTTAAGTAGTTGGTTTCGCCATAGGCTTAAGTCCGAGGACCATACAGTGCCTTGGTTCTGTCCAAAACTCTTTTAAGTAGTTGGTTTCCCCATAGGCCCGAGTCCGAGGACCATACAATGCCTTAGTTCTGTCCAAAACTCTTTTCATCTTTCTTTTAAGTAGTTGGTTTCCCCATAGGCCCGAGTCCGAGGACCATACAATGCCTTGGTTCTGTCCCAAACTCTTTTAATCTTTCTTTTAAGTAGTTGGTTTCCCCATAGGCCCGAGTCCGAGGATCATACAGTGCCTTGGTTCTGTCCAAAACTCTTTTAAGTAGTTGGTTTCCCCATAGGCTTTTGTCCGAGGACCATACAGTTCCTTAATTCTGTCCAAAACTCTTTTAAATAGTTGGTTTCCCCATAGGCTTGAGTCTGAGGACCATACAGCGCCTTGGTTCTGTCGAAAACTCTTTTAAGTAGTTGGTTTCCCAATAGGCTTGACTCCGAGGAC
The DNA here is from genome assembly GCF_932294415.1 of Quercus robur. Classification (NCBI taxonomy): domain Eukaryota; kingdom Viridiplantae; phylum Streptophyta; class Magnoliopsida; order Fagales; family Fagaceae; genus Quercus; species Quercus robur. The sequence goes on along the minus strand of NC_065537.1, from coordinate 30,050,472 downwards.
CATACAGTGCCTTGGTTCTGTCCAAAACTCTTTGAAGCAGTTGGTTTCCCCAAAGGCTTGAGTCTGAGGACCATACATTGCCTTGGTTCTGTCCAAAACTCTTTTAATCTTTCTTTTAAGTAGTTGGTTTCCCCATAGGCCCGAGTCCGAGGATAATACAGTGTCTTGGTTCTGTCCAAAACTCTTTTAAGTAGTTGGTTTCCCCATAGGCCCGAGTCCGACGACCATACAATGCCTTAGTTATGTCTAAAACTCTTTTAATCTTTCTTTTAAGTAGTTGGTTTCCCCATAGGCCCGAGTCCGAGGATCATACAGTGCCTTGGTTCTGTCCAAAACTCTTTTAAGTAGTTGGTTTCCCCATAGGCTTTTGTCCGAGGACCATATGGTGCCTTGGTTCCGTCCAAAACTCTTTTAAGTAGTTGGTTTCCCCATAGGGTTGAGTCCGAGGACCATACATTGGCTTGGTTCTGTCCAAAACTCTTTTAATCTTTTTTTTAAGTAGTTCGTTTCCCCATAGGCTTTTGTTCGAGGACCATACAGTGCCCTGGTTCTGTCCAAAACTCTTTTAAGTAGTTGGTTTCCCCATAGGCTTCAGTCCGAGGACCATACATTGCCTTGGTTCTGTCCAAAACACTTTTAATCTTTCTTTTAAGTAGTTGGTTTCCCCATAGGCTTTTGTCCGAGGTCCATACAGTACCATGGTTCTGTCCAAAACTCTTTTAAGTAGTTGGTTTCCCCATAGGCCCGAGTCCGAGGACCTTACAATGCCTTCGTTCTGTGCAAAACTCTTTTAATCTTTCTTTTAAGTAGTTGGTTTCCCCATAGGCTTTTCTCCGAGGACCATACAGTGCCTTGGTTCTGTCCAATACTCTTTTAAGTAGTTGGTTTCCCCATAGGCTTCAGTCCGAGGACCATACATTGCCTTGGTTCTGTCCAAAACACTTTTAATCTTTCTTTTAAGTAGTTGGTTTCCCCATAGGCTTTTGTCCGAGGTCCATACAGTACCATGGTTCTGTCCGAACCTCTTTTAAGTAGTTGGTTTCCCCATAGGCTTGAGTCCGAGGACCATACAGTGCCTTGGTTTTGTCCCAAACTCTTTTAAGTAGTTGGTTTCCCCATAGGCCCGAGTCCGAGGACCATACAATGCCTTAGTTCTGTCCAAAACTCTTTTAATCTTCCTTTTAAGTAGTTGGTTTCCCCATAGGCCCGATTCCGAGGATCATACAGTGCCTTGGTTCTGTCCAAAACCCTTTTAAGTAGTTGTTTTCCCCAATGGCTTGAGTCCGAGGACCATATATTGCTTTGGTTCTTTCCAAAACTCTTTTAATCTTTCTTTTAAGTAGTTGGTTTCCGCATAGGCTTGAGTCCGAGGACCATATAGTGCCTCGGTTCTGTCCAAAACTCTTTTAAGTAGTTGGTTTCCCCATAGGCCCGAGTCTGAGGACCATACAATGCCTTGGTTCTGTCCCAAACTCTTTTAATCTTTCTTTTAAGTAATTGGTTTCCCTATAGACATGAGTTCGAGGACCAGACAGTGCCTTAGATCTGTCCAAAAGTCTTTTAAGTAGTTGGTTTCCACATAGGCTTTTGTCCGAGGACCATACAGTGCCTTGGTTCTGTCCAAAACTCTTTTAAGTAGTTGGTTTCCCCATAGGCTTGAGTTTGAGGACCATACATTGCCTTGGTTCTGTCCAAAACTCTTTTAATCTTTCTTTTAAGTAGTTGGTTTCCCCATAGGCCGGAGTCCGAGGATAATACAGTGCCTTGGTTCTGTCCAAAACTCTTTTAAGTAGTTGGTTTCCCCATAGGACCGAGTTCGAGGACCATACAATGCCTTAGTTCTGTCCAGAATTCTTTAAATCTTTCTTTTAAGTAGTTGATTTCCCCATAGGCTTGAGTTCGAGGACCATACAGTGCCCTGGTTCTGTCCAAGACTCTTTTAAGTTGTTGGTTTCCCTAGAGGCTTGAGTTTGAGGACCATACAGTGCCTCGGTCCTGTCCCAAACTCTTTTAAGTAGTTGGTTTCCCCGTAGGCCCGAGTCCGACGACCATACAATGCCTTAGTTCTGTCTAAAACTCTTTTAATCTTTCTTTTAAGTAGTTGGTTTCCCCATAGGCCCGAGTCCGAGGATCATACAGTGCCTTGGTTCTGTCCAAAACTCTTTTAAGTAGTTGGTTTCCCCGTAGGCTTGAGTCCGAAGAATATAAAGTACCTTGCTTCTGTCCAAAACTTTTTTAATCTTTCTTTTAAGTAGTTGGTTTCCCCATAGGCCCGAATCCGAGGACCATACAATGCCTTGGTTCTGTACAAAACTCTTTTAATCTTTCTTTTGAGTAGTTGTTTTCCCAATAGGCCCGAGTCCGAGGACCATACAGTGCCTTGGTTCTGTCCAAAACTCTTTTAAGTAGTTGGTTTCCCCATAGGCTTTTGTCCGAGGACCATACAGTGCCTTGGTCTTGTCGAAAACTCTTTTAAGTAGTTGGTTTCCCCATAGGCTTGAGTCTGAGGACCATACATTGCCTTGGTTCTGTCCAAAACTCTTTTAATCTTTCTTTTAAGTAGTTGGTTTCCGCATAGGCCGGAGTCCGAGGATAATACAGTGCCTTGGTTCTGTCCAAAACTCTTTTAAGTAGTTGGTTTCCCCATAGGACCGAGTTCGAGGACCATACAATGCCTTAGTTCTGTCCAGAATTCTTTAAATCTTTCTTTTAAGTAGTTGATTTCCCCATAGGCTTGAGTTCGAGGACCATACAGTGCCCTGGTTCTGTCCAAGACTCTTTTAAGTTGTTGGTTTCCCTAGAGGCTTGAGTCTGAGGACCATACAGTGCCTCGGTTCTGTCCCAAACTCTTTTAAGTAGTTGGTTTCCCCGTAGGTTTGAGTCCGAAGAATATAAAGTACCTTGCTTCTGTCCAAAAATTTTTTAATCTTTCTTTTAAGTAGTTGGTTTCCCCATAGGCCCGAATCCGAGGACCATACAATGCCTTGGTTTTGTACAAAACTCTTTTAATCTTTCTTTTGAGTAGTTGTTTTCCCAATAGGCCCGAGTCCGAGGATCATACAGTGCCTTGGTTCTGTCCAAAACTCTTTTAAGTAGTTGGTTTCCCCATAGGCTTTTGTCCGAGGACCATACCGTGCCTTGGTTCCGTCCAAAACTCTTTTAAATAGTTGGGTTCCCCATAGGGTTGAGTCCGAGGACCATACATTGCCTTGGTTCTGTCCAAAACTCTTTTAATCTTTTTTTTAAGTAGTTGGTTTCCCCATAGGCTTTTGTCCGAGGACCATACAGTGCCCTGGTTCTGTCCAAAACTCTTTTAAGTAGTTGGTTTCCCCATAGGCCCGAGTCCGAGGACCATACAATGCCTTCGTTCTGTGCAAAACTCTTTTAATCTTTCTTTTAAGTAGTTGGTTTCCCCATAGGCTTTTCTCCGAGGACCATACAGTGCCTTGGTTCTGTCCAATACTCTTTTAAGTAGTTGGTTTCCCCATAGGCTTCAGTCCGAGGACCATACATTGCGTTGGTTCTGTCCAAAACTCTTTTAATCTTTCTTTTAAGTAGTTGGTTTCCCCATAGGCTTTTGTCCGAGGTCCATACAGTACCATGGTTCTGTCCGAACCTCTTTTAATTAGTTGGGTTCCCCATAGGCTTGAGTCCGAGGACCATACAGTGCCTTGGTTCTGTCCAAAACTCTTTTAAGTAGTTGGTTTCCCCATAGGCCCGAGTCCGAGGACCATACAATGCCTTAGTTCTGTCCAAAACTCTTTTAATCTTCCTTTTAAGTAGTTGGTTTCCCCATAGGCCCGAGTCCGAGGATCATACAGTGCCTTGGTTCTGTCCAAAACCCCTTTAAGTAGTTGTTTTCCCCATAGGTCCGAGTCCGAGGACCATACAATGCCTTGGTTCTGTCCCAAACTCTTTTAATCTTTCTTTTAAGTAATTGGTTTCCCTATAGGCATGAGTTCGAGGACCAGACAGTGCCTTAGATCTGTCCAAAAGTCTTTTAAGTAGTTGGTTTCCACATAGGCTTTTGTCTGCGGACCATACAGTGCCTTGGTTCTGTCCAAAACTCTTTTAAGTACTTGGTTTCCCCATAGGCTTGAGTCTGAGGAACATACATTGCCTTGGTTCTGTCCAAAACTCTTTTAATCTTTCTTTTAAGTAGTTGGTTTCCCCATAGGCCGGAGTCCGAGGATAATACAGTGCCTTGGTTCTGTCCAAAACTCTTTTAAGTAGTTGGTTTCCTCATAGGACCGAGTTCGAGGACCATACAATGCCTTAGTTCTGTCCAGAATTCTTTAAATCTTTCTTTTAAGTAGTTGATTTCCCCATAGGCTTGAGTTCGAGGACCATACAGTGCCCTGGTTCTGTCCAAGACTCTTTTAAGTTGTTGGTTTCCCTAGAGGCTTGAGTCTGAGGACCATACAGTGCCTCGGTCCTGTCCCAAACTCTTTTAAGTAGTTGGTTTCCCCGTAGGCCCGAGTCCGACGACCATACAATGCCTTAGTTCTGTCTAAAACTCTTTTAATCTTTCTTTTAAGTAGTTGGTTTCCCCATAGGCCCGAGTCCGAGGATCATACAGTGCCTTGGTTCTGTCCAAAACTCTTTTAAGTAGTTGGTTTCCCCGTAGGCTTGAGTCCGAAGAATATAAAGTACCTTGCTTCTGTCCAAAACTTTTTTAATCTTTCTTTTAAGTAGTTGGTTTCCCCATAGGCCCGAATCCGAGGACCATACAATGCCTCGGTTCTGTACAAAACTCTTTTAATCTTTCTTTTGAGTAGTTGTTTTCCCAATAGGCCCGAGTCTGAGGACCATACAGTGCCTTGGTTCTGTCCAAAACTCTTTTAAGTAGTTGGTTTCCCCATAGGCTTTTGTCCGAGGAACATACAGTGCCTTGGTCTTGTCGAAAACTCTTTTAAGTAGTTGGTTTCCCCATAGGCTTGAGTCTGAGGACCATACATTGCCTTGGTTCTGTCCAAAACTCTTTTAATCTTTCTTTTAAGTAGTTGGTTTCCGCATATGCCGGAGTCCGAGGATAATACAGTGCCTTGGTTCTGTCCAAAACTCTTTTAAGTAGTTGGTTTCCCCATAGGACCGAGTTCGAGGACCATACAATGCCTTAGTTCTGTCCAGAATTCTTTAAATCTTTCTTTTAAGTAGTTGATTTCCCCATAGGCTTGAGTTCGAGGACCATACAGTGCCCTGGTTCTGTCCAAGACTCTTTTAAGTTGTTGGTTTCCCTAGAGGCTTGAGTCTGAGGACCATACAGTGCCTCGGTTCTGTCCCAAACTCTTTTAAGTAGTTGGTTTCCCCGTAGGCTTGAGTCCGAAGAATATAAAGTACCTTGCTTCTGTCCAAAACTTTTTTAATCTTTCTTTTAAGTAGTTGGTTTCACCATAGGCCCGAATCCGAGGACCATACAATGCCTTGGTTTTGTACAAAACTCTTTTAATCTTTCTTTTGAGTAGTTGTTTTCCCAATAGGCCCGAGTCCGAGGATCATACAGTGCCTTGGTTCTGTCCAAAACTCTTTTAAGTAGTTGGTTTCCCCATAGGCTTTTGTCCGAGGACCATACCGTGCCTTGGTTCCGTCCAAAACTCTTTTAAATAGTTGGTTTCCCCATAGGGTTGAGTCCGAGGACCATACATTGCCTTGGTTCTGTCCAAAACTCTTTTAATCTTTTTTTTAAGTAGTTGGTTTCCCCATAGGCTTTTGTCCGAGGACCATACAGTGCCCTGGTTCTGTCCAAAACTCTTTTAAGTAGTTGGTTTCCCCATAGGCCCGAGTCCGAGGACCATACAATGCCTTCGTTCTGTGCAAAACTCTTTTAATCTTTCTTTTAAGTAGTTGGTTTCCCCATAGGCTTTTCTCCGAGGACCATACAGTGCCTTGGTTCTGTCCAATACTCTTTTAAGTAGTTGGTTTCCCCATAGGCTTCAGTCCGAGGACCATACATTGCCTTGGTTCTGTCCAAAACACTTTTAATCTTTCTTTTTAGTAGTTGGTTTCCCCATAGGCTTTTGTCCGAGGTCCATACAGTACCATGGTTCTGTCCGAACCTCTTTTAATTAGTTGGTTTCCCCATAGGCTTGAGTCCGAGGACCATACAGTGCCTTGGTTCTGTCCAAAACTCTTTTAAGTAGTTGGTTTCCCCATAGGCCCGAGTCCGAGGACCATACAATGCCTTAGTTCTGTCCAAAACTCTTTTAATCTTCCTTTTAAGTAGTTGGTTTCCCCATAGGCCCGAGTCCGAGGATCATACAGTGCCTTGGTTCTGTCCAAAACCCTTTTAAGTAGTTGTTTTCCCCAATGGCTTGAGTCCGAGGACCATATAGTGCTTTGGTTCTTTCCAAAACTCTTTTAATCTTTCTTTTAAGTAGTTGGTTTCCGCATAGGCTTGAGTCCGAGGACCATATAGTGCCTCGGTTCTGTCCAAAACTCTTTTAAGTAGTTGGTTTCCCCATAGGCCTGAGTCCGAGGACCATACAATGCCTTGGTTCTGTCCCAAACTCTTTGAATCTTTCTTTTAAGTAGTTGGTTTCCCTATAGGCTTGAGTTCGAGGACCAGACAGTGCCTTAGATCTGTCCAAAAGTCTTTTAAGTAGTTGGTATCCACATAGGCTTTTGTCCGAGGACCATACAGTGCCTTGGTTCTGTCCAAAACTCTTTTAAGTAGTTGGTTTCCCCATAGGCTTGAGTTTGAGGACCATACATTGCCTTGGTTCTGTCCAAAACTCTTTTAATCTTTCTTTTAAGTAGTTGGTTTCCCCATAGGCCCGAGTCCGAGGACCATACAATGCCTTGGGTCTGTCCCAAACTCTTTTAATCTTTCTTTTAAGTAGTTGGTTTCCCTATAGGCTTGAGTTCGAGGACCAGACAGTGCTTTAGATCTGTCCAAAAGTCTTTTAAGTAGTTGGTTTCCACATAGGCTTTTGTCCGAGGACCATACAGTGCCTTGGTTCTGTCCAAATCTCTTTTAAGTAGTTGGTTTCGCCATAGGCTTAAGTCCGAGGACCATACAGTGCCTTGGTTCTGTCCAAAACTCTTTTAAGTAGTTGGTTTCCCCATAGGCCCGAGTTCGAGGACCATACAATGCCTTTGTTCTGTCCAAAACTCTTTTCATCTTTCTTTTAAGTAGTTGGTTTCCCCATAGGCCCGAGTCCGAGGACCATACAATGCCTTGGTTCTATCCCAAACTCTTTTAATCTTTCTTTTAAGTAGTTGGTTTCCCCATAGGCCCGAGTCCGAGGATCATACAGTGCCTTGGTTCTGTCCAAAACTCTTTTAAGTAGTTGGTTTCCCCATAGGCTTTTGTCCGAGGACCATACAGTTCCTTAATTCTGTCCAAAACTCTTTTAAATAGTTGGTTTCCCCATAGGCTTGAGTCTGAGGACCATACAGCGCCTTGGTTCTGTCGAAAACTCTTTTAAGTAGTTGGTTTCCCAATAGGCTTGACTCCGAGGACCATACAGTGCCTTGGTTCTGTCCAAAACTCTTTGAAGCAGTTGGTTTCCCCAAAGGCTTGAGTCTGAGGACCATACATTGCCTTGGTTCTGTCCAAAACTCTTTTTATCTTTCTTTTAAGTAGTTGGTTTCCCCATAGGCCCGAGTCCGAGAATAATACAGTGTCTTGGTTCTGTCCAAAACTCTTTTAAGTAGTTGGTTTCCCCATAGGCCCGAGTCCGACGACCATACAATGCCTTAGTTATGTCTAAAACTCTTTTAATCTTTCTTTTAAGTAGTTGGTTTCCCCATAGGCCCGAGTCCGAGGATCATACAGTGCCTTAGTTCTGTCCAAAACTCTTTTAAGTAGTTGGTTTCCAATAGGCTTTTGTCCGAGGACCATATGGTGCCTTGGTTCCGTCCAAAACTCTTTTAAGTAGTTGGTTTCCCCATAGGGTTGAGTCCGAGGACCATACATTGGCTTGGTTCTGTCCAAAACTCTTTTAATCTTTTTTTTAAGTAGTTCGTTTCCCCATAGGCTTTTGTTCGAGGACCATACAGTGCCCTGGTTCTGTCCAAAACTCTTTTAAGTAGTTGGTTTCCCCATAGGCCCGAGTCCGAGGACCTTACAATGCCTTCGTTCTGTGCAAAACTCTTTTAATCTTTCTTTTAAGTAGTTGGTTTTCCCATAGGCTTTTCTCCGAGGACCATACAGTGCCTTGGTTCTGTCCAATACTCTTTTAAGTAGTTGGTTTCCCCATAGGCTTCAGTCCGAGGACCATACATTGCCTTGGTTCTGTCCAAAACACTTTTAATCTTTCTTTTAAGTAGTTGGTTTCCCCATAGGCTTTTGTCCGAGGTCCATACAGTACCATGGTTCTGTCCGAACCTCTTTTAAGTAGTTGGTTTCCCCATAGGCTTGAGTCCGAGGACCATACAGTGCCTTGGTTCTGTCCCAAACTCTTTTAAGTTGTTGGTTTCCCCATAGGCCCGAGTCCGAGGACCATACAATGCCTTAGTTCTGTCGAAAACTCTTTTAATCTTCCTTTTAAGTAGTTGGTTTCCCCATAGGCCCGATTCCGAGGATCATACAGTGCCTTGGTTCTGTCCAAAACCCTTTTAAGTAGTTGTTTTCCCCAATGGCTTGAGTCCGAGGACCATATATTGCTTTGGTTCTTTCCAAAACTCTTTTAATCTTTCTTTTAAGTAGTTGGTTTCCGCATAGGCTTGAGTCCGAGGACCATATAGTGCCTCGGTTCTGTCCAAAACTCTTTTAAGTAGTTGGTTTCCCCATAGGCCCGAGTCTGAGGACCATACAATGCCTTGGTTCTGTCCCAAACTCTTTTAATCTTTCTTTTAAGTAATTGGTTTCCCTATAGACATGAGTTCGAGGACCAGACAGTGCCTTAGATCTGTCCAAAAGTCTTTTAAGTAGTTGGTTTCCACATAGGCTTTTGTCCGAGGACCATACAGTGCCTTGGTTCTGTCCAAAACTCTTTTAAGTAGTTGGTTTCCCCATAGGCTTGAGTCTGAGGACCATACATTGCCTTGGTTCTGTCCAAAACTCTTTTAATCTTTCTTTTAAGTAGTTGGTTTCCCCATAGGCCGGAGTCCGAGGATAATACAGTGCCTTGGTTCTGTCCAAAACTCTTTTGAGTAGTTGTTTTCCCAATAGGCCCGAGTCCGAGGATCATACAGTGCCTTGGTTCTGTCCAAAACTCTTTTAAGTAGTTGGTTTCCCATAGGCTTTTGTCCGAGGACCATACCGTGCCTTGGTTCCGTCCAAAACTCTTTTAAATAGTTGGTTTCCCCATAGGGTTGAGTCCGAGGACCATACATTGCCTTGGTTCTGTCCAAAACTCTTTTAATCTTTTTTTTAAGTAGTTGGTTTCCCCATAGGCTTTTGTCCGAGGACCATACAGTGCCCTGGTTCTGTCCAAAACTCTTTTAAGTAGTTGGTTTCCCCATAGGCCCGAGTCCGAGGACCATACAATGCCTTCGTTCTGTGCAAAACTCTTTTAATCTTTCTTTTAAGTAGTTGGTTTCCCCATAGGCTTTTCTCCGAGGACCATACAGTGCCTTGGTTCTGTCCAATACTCTTTTAAGTAGTTGGTTTCCCCATAGGCTTCAGTCCGAGGACCATACATTGCCTTGGTTCTGTCCAAAACTCTTTTAATCTTTCTTTTAAGTAGTTGGTTTCCCCATAGGCTTTTGTCCGAGGTCCATACAGTACCATGGTTCTGTCCGAACCTCTTTTAATTAGTTGGTTTCCCCATAGGCTTGAGTCCGAGGACCATACAGTGCCTTGGTTCTGTCCAAAACTCTTTTAAGTAGTTGGTTTCCCCATAGGCCCGAGTCCGAGGACCATACAATGCCTTAGTTCTGTCCAAAACTCTTTTAATCTTCCTTTTAAGTAGTTGGTTTCCCCATAGGCCCGAGTCCGAGGATCATACAGTGCCTTGGTTCTGTCCAAAACTCTTTTAAGTAGTTGGTTTCCCCATAGGCTTTTGTCCGAGGACCATACCGTGCCTTGGTTCCGTCCAAAACTCTTTTAAATAGTTGGTTTCCCCATAGGGTTGAGTCCGAGGACCATACATTGCCTTGGTTCTGTCCAAAACTCTTTTAATCTTTTTTTTAAGTAGTTGGTTTCCCCATAGGCTTTTGTCCGAGGACCATACAGTGCCTTGGTTCTGTCCAAAACTCTTTTAAGTAGTTGGTTTCCCCATAGGCTTGAGTTTGAGGACCATACATTGCCTTGGTTCTGTCCAAAACTCTTTTAATCTTTCTTTTAAGTAGTTGGTTTCCCCATAGGCCCGAGTCCGAGGACCATACAATGCCTTGGTTCTGTCCCAAACTCTTTTAATCTTTCTTTTAAGTAGTTGGTTTCCCTATAGGCTTGAGTTCGAGGACCAGACAGTGCTTTAGATCTGTCCAAAAGTCTTTTAAGTAGTTGGTTTCCACATAGGCTTTTGTCCGAGGACCATACAGTGCCTTGGTTCTGTCCAAATCTCTTTTAAGTAGTTGGTTTCGCCATAGGCTTAAGTCCGAGGACCATACAGTGCCTTGGTTCAGTCCAAAACTCTTTTAAGTAGTTGGTTTCCCCATAGGCCCGAGTCCGAGGACCATACAATGCCTTAGTTCTGTCCAAAACTCTTTTCATCTTTCTTTTAAGTAGTTGGTTTCCCCATAGGCCCGAGTCTGTGGACCATACAATGCCTTGGTTCTGTCCCAAACTCTTTTAATCTTTCTTTTAAGTAGTTGGTTTCCCCATAGGCCCGAGTCCGAGGATCATACAGTGCCTTGGCTCTGTCCAAAACTCTTTTAAGTAGTTGGTTTCCCCATAGGCTTTTGTCCGAGGACCATACAGTTCCTTAATTCTGTCCAAAACTCTTTTAAATAGTTGGTTTCCCCATAGGCTTGAGTCTGAGGATCATACAGCGCCTTGGTTCTGTCGAAAACTCTTTTAAGTAGTTGGTTTCCCAATAGGCTTGACTCCGAGGACCATACAGTGCCTTGGTTCTGTCCAAAACTCTTTGAAGCAGTTGGTTTCCCCAAAGGCTTGAGTCTGAGGACCATACATTGCCTTGGTTCTGTCCAAAACTCTTTTAATCTTTCTTTTAAGTAGTTGGTTTCCCCATAGGCCCGAGTCCGAGGATAATACAATGTCTTGGTTCTGTCCAAAACTCTTTTAAGTAGTTGGTTTCCCCACAGGCCCGAGTCCGACGACCATACAATGCCTTAGTTATGTCTAAAACTCTTTTAATCTTTCTTTTAAGTAGTTGGTTTCCCCATAGGCCCGAGTCCGAGGATCATACAGTGCCTTGGTTCTGTCCAAAACTCTTTTAAGTAGTTGGTTTCCCCATAGGCTTTTGTCCGAGGACCATATGGTGCCTTGGTTCCGTCCAAAACTCTTTTAAGTAGTTGGTTTCCCCATAGGGTTGAGTCCGAGGACCATACATTGGCTTGGTTCTGTCCAAAACTCTTTTAATCTTTTTTTTAAGTAGTTCGTTTCCCCATAGGCTTTTGTTCGAGGACCATACAGTGCCCTGGTTCTGTCCAAAACTCTTTTAAGTAGTTGGTTTCCCCATAGGCCCGAGTCCGAGGACCTTACAATGCCTTCGTTCTGTGCAAAACTCTTTTAATCTTTCTTTTAAGTAGTTGGTTTCCCCATAGGCCCGATTCCGAGGATCATACAGTGCCTTGGTTCTGTCCAAAACCCTTTTAAGTAGTTGTTTTCCCCAATGGCTTGAGTCCGAGGACCATATATTGCTTTGGTTCTTTCCAAAACTCTTTTAATCTTTCTTTTAAGTAGTTGGTTTCCGCATAGGCTTGAGTCCGAGGACCATATAGTGCCTCGGTTCTGTCCAAAACTCTTTTAAGTAGTTGGTTTCCCCATAGGCCCGAGTCTGAGGACCATACAATGCCTTGGTTCTGTCCCAAACTCTTTTAATCTTTCTTTTAAGTAATTGGTTTCCCTATAGACATGAGTTCGAGGACCAGACAGTGCCTTAGATCTGTCCAAAAGTCTTTTAAGTAGTTGGTTTCCACATAGGCTTTTGTCCGAGGACCATACAGTGCCTTGGTTCTGTCCAAAACTCTTTTAAGTAGTTGGTTTCCCCATAGGCTTGAGTCTGAGGACCATACATTGCCTTGGTTCTGTCCAAAACTCTTTTAATCTTTCTTTTAAGTAGTTGGTTTCCCCATAGGCCCGATTCCGAGGATCATACAGTGCCTTGGTTCTGTCCAAAACCCTTTTAAGTAGTTGTTTTCCCCAATGGCTTGAGTCCGAGGACCATATATTGCTTTGGTTCTTTCCAAAACTCTTTTAATCTTTCTTTTAAGTAGTTGGTTTCCGCATAGGCTTGAGTCCGAGGACCATATAGTGCCTCGGTTCTGTCCAAAACTCTTTTAAGTAGTTGGTTTCCCCATAGGCCCGAGTCTGAGGACCATACAATGCCTTGGTTCTGTCCCAAACTCTTTTAATCTTTCTTTTAAGTAATTGGTTTCCCTATAGACATGAGTTCGAGGACCAGACAGTGCCTTAGATCTGTCCAAAAGTCTTTTAAGTAGTTGGTTTCCACATAGGCTTTTGTCCGAGGACCATACAGTGCCTTGGTTCTGTCCAAAACTCTTTTAAGTAGTTGGTTTCCCCATAGGCTTGAGTCTGAGGACCATACATTGCCTTGGTTCTGTCCAAAACTCTTTTAATCTTTCTTTTAAGTAGTTGGTTTCCCCATAGGCCGGAGTCCGAGGATAATACAGTGCCTTGGTTCTGTCCAAAACTCTTTTAAGTAGTTGGTTTCCCCATAGGACCGAGTTCGAGGACCATACAATGCCTTAGTTCTGTCCAGAATTCTTTAAATCTTTCTTTTAAGTAGTTGATTTCCCCATAGGCTTGAGTTCGATGACCATACAGTGCCCTGGTTCTGTCCAAGACTCTTTTAAGTTGTTGGTTTCCCTAGAGGCTTGAGTCTGAGGACCATACAGTGCCCCGGTCCTGTCCCAAACTCTTTTAAGTAGTTGGTTTCCCCGTAGGCCCGAGTCCGACGACCATACAATGCCTTAGTTCTGTCTAAAACTCTTTTAATCTTTCTTTTAAGTAGTTGGTTTCCCCATAGGCCCGAGTCCGAGGATCATACAGTGCCTTGGTTCTGTCCAAAACTCTTTTAAGTAGTTGGTTTCCCCGTAGGCTTGAGTCCGAAGAATATAAAGTACCTTGCTTCTGTCCAAAACTTTTTTAATCTTTCTTTTAAGTACTTGGTTTCCCAATAGGCCCGAATCCGAGGACCATACAATGCCTTGGTTCTGTACAAAACTCTTTTAATCTTTCTTTTGAGTAGTTGTTTTCCCAATAGGCCCGAGTCCGAGGACCATACAGTGCCTTGGTTCTGTCCAAAACTCTTTTAAGTAGTTGGTTTCCCCATAGGCTTTTGTCCGAGGACCATACAGTGCCTTGGTCTTGTCGAAAACTCTTTTAAGTAGTTGGTTTCCCCATAGGCTTGAGTCTGAGGACCATACATTGCCTTGGTTCTGTCCAAAACTCTTTTAGTCTTTCTTTTAAGTAGTTGGTTTCCGCATAGGCCGGAGTCCGAGGATAATACAGTGCCTTGGTTCTGTCCAAAACTCTTTTAAGTAGTTGGTTTCCCCATAGGACCGAGTTCGAGGACCATACAATGCCTTAGTTCTGTCCAGAATTCTTTAAATCTTTCTTTTAAGTAGTTGATTTCCCCATAGGCTTGAGTTCGAGGACCATACAGTGCCCTGGTTCTGTCCAAGACTCTTTTAAGTTGTTGGTTTCCCTAGAGGCTTAAGTCTGAGGACCATACAGTGCCTCGGTTCTGTCCCAAACTCTTTTAAGTAGTTGGTTTCCCCGTAGGCTTGAGTCCGAAGAATATAAAGTACCTTGCTTCTGTCCAAAACTTTTTTAATCTTTCTTTTAAGTAGTTGGTTTCCCCATAGGCCCGAATCCGAGGACCATACAATGCCTTGGTTTTGTACAAAACTCTTTTAATCTTTCTTTTGAGTAGTTGTTTTCCCAATAGGCCCGAGTCCGAGGATCATACAGTGCCTTGGTTCTGTCCAAAACTCTTTTAAGTAGTTGGTTTCCCCATAGGCTTTTGTCCGAGGACCATACCGTGCCTTGGTTCCGTCCAAAACTCTTTTAAATAGTTGGTTTCCCCATAGGGTTGAGTCCGAGGACCATACATTGCCTTGGTTCTGTCCAAAACTCTTTTAATCTTTTTTTTAAGTAGTTGGTTTCCCCATAGGCTTTTGTCCGAGGACCATACAGTGCCCTGGTTCTGTCCAAAACTCTTTTAAGTAGTTGGTTTCCCCATAGGCCCGAGTCCGAGGACCATACAATGCCTTCGTCCTGTGCAAAACTCTTTTAATCTTTCTTTTAAGTAGTTGGTTTCCCCATAGGCTTTTCTCCGAGGACCATACAGTGCCTTGGTTCTGTCCAATACTCTTTTAAGTAGTTGGTTTCCCCATAGGCTTCAGTCCGAGGACCATACATTGCCTTGGTTCTGTCCAAAACTCTTTTAATCTTTCTTTTAAGTAGTTGGTTTCCCCATAGGCTTTTGTCCGAGGTCCATACAGTACCATGGTTCTGTCCGAACCTCTTTTAATTAGTTGGTTTCCCCATAGGCTTGAGTCCGAGGACCAGACAGTGCCTTGGTTCTGTCCAAAACTCTTTTAAGTAGTTGGTTTCCCCATAGGCCCGAGTCCGAGGACCATACAATGCCTTAGTTCTGTCCAAAACTCTTTTAATCTTCCTTTTAAGTAGTTGGTTTCCCCATAGGCCCGAGTCCGAGGATCATACAGTGCCTTGGTTCTGTCCAAAACCCTTTTAAGTAGTTGTTTTCCCCAATGGCTTGAGTCCGAGGACCATAAAGTGCTTTGGTTCTTTCCAAAACTCTTTTAATCTTTCTTTTAAGTAGTTGGTTTCCGCATAGGCTTGAGTCCGAGGACCATATAGTGCCTCGGTTCTGTCCAAAACTCTTTTAAGTAGTTAGTTTCCCCATAGGCCTGAGTCCGAGGACCATACAATGCCTTGGTTCTGTCCCAAACTCTTTGAATCTTTCTTTTAAGTAGTTGGTTTCCCTATAGGCTTGAGTTCGAGGACCAGACAGTGCCTTAGATCTGTCCAAAAGTCTTTTAAGTAGTTGGTATCCACATAGGCTTTTGTCCGAGGACCATACAGTGCCTTGGTTCTGTCCAAAACTCTTTTAAGTAGTTGGTTTCCCCATAGGCTTGAGTTTGAGGACCATACATTGCCTTGGTTCTGTCCAAAACTCTTTTAATCTTTCTTTTAAGTAGTTGGTTTCCCCATAGGCCCGAGTCCGAGGACCATACAATGCCTTGGTTCTGTCCCAAACTCTTTTAATCTTTCTTTTAAGTAGTTGGTTTCCCTATAGGCTTGAGTTCGAGGACCAGACAGTGCTTTAGATCTGTCCAAAAGTCTTTTAAGTAGTTGGTTTCCACATAGGCTTTTGTCCGAGGACCATACAGTGCCTTGGTTCTGTCCAAATCTCTTTTAAGTAGTTGGTTTCGCCATAGGCTTAAGTCCGAGGACCATACAGTGCCTTGGTTCTGTCCAAAACTCTTTTAAGTAGTTGGTTTCCCCATAGGCCCGAGTCCGAGGACCATACAATGCCTTAGTTCTGTCCAAAACTCTTTTCATCTTTCTTTTAAGTAGCTGGTTTCCCCATAGGCCCGAGTCCGAGGACCATACAATGCCTTGGTTCTGTCCCAAACTCTTTTAATCTTTCTTTTAAGTAGTTGGTTTCCCCATAGGCCCGAGTCCGAGGATCATACAGTGCCTTGGTTCTGTCCAAAACTCTTTTAAGTAGTTGGTTTCCCAATAGGCTTTTGTCCGAGGACCATACAGTTCCTTAATTCTGTCCAAAACTCTTTTAAATAGTTGGTTTCCCCATAGGCTTGAGTCTGAGGATCATACAGCGCCTTGGTTCTGTCGAAAACTCTTTTAAGTAGTTGGTTTCCCAATAGGCTTGACTCCGAGGACCATACAGTGCCTTGGTTCTGTCCAAAACTCTTTGAAGCAGTTGGTTTCCCCAAAGGCTTGAGTCTGAGGACCATACATTGCCTTGGTTCTGTCCAAAACTCTTTTAATCTTTCTTTTAAGTAGTTGGTTTCCCCATAGGCCCGAGTCCGAGGATAATACAGTGTCTTGGTTCTGTCCAAAACTCTTTTAAGTAGTTGGTTTCCCCATAGGCCCGAGTCCGACGACCATACAATGCCTTAGTTATGTCTAAAACTCTTTTAATCTTTCTTTTAAGTAGTTGGTTTCCCCATAGGCCCGAGTCTGAGGATCATACAGTGCCTTGGTTCTGTCCAAAACTGTTTTAAGTAGTTGGTTTCCCCATAGGCTTTTGTCCGAGGACCATATGGTGCCTTGGTTCTGTCCAAAACTCTTTTAAGTAGTTGGTTTCTCCATAGGGTTGAGTCCGAGGACCATACATTGGCTTGGTTCTGTCCAAAACTCTTTTAATCTTTTTTTTAAGTAGTTCGTTTCCCCATAGGCTTTTGTTCGAGGACCATACAGTGCCCTGGTTCTTTCCAAAACTCTTTTAAGTAGTTGGTTTCCCCATAGGCCCGAGTCCGAGGACCTTACAATGCCTTCGTTCTGTGCAAAACTCTTTTAATCTTTCTTTTAAGTAGTTGGTTTCCCCATAGGCTTTTCTTCGAGGACCATACAGTGCCTTGGTTCTGTCCAATACTCTTTTAAGTAGTTGGTTTCCCCATAGGCTTCAGTCCGAGGACCATACATTGCCTTGGTTCTGTCCAAAACACTTTTAATCTTTCTTTTAAGTAGTTGGTTTCCCCATAGGCTTTTGTCCGAGGTCCATACAGTACCATGGTTCTGTCCGAACCTCTTTTAAGTAGTTGGTTTCCCCATAGGCTTGAGTCCGAGGACCATACAGTGCCTTGGTTCTGTCCCAAACTCTTTTAAGTAGTTGGTTTCCCCATAGGCCCGAGTCCGAGGACCATACAATGCCTTAGTTCTGTCCAAAACTCTTTTAATCTTCCTTTTAAGTAGTTGGTTTCCCCATAGGCCCGATTCCGAGGATCATACAGTGCCTTGGTTCTGTCCAAAACCCTTTTAAGTAGTTGTTTTCCCCAATGGCTTGAGTCCGAGGACCATATATTGCTTTGGTTCTTTCCAAAACTCTTTTAATCTTTCTTTTAAGTAGTTGGTTTCCGCATAGGCTTGAGTCCGAGGACCATATAGTGCCTCGGTTCTGTCCAAAACTCTTTTAAGTAGTTGGTTTCCCCATAGGCCCGAGTCTGAGGACCATACAATGCCTTGGTTCTGTCCCAAACTCTTTTAATCTTTCTTTTAAGTAATTGGTTTCCCTATAGGCATGAGTTCGAGGACCAGACAGTGCCTTAGATCTGTCCAAAAGTCTTTTAAGTAGTTGGTTTCCCCATAGGCTTGAGTCTGAGGACCATACATTGCCTTGGTTCTGTCCAAAACTCTTTTAATCTTTCTTTTAAGTAGTTGGTTTCCCCATAGGCCGGAGTCCGAGGATAATACAGTGCCTTGGTTCTGTCCAAAACTCTTTTAAGTAGTTGGTTTCCCCATAGGACCGAGTTCGAGGACCATACTATGCCTTAGTTCTGTCCAGAATTCTTTAAATCTTTCTTTTAAGTAGTTGATTTCCCCATAGGCTTGAGTTCGAGGACCATACAGTGCCCTGGTTCTGTCCAAGACTCTTTTAAGTTGTTGGTTTCCCTAGAGGCTTGAGTCTGAGGACCATACAGTGCCTCGGTTCTTTCCCAAACTCTTTTAAGTAGTTGGTTTCCCCGTAGGCCCGAGTCCGACGACCATACAATGCCTTAGTTCTGTCTAAAACTCTTTTAATCTTTCTTTTAAGTAGTTGGTTTCCCCATAGGCCCGAGTCCGAGGATCATACAGTGCCTTGGTTCTGTCCAAAACTCTTTTAAGTAGTTGGTTTCCCCGTAGGCTTGAGTCCGAAGAATATAAAGTACCTTGCTTCTGTCCAAAACTTTTTTAATCTCTCTTTTAAGTAGTTGGTTTCCCCATAGGCCCGAATCCGAGGACCATACAATGCCTTGATTCTGTACAAAACTCTTTTAATCTTTCTTTTGAGTAGTTGTTTTCCCAATAGGCCCGAGTCCGAGGACCATACAGTGCCTTGGTTCTGTCCAAAACTCTTTTAAGTAGTTGGTTTCCCCATAGGCTTTTGTCCGAGGACCATACGGTGCCTTGGTCTTGTCGAAAACTCTTTTAAGTAGTTGGTTTCCCCATAGGCTTGAGTCTGAGGACCATACGTTGCCTTGGTTCTGTCCAAAACTCTTTTAATCTTTCTTTTAAATAGTTGGTTTCCCCTTAGGCCGGAGTCCGAGGATAATACCGTGCCTTGGTTCTGTCCAAAACTCTTTTAAGTAGTTGGTTTCCCCATAGGCTTGAGTCCGATGACCATACAATGCCTTGGTTCTGTCCAAAACTCTTTTAAGTAGTTGATTTCCCCATAAGCTTGAGTCCGACGACCATACAGTGCCTTGGTTTTGTCCAAAACTCTTTTAAGCTTTCTTTTAAGTAGTTGGTTTCCCCATAGGCCCGAATCCGAGGATAATACAGTCCCTTGGTTCTATCCAAAACTCTTTTAAGTAGTTGGTTTACCCATAGGTCTGAGTCCGAGGACCATACAATGCCTTAGTTCTGTCCAAAACTCTTTTAATCTTTCTTTTAAATAGTTGGTTTTCCCATAGGCCCGAGTCCGAGGATCATACAGTGCCTTGGTTCTGTTCAAAACCCTTTTGAGTAGTTGTTTTCCCCAATGGCTTGAGTCCGAGGACCATATAGTGCTTTGGTTCTGTCCAAAACTCTTTTAATCTTTCTTTTAAGTAGTTGGTTTCCGCATAGGCTTGAGTCGGAGGACCTTATAGTGCCTTGGTTCTGTCCCAAACTCTTTTAAGTAGGTGGTTTCCCCATAGGCCCGAGTCCGAGGACCATACAATGCCTTGGTTCTGTCCAAAACTCTTTTAATCTTTCTTTTAAGTAGTTGGTTTCCCCATAGGCTTCAGTTCGAGGACCACAAAGTGCCTTGGTTCTGTCCAAAACTCTATTAAGTAGTTGGTTTCCCCTTAGGCTTTTGTCCGAGGAACATACAGTGCCTTGGTTCGGTCCAAAACTCTTTTAAGTAGTTGTTTTCCCCATAGGCTTGAGTCCGAGGACCATACAGTGCCTTGGTTCTGTCCAAAACTCTTTTAAGTAGTTGGTTTCCCCATAGGCTTGAGTCTGAGGACCATACATTGCCTTGGTTCTGTCCAAAACTCTTTTAATCTTTCTTTTAAGTAGTTGGTTTCCCCATAGGCCGGAGTCCGAGGATAATACAGTGCCTTGGTTCTGTCCAAAACTCTTTTAAGTAGTTGCTTTCCCCATAGGCCCGAGTCCGAGGACCATACAATGACTTAGTTCTATCCAGAACACTTTTAATCCTTCTTTTAAGCAGTTGGTTTCCCCATAGGCTTGAGTTCGAGGACCATGCAGTGCCTTGGTTCTTTCCAAAACTCTTTTAAGTAGTTGGTTTCCCCATAGGCTTGAGTCCGATGACCATACAGTGCCTTGGTTCTGTCCAAACTGTTTTAAGTTGTAGATTTCCCCATAGGCCTGAGTCTGAGGACCATACAGTGCCATGGTTTTGTCCAAAACTCTTTTAAGTAGTTGGTTTATCCATAGGCTTGAGTCCGAGGACCATACATTGCCTTGGTTCTGTCCAAAACTCTTCTAATCTTTCTTTCAAGTAGTTGGTTTCCCCATTGGCCCGAGTCCGAGGATAATACAGTGCCTTGGTTCTGTCCAAAACTCTTTTAAGTAGTTGGTTTACCCATAGGCCCGAGTCCGAGGACCATACAATGCCATAGTTCTGTCCAAAACTCTTTTAATCTTTCTTTTAATAGTTGGTTTCCCCATAGGCCCGAGTCCGAGGATCATACAGTGCCTTGGTTCTGTCCAAAACCCTTTTAAGTAGTTGTTTTCCCAAATGGCTTAAGTCCGAGGACCATATAGTGCTTTGGTTCTGTCCAAAACTCTTTTAATCATTCTTTTAAGTAGTTGGTTTCCGCATAGGCTTTAGTTGGAGGACCATATAGTGCCTTGGTTCTGTCCAAAACTCTTTTAATCTTTCTTTTAAGTAGTTGGTTTCCCCATAGGCTTCAGTTCGAGGACCACAAAGTGCCTTGGTTCTGTCCAAAACTCTTTTAAGTAGTTGGTTTCCCCTTAGGCTTTTGTTCGAGGAACATACAGTGCCTTGGTTCGGTCCAAAACTCTTTTAAGTAGTTATTTTCCCCATAGGCTTGAGTCCGAGGACCATACAGTGCCTTGGTTCTGTCCAAAACTCTTTTAAGTAGTTGGTTTCCCCATAGGCTTGAGTCTGAGGACCATACATTGCCTTGGTTCTGTCCAAAACTCTTTTAATCTTTCTTTTAAGTAGTTGGTTTCCTCATAGGCCGGAGTCCGAGGATAATACAGTGCCTTGGTTCTGTCCAAAACTCATTTAAGTAGTTGGTTTCCCCATAGGCCCGAGTCCGAGGACCATACAATGCCTTAGTTCTATCCAGAACACTTTTAATCCTTCTTTTAAGCAGTTGGTTTCCCTATAGGCTTGAGTTCTAGGACCATGCAGTGCCTTGGTTCTGTCCAAAACTCATTTAAGTAGTTGGTTTCCCCATAGGCCCGAGTCCGAGGACCATACAATGCCTTAGTTCTATCCAGAACACTTTTAATCCTTCTTTTAAGTAGTTGGTTTCCCCATAGGCTTGAGTTCGAGGACCATGCAGTGCCTTGGTTCTTTCCAAAACTCTTATAAGTAGTTGGTTTCCCCATAGGCTTGAGTCCGATGACCATACAGTGCCTTGGTTCTGTCCAAAACTGTTTTAAGTAGTTGATTTCCCCATAGGCTTGAGTCCGAGGACCATACAGTGCCTTGGTTCTGTCCAAAACTCTATTAAGTAGTTGGTTTCCGCCTAGGCTTGAGTCCGAGGACCATATAGTGCCTTGGTTCTGTCCAAAACACTTTTAAGTAGGTGGTTTCCCCATAGGCCCGAGTCCGACGACCATACAATGCCTTGGTTATGTCCAAAACTCTTTTAATCTTTCTTTTAAGTAGTTGCATTCCCCATAGGCCCGAGTCCGAGGATAATACAGTGCCTTGGTTCTATCCAGAACTCTTTTAAGTAGCTGGTTTAACCATAGGCCTGAGTCCGAGGACCACACAATGCCTTAGTTCTGTCCAAAACTCTTTTAATCTTTCTTTTAAATATTTGGTTTCCCCATAGGCCCGAGTCCGAGGATCATACAGTGCCTTGGTTCTGTCCAAAACCCTTTTAAGTAGTTGTTTTCCCCAATGGCTTGATTCCGAGGACCATATAGTGCTTTGGTTCTGTCCAAAACTCTTTTAATCTTTCTTTTAAGTACTTGGTTTCCGCATAGGCTTTAGTTGGAGGACCATATAGTGCCTTGGTTCTGTCCAAAACTCTTTTAATCTTTCTTTTAAGTAGTTGGTTTCCCCATAGGCTTCAGTTCGAGGACCATATAGTGCCTTGGTTCTGTCCAAAACTCTTTTAATCTTTCTTTTAAGTAGTTGGTTTCCCCATAGGCTTCAGTTCGAGGACCACAAAGTGCCTTGGTTCTGTCCAAAACTCTTTTAAGTAGTTGGTTTCCCCTTAGGCTTTTGTCCGAGGAACATACAGTGCCTTGGTTCGGTCCAAAACTCTTTTAAGTAGTTATTTTCCCCATAGGCTTGAGTCCGAGGACCATACAGTGCCTTGGTTCTGTCCAAAACTCTTTTAAGTAGTTGGTTTCCCCATAGGCTTGAGTCTGAGGACCATACATTGCCTTGGTTCTGTCCAAAACTCTTTTAATCTTTCTTTTAAGTAGTTGGTTTAACCATAGGCCGGAGTCCGAGGATAATACAGTGCCTTGGTTCTGTCCAAAACTCATTTAAGTAGTTGGTTTCCCCATAGGCCCGAGTCCGAGGACCATACAATGCCTTAGTTCTATCCAGAACACTTTTAATCCTTCTTTTAAGCAGTTGGTTTCCCTATAGGCTTGAGTTCTAGGACCATGCAGTGCCTTGGTTCTGTCCAAAACTCATTTAAGTAGTTGGTTTCCCCATAGGCCCGAGTCCGAGGACCATACAATGCCTTAGTTCTATCCAGAACACTTTTAATCCTTCTTTTAAGTAGTTGGTTTCCCCATAGGCTTGAGTTCGAGGACCATGCAGTGCCTTGGTTCTTTCCAAAACTCTTATAAGTAGTTGGTTTCCCCATAGGCTTGAGTCCGATGACCATACAGTGCCTTGGTTCTGTCCAAAACTGTTTTAAGTAGTTGATTTCCCCATAGGCTTGAGTCCGAGGACCATACAGTGCCTTGGTTCTGTCCAAAACTCTATTAAGTAGTTGGTTTCCGCCTAGGCTTGAGTCCGAGGACCATATAGTGCCTTGGTTCTGTCCAAAACACTTTTAAGTAGGTGGTTTCCCCATAGGCCCGAGTCCGACGACCATACAATGCCTTGGTTATGTCCAAAACTCTTTTAATCTTTCTTTTAAGTAGTTGCATTCCCCATAGGCCCGAGTCCGAGGATAATACAGTGCCTTGGTTCTATCCAGAACTCTTTTAAGTAGCTGGTTTAACCATAGGCCTGAGTCCGAGGACCACACAATGCCTTAGTTCTGTCCAAAACTCTTTTAATCTTTCTTTTAAATATTTGGTTTCCCCATAGGCCCGAGTCCGAGGATCATAGAGTGCCTTGGTTCTGTCCAAAACCCTTTTAAGTAGTTGTTTTCCCCAATGGCTTGATTCCGAGGACCATATAGTGCTTTGGTTCTGTCCAAAACTCTTTTAATCTTTCTTTTAAGTACTTGGTTTCCGCATAGGCTTTAGTCGGAGGACCATATAGTGCCTTGGTTCTGTCCCAAACTCTTTTAAGTAGGTGGTTTCCCCATACGCCCGAGTCCGAGGACCAGACAATGCCTTGGTTCTGTCCAAAACTCTTTTAATCTTTCTTTTAAGTAGTTGGTTTCACCATAGGCTTCAGTTCGAGGACCACAAAGTGCCTTGGTTCTGTCCAAAACTCTTTTAAGTAGTTGGTTTCCCCTTAGGCTTTTGTCCGAGGAACATACAGTGCCTTGGTTCGGTCCAAAACTCTTTTAAGTAGTTGTTTTCGCCATAGGCTTGAGTCCGAGGACCATACATTGCCTTGGTTCTGTCCAAAACTCTTTTAAGTAGTTGGTTTCCCCATAGGCCCGAGTCCGAGGACCATACAATGCCTTAGTTCTATCCAGAACACTTTTAATCCTTCTTTTAAGCAGTTGGTTTCCCCGTAGGCTTGAGTTCGAGGACCATGCAGTGCCTTGGTTCTTTCCAAAACTCTTTTAAGTAGTCGGTTTACCCATAGGCTTGAGTCCGATGACCATACAGTGCCTTGGTTCTGTCCAAAACTGTTTTTAGTAGTTGATTTCCCCGTAGGCTTGAGTCCGAGGACCATACAGTGCCTTGGTTTTGTCCAAAACTCTTTTAAGTAGTTGGTTTCTCCATAGGCTTGAGTCCGAGGACCATATATTGCCTTGGTTCTGTCCAAAACTGTTTTAAGTAGTTGGTTTCCCCATAGGCCTGAGTTCGAGGACCATACAGTGCCTTGGTTCTGTCCAAAACTCTTTTAAGTAGTTGGTTTCCTCATAGGCTTTTGTCCGAGGACCATACAGTGCCTTGGTTCTGTCCAAAACTCTTTTAAGTAGTTGGTTTCCCCAAAGGCTTGAGTCCGAGGACCATACAGCGCCTTGGTTCTGTCCAAAACTCTTTTAAGTAGTTGGTTTCCCCATAGGCTTAAGTCTGAGGACCATACATTGCCTCGGTTCTGTCCAAAACTCTTTTAAGTAGTTGGTTTCCCCAAAGCCTTGAGTCAAAGGACCATACATTGCCTCGGTTCTGTCCAAAACTCTTTTAAGTAGTTGGTTTCCCCATGGGCTTGAGTCTGAGGACCATACAATGCCTTGGTTCTGTCCAAAACTCTTTTAATCTTTCTTTTAAGTAGTTGGTTTCCCCATAGGCTTGAGTTCGAGGACCATACAGTGCCTTGGTTCTGTCCAAAACTCTTTTAATTAGTTGGTTTCCCCATAGGCTATTGTCCGAGGACCATACATTGCCTTGGTTCTGTCCAAAACTCTTTTAAGTAGTTGGTTTCCCCATAGGCTTGAGTCCGAGGACCATACAGGGCCTTGGTTCTTTTAAAAACTCTTTTAAGTAGTTGGTTTCTCCATAGGCTTGAGTCTGAGGACCATACATTGCCTTGGTTCTGTCCAAAACACTTTTAATCTTTCTTCTAAGTAGTTGGTTTCCCCATAGGCTTGAGTTCAAGGACCATACAGTGCCTTGGTTCTGTCCAAAACTCTTTTAAGTAGTTGGTTTCCCCATAGGCTTGAGTCCGAGGACCATACAGCGCCTTGGTTCTGTCCAAAACTCTTTTAAGTAGTTGGTTTCCCCATAGGCCTGAGTCTAAGGACCATACATTGCCTTGGTTCGGGCCAAAACTCTTTTAATCTTTCTTTTAAGTAGTTGGTTTCCCCATAGGCCCGAGTCCGAGGATCATACAGTGCCTAGGTTCTGTCCAAAACAGTTTTAAGTAGTTGTTTTCCCCAATGGCTTAAGTCCGAGGACAATATAGTGGTTTGGTTCTGTGCAAAACTCTTTTAATCTTTCTTTTAAGTAGTTGGTTTCCGCCTAGGCTTGAGTCTGAGGACCTTACAATGCCTTGGTTCTGTCCAAAACTCTTTTAAGTAGGTGGTTTCCCCATAGGCCCGAGTCCTACGACCATACAATGCCTTGGTTCTGTCCAAAACTCTTTTAATCTTTCTTTTAAGTAGTTGGTTTCCCCATAGGCCGGAGTCCAAGGATAATACAGTGCCTTGGTTCTGTCGAAAACTCTTTTAAGTAGTTGGTTTCACCATAGGCTTGAGTTCGAGGACCATACAGTGCCTTGGTTCTGTCCAAAACTCTTTTAAGTAGTTGGTTTCCCCATAGGCTTGAGTCCGAGGACCATACAGTGCCTTGGTTCTGTCCAAAACTCTTTCAATCTTTCATTTAAGTAGTTGGTTTCCCTATAGGCCGGAGTCCGAGAATAATACAGTGCCTTGGTTCTGTCCAAAACTCTTTTAAGTAGTTGGTTTCCCCATAGGCCCGAGTCCGAGGACCATACAATGCCTTAGTTCTATCCAGAACACTTTTAATCCTTCTTTTAAGCAGTTGGTTTCCCCATAGGCTTGAGTTCGAGGACCATGCAGTGCCTTGGTTCTTTCCAAAACTCTTTTAAGTAGTTGGTTTACCCATAGGCTTGAGTCCGATGACCATACAGTGCCTTGGTTCTGTCCAAAACTGTTTTAAGTAGTTGATTTCCCCGTAGGCTTGAGTCCGAGGACCATACAGTGCCTTGGTTTTGTCCAAAACTCTTTTAAGTAGTTGGTTTCTCCATAGGCTTGAGTCCGAGGACCATACATTGCCTTGGTTCTGTCCAAAACTGTTTTAAGTAGTTGGTTTCCCCATAGGCTTGAGTTCGAGGACCATACAGTGCCTTGGTTCTGTCCAAAACTCTTTTAAGTATTTGGTTTCCCCATAGGCTTTTGTCCGAGGACCATACAGTGCCTTGGTTCTGTCCAAAACTCTTTTAAGTAGTTGGTTTCCCCATAGGCTTGAGTCCGAGGACCATACAGCGCCTTGGTTCGGTCCAAAACTCTTTTAAGTAGTTGGTTTCCCCATAGGCTTATGTCTGAGGACCATACATTGCCTCGGTTCTGTCCAAAACTCTTTTAAATAGTTGGTTTCCCCAAAGCCTTGAGTCAAAGGACCATACATTGCCTCGGTTCTGTCCAAAACTCTTTTAATCTTTCTTTTAAGTAGTTGGTTTCCCCATAGGCTTGAGTCTGAGGACCATACAATGCCTTGGTTCTGTCCAAAACTCTTTTAATCTTTCTTTTAAGTAGTTGGTTTCCCCATAGGTTTGAGTTCGAGGACCATACATTACCTTGGTTCTGTCCAAAACTCTTTTAAGTAGTTGGTTTCCCCATAGGCTTGAGTCCGAGGACCATACAGGGCCTTGGTTCTGTCAAAAACTCTTTTAAGTAGTTGGTTTCTCCATAGGCATGAGTCTGAGGACCATACAGCGCCTTGGTTCTGTCCAAAACTCTTTTAAGTAGTTGGTTTCCCCATAGGCCTGAGTCTAAGGACCATACATTGCCTTAATTCGGGCCAAAACTCTTTTAATCTTTCTTTTAAGTAGTTGGTTTCCCCATAGGCCAGAGTCCGAGGATAATACAGTGCCTTGGTTCTGTCCAAAGCTCTTTTAAGTAGTTGGTTTACCTATAGGTCCGAGTCCGAGGACCATACAATGCCTTAGTTCTGTCCAAAACTCTGTTAATCTTTCTTTTAAGTAGTTGGTTTCCCCATAGGCCCGAGTCCGAGGATCATACAGTGCCTTAGTTCTGTCCAAAACAGTTTTAAGTAGTTGTTTTCCCCAATGGCTTAAGTCCGAGGACAATATAGTGGTTTGGTTCTGTCCAAAACTCTTTTAATCTTTCTTTTAAGTAGTTGGTTTCCGCCTAGGCTTGAGTCCGAGGACCATACAATGCCTTGGTTCTGTCCAAAACTCTTTTAAGTAGGTGGTTTCCCCATAGGTCCGAGTCCTACGACCATACAATGCCTTGGTTTTGTCCAAAACTCTTTTAATCTTTCTTTTAAGTAATTGGTTTCCCCATAGGCCGGATTCCAAGGATAATACAGTGCCTTGGTTCTGTCGAAAACTCTTTTAAGTAGTTGGTTTCACCATAGGCTTGAGTTCGAGGACCATACAGTGCCTTGGTTCTGTCCAAAACTCTTTTAAGTAGTTGGTTTACCCATAGGCTTTTGTCCGAGGACCATACAGTGCCTTGGTTTTGTCCAACACACTTTTAAGTTGTTGGTTTCCCCATAGGCCGGAGTCCAAGGATAATACAGTGCCTTGGTTCTGTCGAAAACTCTTTTAAGTAGTTGGTTTACCCATAGGCTTTTGTCCGAGGACCATAAGGTGCCTTGGTTCTGTCCAAAACTGTTTTAAGTTGTTCTTTTCCCTAGAGGCTTGAGTTTGAGGACCATACAGTACCTTGATTCTGTCCAAAACTCTTTTAAGTAGTTGGTTTCCCCATAGGCTTTTGTCCGAGGACCTTACAGTGCCTTGGTTCCCTCTAAAACTCTTGTAAGTAGTTGGTTTCCCCATAGGCTTGAGTACGATGACCATACAGTGCCTTGGTTTTGTCCAAAACTCTTTTAATCTTTCTTTTAAGTAGTTGGTTTCCCCATAGGCCCGAGTCCGAGGATAAAACAGTGCCTTGGTTCTATCCAAAACTCTTTTAATTTGTTGGTTTCCCCATAGGCCCGAGTCCGAGGAACATACAGTGCCTTGGTTCTGTCCAAAACTCTTTTAAGTAGTTGTTTTCCCCAATGGCTTGAGTCCGAGGACCATATAGTGCTTTGGTTCTGTCCAAAACTCTTTTAATCTTTCTTTTAAGTAGTTGGTTTCCGCATAGGCTTGAGTCGGAGGACCATATAGTGCCTTGGTTTTGTCCCAAACTCTTTTAAGTAGGTGGATTCCGGATAGGCCCTAGTCCGAGGACCATACAATGCCTTGGTTCTGTCCAAAACTATTTTAATCTTTCTTTTATGTAGTTGGTTTCCCCATAGGCTTCAGTACGAGGACCACAAAGTGCCTTGGTTCTGTCCAAAACGCTTTTAAGTTGTTGGTTTCCCCTTAGGCTTTTGTCCGAGGAACATACAGTGCCTTGGTTCGGTCCAAAAGTCCTTTAAGTAGTTGTTTTCCCCGTAGGCTTGAGTCCGAGGACCATACAGTGCCTTGGTTCTGTCCAAAACTCTTTTAAGTAGTTGGTTTCCCCATAGGCTTGAGTCTGAGGACCATACATTGCCTTGGTTCTGTCCAGAACTCTTTTACTCTTTCTTTTAAGTAGTTGGTTTCCCCACAGGCCGGAGTCCGAGGATAATACAGTGCCTTGGTTCTGTCCAAAACTCTTTTAAGTAGTTGCTTTCCCCATAGGCCCGAGTCCGAGGACCATACAATGCCTTAGTTCTATCCAGAACACTTTTAATCCTTCTTTTAAGCAGTTGGTTTCCCCATAGGCTTGAGTTCGAGGACCATGCGGTACCTTGGTTCTTTCCAAAACTCTTTTAAGTAGTTGGTTTCCCCATAGACTTGAGTCCGATGACCATACAGTGCCTTGGTTCTGTCCAAAACTGTTTTAAGTAGTTGATTTCCCCATAGGCTTGAGTCCGAGGACCATACAGTGCCTTGGTTTTGTCCAAAACTCTTTAAAGTAGTTGGTTTCTCCATAGGCTTGAGTCCGAGGACCACACATTGCCTTAGTTCTGTCCAAAACTCTTTTAATCTTTCTTTTAAGTAGTTGGTTTCCCCATAGGCCCGAGTCCGAGGATAATACAGTGCCTTGGTTCTGTCCAAAACTCTTTTAAGTAGTTGGTTTACCCATAGGCCCGAGTCCGGGGACCATACAATGCCTTAGTTCTGCCCAAAACTCTTTTAATCTTTCTTTTAAGTAGTTGGTTTCCCCATAGGCCCGAGTCCGAGGATCATACAGTGCCTTGCTTCTGTCCAAAACCTTTCTAAGTAGTTGTTTTCCCCAATGGTTTGAGTCCGAGGACCATATAGTGCTTTGGTTTTGTCCAAAACTCTTTTAATCTTTCTTTTAAGTAGTTGGTTTCCGCCTAGGCTTGAGTCCGAGGACCATATAGTGCCTTGGTTCTGTGCAAAACTCTTTCAAGTAGGTGGTTTCCCCATAGGCCCGAGTCCGACGACCATACAATGCCTTGGTTCTGTCCAAAACTCTTTTAATCTTTCTTTTAAGTAGTTGGTTTCCCCATAGGCTTGAGTTCGAGGACCATACATTGCCATGGTTCTGTCCAAAACTCTTTTAAGTAGTTGGTATCTCCATAGGCTTGAGTCCGAGGACCATACATTGCCTTAGTTCTGTCCAAAACTCTTTTAATCTTTCTTTTAAGTAGTTGGTTTCCCCATAGGCCCGATTCCGAGGTTAATACTGTGCCTTGGTTCTGTCCAAAACTCTTTTAAGTAGTTGGTTTACCCATAGGCCCGAGTCCGGGGACCATACAATGCCTTAGTTCTGTCCAAAACTCTTTTAATCTTTCTTTTAAGTAGTTGGTTTCCCCACAGGCCCGAGTCCGAGGATCATACAGTGCCTTGGTTCTGTCCAAAACCCTTTTAAGTAGTTGTTTTCCCCAATGGCTTGAGTCCGAGGACCATATAGTGCTTTGGTTCTGTCCGAAACTCTTTTAATCTTTCTTTTAAGTAGTTGGTTTCCGTCTAGGCTTGAGTTCGAGGACCATATAGTGGCTTGGTTCTGTCCAAAACTCTTTCAAGTAGGTGGTTTCCCTATAGGCCCGAGTCCGACGACCATACAATGCCTTGGTTCTATCCAAAACTCTTTTAATCTTTCTTTTAAGTAGTTGGTTTCCCTATATGCTTGAGTTCGAGGACCATACAGTGCCTTGGTTCTGTCCAAAACTCTTTTAAGTAGTTGGTTTCCCCATAGGCTTTTGTCCGAGGACCATACAGTGCCTTGGTTCTGTCCAAAACTCTTTTAAGTAGTTGGTTTCCCCATAGGCTTGAGTCTGAGGACCATACTGTGCCTTGGTTCTGTCCAAAACTCTTTTAAGTAGTTGGTTTCCCCATAGGCTTTTGTCCGAGGACCATACAGTGCTTGGTTCTGTTCAAAACTCTTTTAAGTAGTTGGTTTCCCCATAGGCTTTTGTCCGAGGACCATACAGTGCCTTGGTTCTGTCCAAAACTCTTTTAAGTAGTTGGTTTCCCATAGGCTTGAGTCTGAGGACCTTACAATGCCTTGGTTCTGTCCAAAACTCTTTCAATCTTTCTTTTAAGTAGTTGGTTTCCCCATAGGCTTGAGTTCGAGGACCATACAGTGCCTTGGTTCTGTCCAAAACTCTTTTAAGTAGTTGGTTTCCCCATAGGCTTTTGTCCGAGGACCATACAGTGCCTCGGTTCTGTCCAAAACTCTTTTAAGTAGTTGGTTTCCCCATAGGCTTGAGTCCGAGGACTATACAGCGCCTTGGTTCTGTCCAAAACTCTTTTAAGTAGTTGGTTTCCCCATAGGCTTGAGTCTGAGGACCATACATTGCCTTGGTTCTGTCCAAAACTCTTTTAAGTAGTTGGTTTCCCCATAGGCTTGAGTCAAAGGACCATACATTGCCTTGGTTCTGTCCAAAACTCTTTTAATCTTTCTTTTAAGTAGTTGGTTTCCCCATAGGCCGAAGTCCTGGATAATACAGTGCCTTGGTTCTGTCCAAAACTGTTTTTAGTAGTTGGTCTACCCATAGGCCCGAGTCTGAGGACCATAGAATGCCTTAGTTCTGTCCAAAACTCTTTTAATCTTTCTTTTAAGTAGTTGGTTTCCCCATAGGGCAGAGTCCGAGGATCATACAGTTCCTTGGTTCTTTCCAAAACCCTTTTAAATTGTTGTTTTCCCCCAATGGCTTGAGTCCGAGGACCATATAGTGCTTTGGTTCTGTCCAAAACTCTTTTAATCTTTCTTTTAAGTAGATTTTTTCCGCATAGGCTTGAGTCCGAGGACCATAAAGTGCCTTGGTTCAGTCCAAAACTCTTTTAAGTAGTTGGTTTCCCCATAGGCTTTTGTCCGAGGACCATACAGTGTCTTGGTTCTGTCCAAAACACTTTTAAGTAGTTGGTTTCCCCATAGGCTTGAGTCCGAGGACCATACAGCGCCTTGGTTCTGTCCAAAACTCTTTTAAGTAGTTGGTTTCCCCATAGGCTTGAGTCTGAGGACCATACATTGCCTTGGTTCTGTCCAAAACTCTTTTAAGTAGTTGGTTTCCCCATAGGCTTGAGGCAAAGGACCATACATTGCCTTGGTTCTGTCCAAAAATCTTTTAATCTTTCTTTTAAGTAGTTGGTTTCCTCATAGGCCGAAGTCCGAGGATAATACAGTGCCTTGGTTCTGTCCAAAACTCTTTTTAATAGTTGGTTTACCCATAGGACCGAGTCTGAGGACCATACAATGCCTTAGTTCTGTCCAAAACTCTTTTAATCTTTCTTTTAAGTAGTTGGTTTCCCGATAGGCTTCAGTCCGAGGACCATACAGTGCCTTGGTTCTGTCTAAAACTCTTTTAAGTAGTTGGTTTCCCCATAGGCTTGAGTCTGAGGACCATATATTGCCTTGGTTCTGTCCAAAACACTTTTAATCTTTCTTTTAAGTTGTTGGTTTCCCCATAGGCCGGAGTCCGAGGATAATACAGTGCCTTGGTTCTGTCCAAAACTCTTTTAAGTAGTTGGTTTCCCCATAGGCCCGAGTCCGAGGACCATACAATGCCTTAGTTCTATCCAGAACACTTTTAATCCTTCTTTTAAGCAGTTGGTTTCCCCATAGGCTTGAGTTCGAGGACCATGCAGTGCCTTGGTTCTTTCCAAAACTCTTTTAAGTAGTTGGTTTCCCCATAGGCTTGAGTCCGATGACCGTACAGTGTCTTGGTTCTGTCCAAAACACTTTTAAGTAGTTGGTTTCCCCATAGGCTTGAGTCCGAGGACCCTACAGCGCCTTGGTTCTGTCCAAAACTCTTTTAAGTAGTTGGTTTCCCCATAGGCTTGAGTCTGAGGACCATACATTGCCTTGGTTCTGTCCAAAACTCTTTTAATTAGTTGGTTTCCCCATAGGCTTGAGTCAAAGGACCATACATTGCCTTGGTTCTGTCCAAAAATCTTTTAATCTTTCTTTTAAGTAGTTGGTTTCCCCATAGGCCGAAGTCCGAGGATAATACAGTGCCTTGGTTCTGTCAAAAACTCTTTTTAATAGTTGGTTTACCCATAGGACCGAGTCTGAGGACCATACAATGCCTTAGTTCTGTCCAAAACTCTTTTAATCTTTCTTTTAAGTAGTTGGTTTCCCGATAGGCTTGAGTCCGAGGACCATACAGTGCCTTGGTTCTGTCTAAAACTCTTTTAAGTAGTTGGTTTCCCCATAGGCTTGAGTCTGAGGACCATACAGTGCCTTGGTTCTGTCCAAAACTCTTTTAATCTTTCTTTTAAGTTGTTGGTTTCCCCATAGGCCGGAGTCCGAGGATAATACAGTGCCTTGGTTCTGTCCAAAACTCTTTTAAGTAGTTGGTTTCCCCATAGGCTTGAGTCCGAGGACCATACAGTGCCTTGGTTCTGTCCAAAACTCTTTCAATCTTTCTTTTAAGTTGTTGGTTTCCCCATAGGCTTGAGTTTGAGGACCATACAGTGCCTTGGTTCTGTCCAAAACTCTTTTAATCTTTCTTTTAAGTTGTTGGTTTCCCCATAGGCCGGAGTCCGAGGATAATACAGTGCCTTGGTTCTGTCCAAAACTCTTTTAAGTAGTTGGTTTCCCCATAGGCCCGAGTCCGAGGACCATACAATGCCTTAGTTCTAACCAGAACACTTTTAATCCTTCTTTTAAGCAGTTGGTTTCCCCATAGGCTTGAGTTCGAGGACCATGCAGTGCCTTGGTTCTTTCCAAAACTCTTTTAAGTAGTTGGTTTCCCCATAGGCTTGAGTCCGATGACCGTACAGTGCCTTGGTTCTGTCCTAAACTGTTTTAAGTAGTTGATTTCCCCATAGGCTAGAGTCCGAAGACCATACAGTGCCTTGGTTTTGTCCAAAACTCTTTTAAGTAGTTGGTATCTCCATAGGCTTGAGTCCGAGGACCATACATTGCCTTAGTTCTGTCCAAACCTCTTTTAATCTTTCTTTTAAGTAGTTGGTTTCCCCATAGGCCCGATTCCGAGGATAATACTGTGCCTTGGTTCTGTCCAAAACTATTTTAAGTAGTTGGTTTACCCATAGGCCCGAGTCCGGGGACCATACAATGCCTTAGTTCTGTCCCAAACTCTTTTAATCTTTCTTTAAATAGTTGGTTTCCCCGCAGGCCCGAGTCCGAGGATCATACAGTGCCTTGGTTCTGTCCAAAACCCTTTTAAGTAGTTGTTTTCCCCAATGGCTTGAGTCTGAGGACCATATAGTGCTTTGGTTCTGTCCAAAACTCTTTTAATCTTTCTTTTAAGTAGTTGGTTTCCGTCTAGGCTTGAGTCCGAGGACCATATAGTGCCTTGGTTCTGTCCAAAACAATTTCAAGTAGGTGGTTTCCCCATAGGCCCGAGTCCGACGACCATACAATGCCTTGGTTCTATCCGAAACTCTTTTAATCTTTCTTTTAAGTAGTTGGTTTCCCCATAGGCTTGAGTTCGAGGACCATACAGTGCCTTGGTTCTGTCCAAAACTCTTTTAAGTAGATGGTTTCCCCATAGGCTTTTGTCCGAGGACCATACAGTGCCTTGGTTCTGTCCAAAACTCTTTTAAGTAGTTGGTTTCCCATAGGCTTGAGTCTGAGGACCTTACAATGCCTTGGTTCTGTCCAAAACTCTTTCAATCTTTCTTTTAAGTAGTTGGTTTCCCCATAGGCTTGAGTTCGAGGACCATACAGTGCCTTGGTTCTGTCCAAAACTCTTTTAAGTAGTTGGTTTCCCCATAGGCTTTTGTCCGAGGACCATACAGTGCCTCGGTTCTGTCCAAAACTCTTTTAAGTAGTTGGTTTCCCCATAGGCTTGAGTCCGAGGACTATACAGCGCCTTGGTTCTGTCCAAAACTCTTTTAAGTAGTTGGTTTCCCCATAGGCTTGAGTCTGAGGACCATACATTGCCTTGGTTCTGTCCAAAACTCTTTTAAGTAGTTGGTTTCCCCATAGGCTTGAGTCAAAGGACCATACATTGCCTTGGTTCTGTCCAAAACTCTTTTAATCTTTCTTTTAAGTAGTTGGTTTCCCCATAGGCCGAAGTCCTGGATAATACAGTGCCTTGGTTCTGTCCAAAACTGTTTTTAGTAGTTGGTCTACCCATAGGCCCGAGTCTGAGGACCATAGAATGCCTTAGTTCTGTCCAAAACTCTTTTAATCTTTCTTTTAAGTAGTTGGTTTCCCCATAGGGCAGAGTCCGAGGATCATACAGTTCCTTGGTTCTTTCCAAAACCCTTTTAAGTTGTTGTTTTCCCCCAATGGCTTGAGTCCGAGGACCATATAGTGCTTTGGTTCTGTCCAAAACTCTTTTAATCTTTCTTTTAAGTAGATTTTTTCCGCATAGGCTTGAGTCCGAGGACCATAAAGTGCCTTGGTTCTGTCCAAAACTATTTTAAGTAGTTGGTTTCCCCATAGGCTTTTGTCCGAGGACCATACAGTGTCTTGGTTCTGTCCAAAACACTTTTAAGTAGTTGGTTTCCCCATAGGCTTGAGTCCGAGGACCATACAGCGCCTTGGTTCTGTCCAAAACTCTTTTAAGTAGTTGGTTTCCCCATAGGCTTGAGTCTGAGGACCATACATTGCCTTGGTTCTGTCCAAAACTCTTTTAAGTAGTTGGTTTCCCCATAGGCTTGAGTCAAAGGACCATACATTGCCTTGGTTCTGTCCAAAAATCTTTTAATCTTTCTTTTAAGTAGTTGGTTTCCCCATAGGCCGAAGTCCGAGGATAATACAGTGCCTTGGTTCTGTCAAAAACTCTTTTTAATAGTTGGTTTACCCATAGGACCGAGTCTGAGGACCATACAATGCCTTAGTTCTGTCCAAAACTCTTTTAATCTTTCTTTTAAGTAGTTGGTTTCCCGATAGGCTTCAGTCCGAGGACCATACAGTGCCTTGGTTCTGTCTAAAACTCTTTTAAGTAGTTGGTTTCCCCATAGGCTTGAGTCTGAGGACCATATATTGCCTTGGTTCTGTCCAAAACACTTTTAATCTTTCTTTTAAGTTGTTGGTTTCCCCATAGGCCGGAGTCCGAGGATAATACAGTGCCTTGGTTCTGTCCAAAACTCTTTTAAGTAGTTGGTTTCCCCATAGGCCCGAGTCCGAGGACCATACAATGCCTTAGTTCTATCCAGAACACTTTTAATCCTTCTTTTAAGCAGTTGGTTTCCCCATAGGCTTGAGTTCGAGGACCATGCAGTGCCTTGGTTCTTTCCAAAACTCTTTTAAGTAGTTGGTTTCCCCATAGGCTTGAGTCCGAGGACCATACAGCGCCTTGGTTCTGTCCAAAACTCTTTTAAGTAGTTGGTTTCCCCATAGGCTTGAGTCTGAGGACCATACATTGCCTTGGTTCTGTCCAAAACTCTTTTAAGTAGTTGGTTTCCCCATAGGCTTGAGTCAAAGGACCATACATTGCCTTGGTTCTGTCCAAAAATCTTTTAATCTTTCTTTTAAGTAGTTGGTTTCCCCATAGGCCGAAGTCCGAGGATAATACAGTGCCTTGGTTCTGTCAAAAACTCTTTTTAATAGTTGGTTTACCCATAGGACCGAGTCTGAGGACCATACAATGCCTTAGTTCTGTCCAAAACTCTTTTAATCTTTCTTTTAAGTAGTTGGTTTCCCGATAGGCTTCAGTCCGAGGACCATACAGTGCCTTGGTTCTGTCTAAAACTCTTTTAAGTAGTTGGTTTCCCCATAGGCTTGAGTCTGAGGACCATATATTGCCTTGGTTCTGTCCAAAACACTTTTAATCTTTCTTTTAAGTTGTTGGTTTCCCCATAGGCCGGAG
The DNA here is from genome assembly GCF_932294415.1 of Quercus robur. Lineage (NCBI taxonomy): Eukaryota > Viridiplantae > Streptophyta > Magnoliopsida > Fagales > Fagaceae > Quercus > Quercus robur. The sequence goes on along the minus strand of NC_065537.1, from coordinate 30,014,852 downwards.
TCCGAGGATAATACAGTGCCTTGGTTCTGTCCAAAACTCTTTTAAGTAGTTGGTTTCCCCATAGGCCCGAGTCCGAGGACCATACAATGCCTTAGTTCTATCCAGAACACTTTTAATCCTTCTTTTAAGCAGTTGGTTTCCCCATAGGCTTGAGTTCGAGGACCATGCAGTGCCTTGGTTCTTTCCAAAACTCTTTTAAGTAGTTGGTTTCCCCATAGGCTTGAGTCCGATGACCGTACAGTGTCTTGGTTCTGTCCAAAACACTTTTAAGTAGTTGGTTTCCCCATAGGCTTGAGTCCGAGGACCCTACAGCGCCTTGGTTCTGTCCAAAACTCTTTTAAGTAGTTGGTTTCCCCATAGGCTTGAGTCTGAGGACCATACATTGCCTTGGTTCTGTCCAAAACTCTTTTAATTAGTTGGTTTCCCCATAGGCTTGAGTCAAAGGACCATACATTGCCTTGGTTCTGTCCAAAAATCTTTTAATCTTTCTTTTAAGTAGTTGGTTTCCCCATAGGCCGAAGTCCGAGGATAATACAGTGCCTTGGTTCTGTCCAAAACTCTTTTTAATAGTTGGTTTACCCATAGGACCGAGTCTGAGGACCATACAATGCCTTAGTTCTGTCCAAAACTCTTTTAATCTTTCTTTTAAGTAGTTGGTTTCCCGATAGGCTTGAGTCCGAGGACCATACAGTGCCTTGGTTCTGTCTAAAACTCTTTTAAGTAGTTGGTTTCCCCATAGGCTTGAGTCTGAGGACCATACATTGCCTTGGTTCTGTCCAAAACTCTTTTAATCTTTCTTTTAAGTTGTTGGTTTCCCCATAGGCCGGAGTCCGAGGATAATACAGTGCCTTGGTTCTGTCCAAAACTCTTTTAAGTAGTTGGTTTCCCCATAGGCTTGAGTCCGAGGACTATACAGCGCCTTGGTTCTGTCCAAAACTCTTTCAATCTTTCTTTTAAGTTGTTGGTTTCCCCATAGGCTTGAGTTTGAGGACCATACAGTGCCTTGGTTCTGTCCAAAACTCTTTTAATCTTTCTTTTAAGTTGTTGGTTTCCCCATAGGCCGGAGTCCGAGGATAATACAGTGCCTTGGTTCTGTCCAAAACTCTTTTAAGTAGTTGGTTTCCCCATAGGCCCGAGTCCGAGGACCATACAATGCCTTAGTTCTAACCAGAACACTTTTAATCCTTCTTTTAAGCAGTTGGTTTCCCCATAGGCTTGAGTTCGAGGACCATGCAGTGCCTTGGTTCTTTCCAAAACTCTTTTAAGTAGTTGGTTTCCCCATAGGCTTGAGTCCGATGACCGTACAGTGTCTTGGTTCTGTCCAAAACACTTTTAAGTAGTTGGTTTCCCCATAGGCTTGAGTCCGAGGACCCTACAGCGCCTTGGTTCTGTCCAAAACTCTTTTAAGTAGTTGGTTTCCCCATAGGCTTGAGTCTGAGGACCATACATTGCCTTGGTTCTGTCCAAAACTCTTTTAATTAGTTGGTTTCCCCATAGGCTTGAGTCAAAGGACCATACATTGCCTTGGTTCTGTCCAAAAATCTTTTAATCTTTCTTTTAAGTAGTTGGTTTCCCCATAGGCCGAAGTCCGAGGATAATACAGTGCCTTGGTTCTGTCCAAAACTCTTTTTAATAGTTGGTTTACCCATAGGACCGAGTCTGAGGACCATACAATGCCTTAGTTCTGTCCAAAACTCTTTTAATCTTTCTTTTAAGTAGTTGGTTTCCCGATAGGCTTGAGTCCGAGGACCATACAGTGCCTTGGTTCTGTCTAAAACTCTTTTAAGTAGTTGGTTTCCCCATAGGCTTGAGTCTGAGGACCATACATTGCCTTGGTTCTGTCCAAAACTCTTTTAATCTTTCTTTTAAGTTGTTGGTTTCCCCATAGGCCGGAGTCCGAGGATAATACAGTGCCTTGGTTCTGTCCAAAACTCTTTTAAGTAGTTGGTTTCCCCATAGGCTTGAGTCCGAGGACTATACAGCGCCTTGGTTCTGTCCAAAACTCTTTCAATCTTTCTTTTAAGTTGTTGGTTTCCCCATAGGCTTGAGTTTGAGGACCATACAGTGCCTTGGTTCTGTCCAAAACTCTTTTAATCTTTCTTTTAAGTTGTTGGTTTCCCCATAGGCCGGAGTCCGAGGATAATACAGTGCCTTGGTTCTGTCCAAAACTCTTTTAAGTAGTTGGTTTCCCCATAGGCCCGAGTCCGAGGACCATACAATGCCTTAGTTCTAACCAGAACACTTTTAATCCTTCTTTTAAGCAGTTGGTTTCCCCATAGGCTTGAGTTCGAGGACCATGCAGTGCCTTGGTTCTTTCCAAAACTCTTTTAAGTAGTTGGTTTCCCCATAGGCTTGAGTCCGATGACCGTACAGTGCCTTGGTTCTGTCCTAAACTGTTTTAAGTAGTTGATTTCCCCATAGGCTAGAGTCCGAAGACCATACAGTGCCTTGGTTTTGTCCAAAACTCTTTTAAGTAGTTGGTATCTCCATAGGCTTGAGTCCGAGGACCATACATTGCCTTAGTTCTGTCCAAACCTCTTTTAATCTTTCTTTTAAGTAGTTGGTTTCCCCATAGGCCCGATTCCGAGGATAATACTGTGCCTTGGTTCTGTCCAAAACTATTTTAAGTAGTTGGTTTACCCATAGGCCCGAGTCCGGGGACCATACAATGCCTTAGTTCTGTCCCAAACTCTTTTAATCTTTCTTTAAATAGTTGGTTTCCCCGCAGGCCCGAGTCCGAGGATCATACAGTGCCTTGGTTCTGTCCAAAACCCTTTTAATTAGTTGTTTTCCCCAATGGCTTGAGTCTGAGGACCATATAGTGCTTTGGTTCTGTCCAAAACTCTTTTAATCTTTCTTTTAAGTAGTTGGTTTCCGTCTAGGCTTGAGTCCGAGGACCATATAGTGCCTTGGTTCTGTCCAAAACAATTTCAAGTAGGTGGTTTCCCCATAGGCCCGAGTCCGACGACCATACAATGCCTTGGTTCTATCCGAAACTCTTTTAATCTTTCTTTTAAGTAGTTGGTTTCCCCATAGGCTTGAGTTCGAGGACCATACAGTGCCTTGGTTCTGTCCAAAACTCTTTTAAGTAGATGGTTTCCCCATAGGCTTTTGTCCGAGGACCATACAGTGCCTTGGTTCTGTCCAAAACTCTTTTAAGTAGTTGGTTTCCCCATAGGCTTGAGTCCGAGGACTATACAGCGCCTTGGTTCTGTCCAAAACTCTTTCAATCTTTCTTTTAAGTTGTTGGTTTCCCCATAGGCTTGAGTTTGAGGACCATACAGTGCCTTGGTTCTGTCCAAAACTCTTTTAAGCAGTTGGTTTCCCCATAGGCTTGAGTTCGAGGACCATGCAGTGCCTTGGTTCTTTCCAAAACTCTTTTAAGTAGTTGGTTTCCCCATAGACTTGAGTCCGATGACCGTACAGTGCCTTGGTTCTGTCCTAAACTGTTTTAAGTAGTTGATTTCCCCATAGGCTAGAGTCCGAAGACCATACAGTGCCTTGGTTTTGTCCAAAACTCTTTAAGTAGTTGGTATCTCCATAGGCTTGAGTCCGAGGACCATACATTGCCTTAGTTCTGTCCAAACCTCTTTTAATCTTTCTTTTAAGTAGTTGGTTTCCCCATAGGCCCGATTCCGAGGATAATACTGTGCCTTGGTTCTGTCCAAAACTCTTTTAAGTAGTTGGTTTACCCATAGGCCCGAGTCCGGGGACCATACAATGCCTTAGTTCTGTCCAAAACTCTTTTAATCTTTCTTTTAAGTAGTTGGTTTCCCCGCAGGCCCGAGTCCGAGGATCATACAGTGCCTTGGTTCTGTCCAAAACCCTTTTAAGTAGTTGTTTTCCCCAGTGGCTTGAGTCTGAGGACCATATAGTGCTTTGGTTCTGTCCAAAACTCTTTTAATCTTTCTTTTAAGTAGTTGGTTTCCGTCTAGGCTTGAGTCCGAGGACCATATATTGCCTTGGTTCTGTCCAAAACAATTTCAAGTAGGTGGTTTCCCCATAGGCCCGAGTCCGACGACCATACAATGCCTTGGTTCAATCCAAAACTCTTTTAATCTTTCTTTTAAGTAGTTGGTTTCCCCATAGGCTTGAGTTCGAGGACCATACAGTGCCTTGGTTCTGTCCAAAACTCTTTTAAGTAGATGGTTTCCCCATAGGCTTTTGTCCGAGGACCATACAGTGCCTTGGTTCTGTCCAAAACTCTTTTAAGTAGTTGGTTTCCCCATAGGCTTGAGTCCGAGGACTATACAGCGCCTTGGTTCTGTCCAAAACTCTTTCAATCTTTCTTTTAAGTAGTTGGTTTCCCCATAGGCTTGAGTTTGAGGACCATACAGTGCCTTGGTTCTGTCCAAAACTCTTTTAAGTAGTTGGTTTCCCCATCGGCTTTTGTCCGAGGACGATACAGTGCCTTGGTTCTGTCCAAAACTCTTTTAAGTAGTTGGTTTCCCATAGGCTTGAGTCTGAGGACCTTACAATGCCTTGGTTCTGTCCAAAACTCTTTCAATCTTTCTTTTAAGTAGTTGGTTTCCCCATAGGCTTGAGTTCGAGGACCATACAGTTGCTTGGTTCTGTCCAAAACTCTTTTAAGTAGTTGGTTTCCCCATAGGCTTTTGTCCGAGGACCATACAGTGCCTTGGTTCTGTCCAAAACTCTTTTAAGTAGTTGGTTTCCCCTTAGGCTTGAGTCCGAGGACTATACAGCGCCTTGGTTCTGTCCAAAAATCTTTTAAGTAGTTGGTTTCCCCATAGGCTTGAGTCTGAGGACCGTACATTGCCTTGGTTCTGTCCAAAACTCTTTTAAGTAGTTGGTTTCCCCATAGGCTTGAGTCAAAGGACCATACATTGCCTTGGTTCTGTCCAAAACTCTTTTAATCTTTCTTTTAAGTAGTTGGTTTCCCCATAGGCCGAAGTCCGGGATAATACAGTGCCTTGGTTCTGTCCAAAACTGTTTTTAGTAGTTGGTCTACCCATAGGCCCGAGTCTGAGGACCATAGAATGCCTTAGTTCTGTCCAAAACTCTTTTAATCTTTCTTTTAAGTAGTTGGTTTCCCCATAGGGCAGAGTCCGAGGATCATACAGTTCCTTGGTTCTTTCCAAAACCCTTTTAAGTTGTTGTTTTCCCCCAATGGCTTGAGTCCGAGGACCATATAGTGCTTTGGTTCTGTCCAAAACTCTTTTAATCTTTCTTTTAAGTAGATGGTTTCCGCATAGACTTGAGTCCGAGGACCATAAAGTGCCTTGGTTCTGTCCAAAACTCTTTTAAGTAGTTGGTTTCCCCATAGGCTTTTGTCCGAGGACCATACAGTGTCTTGGTTCTGTCCAAAACACTTTTAAGTAGTTGGTTTCCCCATAGGCTTGAGTCCGAGGACCATACAGCGCCTTGGTTCTGTCCAAAACTCTTTTAAGTAGTTGGTTTCCCCATAGGCTTGAGTCTGAGGACCATACATTGCCTTGGTTCTGTCCAAAACTCTTTTAAGTAGTTGGTTTCCCCATAGGCATGAGTCAAAGGACCATACATTGCCTTGGTTCTGTCCAAAAATCTTTTAATCTTTCTTTTAAGTAGTTGGTTTCCCCATAGGCCGAAGTCCGAGGATAATACAGTGCCTTGGTTCTGTCCAAAACTCTTTTTAATAGTTGGTTTACCCATAGGACCGAGTCTGAGGACCATACAATGCCTTAGTTCTGTCCAAAACTCTTTTAATCTTTCTTTTAAGTAGTTGGTTTCCCGATAGGCTTCAGTCCGAGGACCATACAGTGCCTTGGTTCTGTCTAAAACTCTTTTAAGTAGTTGGTTTCCCCATAGGCTTGAGTCTGAGGACCATATATTGCCTTGGTTCTGTCCAAAACACTTTTAATCTTTCTTTTAAGTTGTTGGTTTCCCCATAGGCCGGAGTCCGAGGATAATACAGTGCCTTGGTTCTGTCCAAAACTCTTTTAAGTAGTTGGTTTCCCCATAGGCCCGAGTCCGAGGACCATACAATGCCTTAGTTCTATCCAGAACACTTTTAATCCTTCTTTTAAGCAGTTGGTTTCCCCATAGGCTTGAGTTCGAGGACCATGCAGTGCCTTGGTTCTTTCCAAAACTCTTTTAAGTAGTTGGTTTCCCCATAGGCTTGAGTCCGATGACCGTACAGTGTCTTGGTTCTGTCCAAAACACTTTTAAGTAGTTGGTTTCCCCATAGGCTTGAGTCCGAGGACCCTACAGCGCCTTGGTTCTGTCCAAAACTCTTTTAAGTAGTTGGTTTCCCCATAGGCTTGAGTCTGAGGACCATACATTGCCTTGGTTCTGTCCAAAACTCTTTTAATTAGTTGGTTTCCCCATAGGCTTGAGTCAAAGGACCATACATTGCCTTGGTTCTGTCCAAAAATCTTTTAATCTTTCTTTTAAGTAGTTGGTTTCCCCATAGGCCGAAGTCCGAGGATAATACAGTGCCTTGGTTCTGTCCAAAACTCTTTTTAATAGTTGGTTTACCCATAGGACCGAGTCTGAGGACCATACAATGCCTTAGTTCTGTCCAAAACTCTTTTAATCTTTCTTTTAAGTAGTTGGTTTCCCGATAGGCTTGAGTCCGAGGACCATACAGTGCCTTGGTTCTGTCTAAAACTCTTTTAAGTAGTTGGTTTCCCCATAGGCTTGAGTCTGAGGACCATACATTGCCTTGGTTCTGTCCAAAACTCTTTTAATCTTTCTTTTAAGTTGTTGGTTTCCCCATAGGCCGGAGTCCGAGGATAATATAGTGCCTTGGTTCTGTCCAAAACTCTTTTAAGTAGTTGGTTTCCCCATAGGCCCGAGTCCGAGGACCATACAATGCCTTAGTTCTATCCAGAACACTTTTAATCCTTCTTTTAAGCAGTTGGTTTCCCCATAGGCTTGAGTTCGAGGACCATGCAGTGCCTTGGTTCTTTCCAAAACTCTTTTAAGTAGTTGGTTTCCCCATAGGCTTGAGTCTGATGACCGTACAGTGCCTTGGTTCTGTCCTAAACTGTTTTAAGTAGTTGATTTCCCCATAGGCTAGAGTCCGAAGACCATACAGTGCCTTGGTTTTGTCCAAAACTCTTTTAAGTAGTTGGTATCTCCATAGGCTTGAGTCCGAGGACCATACATTGCCTTAGTTCTGTCCAAACCTCTTTTAATCTTTCTTTTAAGTAGTTGGTTTCCCCATAGGCCAGAGTCCGAGGATCATACAGTTCCTTGGTTCTTTCCAAAACCCTTTTAAGTAGTTGTTTTCCCCAATGGCTTGAGTCCGAGGACCATATAGTGCTTTGGTTCTGTCCAAAACTCTTTTAATCTTTCTTTTAAGTAGATGGTTTCCGCATAGGCTTGAGTCCGAGGACCATAAAGTGCCTTGGTTCTGTCCAAAACTCTTTTAAGTAGTTGGTTTCCCCATAGACCCGAGTCCGAGGACCAAACAATGCCTTGGTTCTGTCCAAAACTCTTTTAATCTTTCTTTTAAGTAGTTGGTTTCCCCATAGGCTTGAGTTCGAGGACCATACAGTGCCTTGGTTCTGTTCAAAACTCTTTTAAGTAGTTGGTTTCCCCATAGGCTTTTGTCCGAGGACCGTACATTGCCTTGGTTCTGTCCAAAACTCTTTTAAGTAGTTGGTTTCCCCATAGGCTTGAGTCCGAGGACGATACAGCGCCTTGGTTCTGTCCAAAACTCTTTCAATCTTTCTTTTAAGTAGTTGGTTTCCCGATAGGCTTGAGTCCGAGGACCATACAGTGCCTTGGTTCTGTCTAAAACTCTTTTAAGTAGTTGGTTTCCCCATAGGCTTGAGTCTGAGGACCATACATTGCCTTGGTTCTGTCCAAAACTCTTTTAATCTTTCTTTTAAGTTATTGGTTTCCCCATAGGCCGGAGTCCGAGGATAATACAGTGCCTTGGTTCTGTCCAAAACTCTTTTAAGTAGTTGGTTTCCCCATAGGCCCGAGTCCGAGGACCATACAATGCCTTAGTTCTATCCAGAACAATTTTAATCTTTCTTTTAAGCAGTTGGTTTCCCCATAGGCTTGAGTTCGAGGACCATACAGTGCCTTGGTTCTTTCCAAAACCCTTTTAAGTAGTTGTTTTCCCCAATGGCCTGAGTCCGAGGACCATATATTGCTTTGGTTCTGACCAAAACTCTTTTTATCTTTCTTTTAAATAGATGGTTTCCGTATAGGCATGAGTCCGAAGACTATATAGTGCATTGGTTCTGTCCAAAACTCTTTTAAGTAGTTGGTTTCCCCATTGGCTTTTGTCCGAGGACCGTACAGTGCCTTGCTTCTATCCAAAACTCTTTTAAGTAGTTGGTTTCCCCATAGTCTTGAGTCCGAGGACCATACAGCGCCTTGGTTCTGCCCCAAACTCTTTTAAGTAGTTGGTTTCCCCATAGGCTTGAGTCTGAGGACCATACATTGCCTTTGTTCTGTCAAAAACTCTTTTAATCTTTCTTTTAAGTTGTTGGTTTCCTCATAGGCCGGAGTCCGAGGATAATACAGTGCCTTGGTTCTGTCCAAAACTCTTTTAAGTAGTTGGTTTCCCCATAGGCCCGAGTCCGAGGACCATACAATGCCTTAGTTCTATCCAGAACACTTTTAATCCTTCTTTTAAGCAGTTGGTTTCCCCATAGGCTTGAGTTCGAGGACCATGCAGTGCCTTGGTTCTTTCCAAAACTCTTTTAAGTAGTTGGTTTCCCCATAGGCTTGAGTCTGATGACCGTACAGTGCCTTGGTTCTGTCCTAAACTGTTTTAAGTAGTTGATTTCCCCATAGGCTAGAGTCCGAAGACCATACAGTGCCTTGGTTTTGTCCAAAACTCTTTTAAGTAGTTGGTATCTCCATAGGCTTGAGTCCGAGGACCATACATTGCCTTAGTTCTGTCCAAACCTCTTTTAATCTTTCTTTTAAGTAGTTGGTTTCCCCATAGGCCAGAGTCCGAGGATCATACAGTTCCTTGGTTCTTTCCAAAACCCTTTTAAGTAGTTGTTTTCCCCAATGGCTTGAGTCCGAGGACCATATAGTGCTTTGGTTCTGTCCAAAACTCTTTTAATCTTTCTTTTAAGTAGATGGTTTCCGCATAGGCTTGAGTCCGAGGACCATAAAGTGCCTTGGTTCTGTCCAAAACTCTTTTAAGTAGTTGGTTTCCCCATAGACCCGAGTCCGAGGACCAAACAATGCCTTGGTTCTGTCCAAAACTCTTTTAATCTTTCTTTTAAGTAGTTGGTTTCCCCATAGGCTTGAGTTCGAGGACCATACAGTGCCTTGGTTCTGTTCAAAACTCTTTTAAGTAGTTGGTTTCCCCGTAGGCTTTTGTCCGAGGACCGTACATTGCCTTGGTTCTGTCCAAAACTCTTTTAAGTAGTTGGTTTCCCCATAGGCTTGAGTCCGAGGACGATACAGCGCCTTGGTTCTGTCCAAAACTCTTTCAATCTTTCTTTTAAGTAGTTGGTTTCCCGATAGGCTTGAGTCCGAGGACCATACAGTGCCTTGGTTCTGTCTAAAACTCTTTTAAGTAGTTGGTTTCCCCATAGGCTTGAGTCTGAGGACCATACATTGCCTTGGTTCTGTCCAAAACTCTTTTAATCTTTCTTTTAAGTTATTGGTTTCCCCATAGGCCGGAGTCCGAGGATAATACAGTGCCTTGGTTCTGTCCAAAACTCTTTTAAGTAGTTGGTTTCCCCATAGGCCCGAGTCCGAGGACCATACAATGCCTTAGTTCTATCCAGAACACTTTTAATCCTTCTTTTAAGCAGTTGGTTTCCCCATAGGCTTGAGTTCGAGGACCATGCAGTGCCTTGGTTCTTTCCAAAACTCTTTTAAGTAGTTGGTTTCCCCATAGGCTTGAGTCCGATGACCGTACAGTGCCTTGGTTCTGTCCTAAACTGTTTTAAGTAGTTGATTTTCCCATAGGCTAGAGTCCGAGGACCATACAGTGCCTTGGTTTGTCCAAAACTCTTTTAAGTAGTTGGTTTCCCCATAGGCTTTTGTCCGAGGACCGTACATTGCCTTGGTTCTGTCCAAAACTCTTTTAAGTAGTTGGTTTCCCCATAGGCTTGACTCCGAGGACTATACAGCGCCTTGGTTCTGTCCAAAACTCTTTCAATCTTTCTTTTAAGTTGTTGGTTTCCCCATAGGCTTGAGTTCGAGGACCATACAATGCCTTTGTTCTGTCCAAAACTCTTTTAAGCAGTTGGTTTCCCCATAGGCTTGAGTTCGAGGACCATGCAGTGCCTTGGTTCTTTCCAAAACTCTTTTAAGTAGTTGGTTTCCCCATAGGCTTTTGTCCGACGACCGTACATTGCCTTGGTTCTGTCCAAAACTCTTTTAAGTAGTTGGTTTCCCCATAGGCTTTTGTCCGAGGACCATACAGTGCCTTGGTTCTGTCCAAAACTCTTTTAAGTAGTTGGTTTCCCCATAGGCTTGAGTCCGAGGACTATACAGCGCCTTGGTTCTGTCCAAAACTCTTTCAATCTTTCTTTTAAGTTGTTGGTTTCCCCATAGGCTTGAGTTTGAGGACCATACAGTGCCTTGGTTCTGTCCAAAACTCTTTTAAGCAGTTGGTTTCCCCATAGGCTTGAGTTCGAGGACCATGCAGTGCCTTGGTTCTTTCCAAAACTCTTTTAAGTAATTGGTTTCCCCATAGGCTTGAGTCCGATGACCGTACAGTGCCTTGGTTCTGTCCTAAACTGTTTTAAGTAGTTGATTTCCCCATAGGCTAGAGTCCGAAGACCATACAGTGCCTTGGTTTTGTCCAAAACTCTTTAAGTAGTTGGTATCTCCATAGGCTTGAGTCCGAGGACCATACATTGCCTTAGTTCTGTCCAAACCTCTTTTAATCTTTCTTTTAAGTAGTTGGTTTCCCCATAGGCCCGATTCCGAGGATAATACTGTGCCTTGGTTCTGTCCAAAACTCTTTTAAGTAGTTGGTTTACCCATAGGCCCGAGTCCGGGGACCATACAATGCCTTAGTTCTGTCCAAAACTCTTTTAATCTTTCTTTTAAGTAGTTGGTTTCCCCGCAGGCCCGAGTCCGAGGATCATACAGTGCCTTGGTTCTGTCCAAAACCCTTTTAAGTAGTTGTTTTCCCCAGTGGCTTGAGTCTGAGGACCATATAGTGCTTTGGTTCTGTCCAAAACTCTTTTAATCTTTCTTTTAAGTAGTTGGTTTCCGTCTAGGCTTGAGTCCGAGGACCATATAGTGCCTTGGTTCTGTCCAAAACAATTTCAAGTAGGTGGTTTCCCCATAGGCCCGAGTCCGACGACCATACAATGCCTTGGTTCAATCCAAAACTCTTTTAATCTTTCTTTTAAGTAGTTGGTTTCCCCATAGGCTTGAGTTCGAGGACCATACAGTGCCTTGGTTCTGTCCAAAACTCTTTTAAGTAGATGGTTTCCCCATAGGCTTTTGTCCGAGGACCATACAGTGCCTTGGTTCTGTCCAAAACTCTTTTAAGTAGTTGGTTTCCCCATAGGCTTGAGTCCGAGGACTATACAGCGCCTTGGTTCTGTCCAAAACTCTTTCAATCTTTCTTTTAAGTAGTTGGTTTCCCCATAGGCTTGAGTTTGAGGACCATACAGTGCCTTGGTTCTGTCCAAAACTCTTTTAAGTAGTTGGTTTCCCCATAGGCTTTTGTCCGAGGACCATACAGTGCCTTGGTTCTGTCCAAAACTCTTTTAAGTAGTTGGTTTCCCATAGGCTTGAGTCTGAGGACCTTACAATGCCTTGGTTCTGTCCAAAACTCTTTCAATCTTTCTTTTAAGTAATTGGTTTCCCCATAGGCTTGAGTTCGAGGACCATACAGTGCCTTGGTTCTGTCCAAAACTCTTTTAAGTAGTTGGTTTCCCCATAGGCTTTTGTCCCAGGACCATACAGTGCCTTGGTTCTGTCCAAAACTCTTTTAAGTAGTTGGTTTCCCCATAGGCTTGAGTCCGAGGACTATACAGCGCCTTGGTTCTGTCCAAAACTCTTTCAATCTTTCTTTTAAGTAGTTGGTTTCCCCATAGGCTTGAGTTTGAGGACCATACAGTGCCTTGGTTCTGTCCAAAACTCTTTTAAGTAGTTGGTTTCCCCATAGGCTTTTGTCCGAGGACCATACAGTGCCTTGGTTCTGTCCAAAACTCTTTTAATTAGTTGGTTTCCCCATAGGCTTTTGTCCGAGGACCATACAGTGCCTTGGTTCTGTCCAAAACTCTTTTAAGTAGTTGGTTTCCCATAGGCTTGAGTCTGAGGACCTTACAATGCCTTGGTTCTGTCCAAAACTCTTTCAATCTTTCTTTTAAGTAATTGGTTTCCCCATAGGCTTGAGTTCGAGGACCATACAGTGCCTTGGTTCTGTCCAAAACTCTTTTAAGTAGTTGGTTTCCCCATAGGCTTTTGTCCCAGGACCATACAGTGCCTTGGTTCTGTCCAAAACTCTTTTAAGTAGTTGGTTTCCCCATAGGCTTGAGTCCGAGGACTATACAGCGCCTTGGTTCTGTCCAAAAATCTTTTAAGTAGTTGGTTTCCGCATAGGCTTGAGTCCGAGGACCATAAAGTGCCTTGGTTCTGTCCAAAACTCTTTTAAGTAGTTGGTTTCCCCATAGACCCGAGTCCGAGGACCAAACAATGCCTTGGTTCTGTCCAAAACTCTTTTAATCTTTCTTTTAAGTAGTTGGTTTCCCCATAGGCTTGAGTTCGAGGACCATACAGTGCCTTGGTTCTGTTCAAAACTCTTTTAAGTAGTTGGTTTCCCCATAGGCTTTTGTCCGAGGACCGTACATTGCCTTGGTTCTGTCCAAAACTCTTTTAAGTAGTTGGTTTCCCCATAGGCTTGAGTCCGAGGACGATACAGCGCCTTGGTTCTGTCCAAAACTCTTTCAATCTTTCTTTTAAGTAGTTGGTTTCCCGATAGGCTTGAGTCCGAGGACCATACAGTGCCTTGGTTCTGTCTAAAACTCTTTTAAGTAGTTGGTTTCCCCATAGGCTTGAGTCTGAGGACCATACATTGCCTTGGTTCTGTCCAAAACTCTTTTAATATTTCTTTTAAGTTATTGGTTTCCCCATAGGCCGGAGTCCGAGGATAATACAGTGCCTTGGTTCTGTCCAAAACTCTTTTAAGTAGTTGGTTTCCCCATAGGCCCGAGTCCGAGGACCATACAATGCCTTAGTTCTATCCAGAACACTTTTAATCCTTCTTTTAAGCAGTTGGTTTCCCCATAGGCTTGAGTTCGAGGACCATGCAGTGCCTTGGTTCTTTCCAAAACTCTTTTAAGTAGTTGGTTTCCCCATAGGCTTGAGTCCGATGACCGTACAGTGCCTTGGTTCTGTCCTAAACTGTTTTAAGTAGTTGATTTTCCCATAGGCTAGAGTCCGAGGACCATACAGTGCCTCGGTTTGTCCAAAACTCTTTTAAGTAGTTGGTTTCCCCATAGGCTTTTGTCCGAGGACCGTACATTGCCTTGGTTCTGTCCAAAACTCTTTTAAGTAGTTGGTTTCCCCATAGGCTTGACTCCGAGGACTATACAGCGCCTTGGTTCTGTCCAAAACTCTTTCAATCTTTCTTTTAAGTAGTTGGTTTCCCGATAGGCTTGAGTCCGAGGACCATACAGTGCCTTGGTTCTGTCTAAAATTCTTTTAAGTAGTTGGTTTCCCCATAGGCTTGAGTCTGAGGACCATACATTGCCTTGGTTCTGTCCAAAACTCTTTTAATCTTTCTTTTAAGTTGTTGGTTTCCCCATAGGCCGGAGTCCGAGGATAATACAGTGCCTTGGTTCTGTCCAAAACTCTTTTAAGTAGTTGGTTTCCCCATAGGCCCAAGTCCGAGGACCATACAATGCCTTAGTTCTGTCCAAAACTCTTTTAATCTTTCTTTTAAGTAGATGGTTTCCCCACAGGCCCGAGTCCGAGGATCATACAGTGCCTTGGTTCTGTCCAAAACCCTTTTAAGTAGTTGTTTTCCCCAATGGCTTGAGTCCGAGGACCATATAGTGCCTTGGTTCTGTCCAAAACTCTTTTAAGTAGGTGGTTTCCCCATAGGCCCGAGTCCGACGACCATACAAGGCCTTGGTTCTATCCAAAACTCTTTTAATCTTTCTTTAAAGTAGTTGGTTTCCCCATAGGCTTGAGTTCGAGGACCATACAGTGCCTTGGTTCTGTCCAAAACTCTTTTAAGTAGTTGGTTACCCCATAGGCTTTTGTCCGAGGACCATACAGTGCCTTGGTTCTGTCCAAAACTCTTTTAAGTAGTTGGTTTCCCCATAGGCTTGAGTCCGAGGACTATACAGCGCCTTGGTTCTGTCCAAAACTCTTTCAATCTTTCTTTTAAGTAGTTGGTTTCCCCATAGGCTTGAGTTCGAGGACCATACAGTGCCTTGGTTCTGTTCAAAACTCTTTTAAGTAGTTGGTTTCCCCATAGGCTTTTGTCCGAGGACCGTACATTGCCTTGGTTCTGTCCAAAACTCTTTTAAGTAGTTGGTTTCCCCATAGGCTTGAGTCCGAGGACTATACAGCGCCTTGGTTCTGTCCAAAACTCTTTCAATCTTTCTTTTAAGTAGTTGGTTTCCCGATAGGCTTGAGTCCGAGGACCATACAGTGCCTTGGTTCTGTCTAAAACTCTTTTAAGTAGTTGGTTTCCCCATAGGCTTGAGTCTGAGGACCATACATTGCCTTGGTTCTGTCCAAAACTCTTTTAATCTTTCTTTTAAGTTGTTGGTTTCCCCATAGGCCGGAGTCCGAGGATAATACAGTGCCTTGGTTCTGTCCAAAACTCTTTTAAGTAGTTGGTTTCCCCATAGGCCCGAGTCCGAGGACCATACAATGCCTTAGTTCTATCCAGAACACTTTTAATCCTTCTTTTAAGCAGTTGGTTTCCCCATAGGCTTGAGTTCGAGGACCATGCAGTGCCTTGGTTCTTTCCAAAACTCTTTTAAGTAGTTGGTTTCCCCATAGGCTTGAGTCCGATGACCGTACAGTGCCTTGGTTCTGTCCTAAACTGTTTTAAGTAGTTGATTTCCCCATAGGCTAGAGTCCGAGGACCATACAGTGCCTTGGTTTTGTCCAAAACTCTTTTAAGTCGTTGGTATCTCCATAGGCTTGAGTCCGAGGACCATACATTGCCTTAGTTCTGTCCAAAACTCTTTTAATCTTTCTTTTAAGTAGTTGGTTTCCCCATAGGCCCGATTCCGAGGATAATACAGTGCCTTGGTTCTGTCCAAAACTCTTTTAAGTAGTTGGTTTACCCATAGGCCCGAGTCCGGGGACCATACAATGCCTTAGTTCTGTCCAAAACTCTATTAATCTTTCTTTTAAGTAGATGGTTTCCCCACAGGCCCGAGTCCGAGGATCATACAGTGCCTTGGTTCTGTCCAAAACCCTTTTAAGTAGATGGTTTCCCCACAGGCCCGAGTCCGAGGATCATACAGTGCCTTGGTTCTGTCCAAAACCCTTTTAAGTAGTTGTTTTCCCCAATGGCTTGAGTCCGAGGACCATATAGTGCTTTGGTTCTGTCCAAAACTCTTTTAATCTTTCTTTTAAGTAGTTGGTTTCCGTCTAGGCTTGAGTTCGAGGACCATACAGTGCCTTGGTTCTGTCCAAAACTCTTTTAAGTAGTTGGTTACCCCATAGGCTTTTGTCCGAGGACCATACAGTGCCTTGGTTCTGTCCAAAACTCTTTTAAGTAGTTGGTTTCCCCATAGGCTTGAGTCCGAGGACTATACAGCGCCTTGGTTCTGTCCAAAACTCTTTCAATCTTTCTTTTAAGTAGTTGGTTTCCCCATAGGCTTGAGTTCGAGGACCATACAGTGCCTTGGTTCTGTCCAAAACTCTTTTAAGTAGTTGGTTTCCCCATAGGCTTTTGTCCGAGGACCATGCAGTGCCTTGGTTCTGTCCAAAACTCTTTTAAGTAGTTGGTTTCCCCATAGGCTTTTGTCCGAGGACCATACAGTGCCTTGGTTCTGTCCAAAACTCTTTTAAGTAGTTGGTTTCCCCATAGGCTTGAGTCTGAGGACCTTACAATGCCTTGGTTCTGTCCAAAACTCTTTCAATCTTTCTTTTAAGTAGTTGGTTTCCCCATAGGCTTGAGTTCGAGGACCATACAGGGCCTTGGTTCTGTCAAAAACTCTTTTAAGTAGTTGGTTTCCCCATAGGCTTTTGTCCGAGGACCATACAGTGCCTTGGTTCTGTCCAAAACTCTTTTAAGTAGTTGGTTTCCCCATAGGCTTGAGTCCGAGGACTATACAGCGCCTTGGTTCTGTCCAAAATTCTTTTAAGTAGTTGGTTTCCCCATAGGCTTGAGTCTGAGGACCATACATTGCCTTGGTTCTGTCCAAAACTCTTTTAAGTAGTTGGTTTCCCCATAGGCTTGAGTCAAAGGACCATACATTGCCTTGGTTCTGTCCAAAACTCTTTTAATCTTTCTTTTAAGTAGTTGGTTTCCCCATAGGCCGAAGTCCGGGATAATACAGTGCCTTGGTTCTGTCCAAAACTGTTTTTAGTAGTTGGTCTACCCATAGGCCCGAGTCTGAGGACCATAGAATGCCTTAGTTCTGTCCAAAACTCATTTAATCTTTCTTTTAAGTAGTTGGTTTCCCCATAGGCCAGAGTCCGAGGATCATACAGTTCCTTGGTTCTTTCCAAAACCCTTTTAAGTAGTTGTTTTCCCCAATGGCTTGAGTTCGAGGACCATATAGTGCTTTGGTTCTGTCCAAAACTCTTTTAATCTTTCTTTTAAGTAGATGGTTTCCGCATAGGCTTGAGTCCGAGGACCATAAAGTGCCTTGGTTCTGTCCAAAACTCTTTTAAGTAGTTGGTTTCCCCATAGACCCGAGTCCGAGGACGAAACAATGCCTTGGTTCGGTCCAAAACTCTTTTAATCTTTCTTTTAAGTAGTTGGTTTCCCCATTGGCTTGAGTCTGAGGACCATACAATGCCTTGGTTCTGTCCAAAACTATTTCAATCTTTCTTTTAAGTAGTTGGTTTCCCCATAGGCTTGAGTTCGAGGACCATACAGTGCCTTGGTTCTGTTCAAAACTCTTTTAAGTAGTTGGTTTCCCCATAGGCTTTTGTCCGAGGACCGTACATTGCCTTGGTTCTGTCCAAAACTCTTTTAAGTAGTTGGTTTCCCCATAGGCTTTTGTCCGAGGACCATACAGTGCCTTGGTTCTGTCCAAAACTCTTTTAAGTAGTTGGTTTCCCCATAGGCTTGAGTCCGAGGACTATACATTGCCTTGTTTCTGTCCAAAACTCTATTAATCTCTCTTTTAAGTAGTTGGTTTCCCCGTAGGCCGGAGTCCGAGGATAATACAGTGCCTTGGTTCTGTCCAAAACTCTTTTAAGTAGTTGGTTTCCCCATAGACCCGAGTCCGAGGACCATACAATGCCTTTGTTCTATCCAGAACACTTTTAATCCTTCTTTTAAGCAGTTGGTTTCCCCATAGGCTTGAGTTCGAGGACCATGCAGTGCCTTGGTTCTTTCCAAAACTCTTTTAAGTAGTTGGTTTCCCCATAGGCTTGAGTCCGATGACCGTATAGTGCCTTGGTTCTGTCCTAAACTGTTTTAAGTAGTTGATTTCCCCATAGGCTAGAGTCCGAGGACCATACAGTGCCTTGGTTTTGTCCAAAACTCTTTTAAGTAGTTGGTATCTCCATAGGCTTGAGTCCGAGGACCATACATTGGCTTAGTTCTGTCCAAAACTCTTTTAATCTTTCTTTTAAGTAGTTGGTTTCCCCATAGGCCCGATTCCGAGGATAATACAGTGCCTTGGTTCTGTCCAAAACTCTTTTAAGTAGTTGGTTTACCCATAGGCCCGAGTCCGGGGACCATACAATGCCTTAGTTCTGTCCAAAACTCTTTTAATCTTTCTTTTAAGTAGATGGTTTCCCCACAGGCCCGAGTCCGAGGATCATACAGTGCCTTGGTTCTGTCCAAAACCCTTTTAAGTAGTTGTTTTCCCCAATGGCTTGAGTCCGAGGACCATATAGTGCTTTGGTTCTGTCCAAAACTCTTTTAATCTTTCTTTTAAGTAGTTGGTTTCCGTCTAGGCTTGAGTCCGAGGACCATAAAGTGTCTTGGTTCTGTCCAAAACTCTTTTAAGTAGTTGGTTTCCCCATAGACCCGAGTCCGAGGACCAAACAATGCCTTGGTTCTGTCCAAAACTCTTTTAATCTTTCTTTTAAGTAGTTGGTTTCCCCATAGGCCGAAGTCCGGGATAATACAGTGCCTTGGTTCTGTCCAAAACTGTTTTTAGTAGTTGGTCTACCCATAGGCCCGAGTCTGAGGACCATAGAATGCCTTAGTTCTGTCCAATACTCTTTTAATCTTTCTTTTAAGTAGTTGGTTTCCCCATAGGCCAGAGTCCGAGGATCATACAGTTCCTTTGTTCTTTCCAAAACCCTTTTAAGTAGTTGTTTTCCCAAATGGCTTGAGTCCGAGGACCATATAGTGCTTTGGTTCTGTCCAAAACTCTTTTAATCTTTCTTTTAAGTAGATGGTTTCCGCATAGGCTTGAGTCCGAGGACCATAAAGTGCCTTGGTTCTGTCCAAAACTCTTTTAAGTAGTTGGTTTCCCCATAGACCCGAGTCCGAGGACCAAACAATGCCTTGGTTCTGTCCAAAACTATTTTAATCTTTCTTTTAAGTAGTTGGTTTCCCCATAGGCCCGATTCCGAGGATAATACAGTGCCTTGGTTCTGTCCAAAACTCTTTTAAGTAGTTGGTTTACCCATAGGCCCGAGTCCGGGGACCATACAATGCCTTAGTTCTGTCCAAAACTCTTTTAATCTTTCTTTTAAGTAGATGGTTTCCCCACAGGCCCGAGTCCGAGGATCATACAGTGCCTTGGTTCTGTCCAAAACCCTTTTAAGTAGTTGTTTTCCCCAATGGCTTGAGTCCGAGGACCATATAGTGCTTTGGTTCTGTCCAAAACTCTTTTAATCTTTCTTTTAAGTAGTTGGTTTCCGTCTAGGCTTGAGTTCGAGGACCATACAGTGCCTTGGTTCTGTTCAAAACTCTTTTAAGTAGTTGGTTTCCCCATAGGCTTTTGTCCGAGGACCGTACATTGCCTTGGTTCTGTCCAAAACTCTTTTAAGTAGTTGGTTTCCCCATAGGCTTGAGTCTGAGGACTATACAGCGCCTTGGTTCGGTCCAAAACTCTTTCAATCTTTCTTTTAAGTAGTTGGTTTCCCGATAGGCTTGAGTCCGAGGACCATACAGTGCCTTGGTTCTGTCTAAAACTCTTTTAAGTAGTTGGTTTCCCCGTGGGCTTGAGTCTGAGGACCATACATTGCCTTGGTTCTGTCCAAAACTCTTTTAATCTTTCATTTAAGTTGTTTGTTTCCCCATAGGCCGGAGTCCGAGGATAATACAGTGCTCTGGTTCTGTCCAAAACTCTTTTAAGTAGTTGGTTTCCCCATTGGCCCGAGTCCGAGGACCATACAATGCCTTAGTTCTATCCAGAACACTTTTAATCCTTCTTTTAAGCAGTTGGTTTCCCCATAGGCTTGAGTTCGAGGACCATGCAGTGCCTTGGTTCTTTCCAAAACTCTTTTAAGTAGTTGGTTTCCCCATAGGCTTGAGTCCGATGACCGTACAGTGCCTTGGTTCTGTCCTAAACTGTTTTAAGTAGTTGATTTCCGCATAGGCTAGAGTCCGAGGACCATACAGTGCCTTGGTTTTTTCCAAAACTCTTTTAAGTAGTTGGTATCTCCATAGGCTTGAGTCCGAGGACCATACATTGCCTTAGTTCTGTCCAAAACTCTTTTAATCTTTCTTTTAAGTAGTTGGTTTCCCCATAGGCCCGGTTCCGAGGATAATACAGTGCCTTGGTTCTGTCCAAAACTCTTTTAAGTAGTTGGTTTACCCATAGGCCCGAGTCTGGGGACCATACAATGCCTTAGTTCTGTCCAAAACTCTTTTAATCTTTCTTTTAAGTAGATGGTTTCCCCACGGGCCCGAGTCCGAGGATCATACAGTGCCTTGGTTCTGTCCAAAACCCTTTTAAGTAGTTGTTTTCCCAAATGGCTTGAGTCCGAGGACCATATAGTGCTTTGGTTCTGTCCAAAACTCTTTTAATCTTTCTTTTAAGTAGATGGTTTCCGCATAGGCTTGAGTCCGAGGACCATAAAGTGCCTTGGTTCTGTCCAAAACTCTTTTAAGTAGTTGGTTTCCCCATAGACCCGAGTCCGAGGACCAAACAATGCCTTGGTTCTGTCCAAAACTATTTTAATCTTTCTTTTAAGTAGTTGGTTTCCCCATAGGCCCGATTCCGAGGATAATACAGTGCCTTGGTTCTGTCCAAAACTCTTTTAAGTAGTTGGTTTACCCATAGGCCCGAGTCCGGGGACCATACATTGCCTTAGTTCTGTCCAAAACTCTTTTAATCTTTCTTTTAAGTAGTTGGTTTCCCCATAGGCCCGGTTCCGAGGATAATACAGTGCCTTGGTTCTGTCCAAAACTCTTTTAAGTAGTTGGTTTACCCATAGGCCCGAGTCTGGGGACCATACAATGCCTTAGTTCTGTCCAAAACTCTTTTAATCTTTCTTTTAAGTAGATGGTTTCCCCACGGGCCCGAGTCCGAGGATCATACAGTGCCTTGGTTCTGTCCAAAACCCTTTTAAGTAGTTGTTTTCCCAAATGGCTTGAGTCCGAGGACCATATAGTGCTTTGGTTCTGTCCAAAACTCTTTTAATCTTTCTTTTAAGTAGTTGGTTTCCGTCTAGGCTTGAGTCCGAGGACCATAAAGTGCCTTGGTTCTGTCCAAAACTCTTTTAAGTAGTTGGTTTCCCCATAGACCCGAGTCCGAGGACCAAACAATGCCTTGGTTCTGTCCAAAACTCTTTTAATCTTTCTTTTAAGTAGTTGGTTTCCCCATAGGCCGAAGTCCGGGATAATACAGTGCCTTGGTTCTGTCCAAAACTGTTTTTAGTAGTTGGTCTACCCATAGGCCCGAGTCTGCGGACCATAGAATGCCTTAGTTCTGTCCAAAACTCTTTTAATCTTTCTTTTAAGTAGTTGGTTTCCCCATAGGCCAGAGTCCGAGGATCATACAGTTCCTTGGTTCTTTCCAAAACCCTTTTAATTAGTTGTTTTCCCCAATGTCTTGAGTCCGAGGACCATACAGTGCTTTGGTTCTGTCCAAAACTCTTTTAATCTTTCTTTTAAGTAGATGGTTTCCGCATAGGCTTGAGTCCGAGGACCATAAAGTGCCTTGGTTCTGTCCAAAACTCTTTTAAGTAGTTGGTTTCCCCATAGACCCGAGTCCGAGAACCAAACAATGCCTTGGTTCTGTCCAAAACTCTTTTAATCTTTCTTTTAAGTAGTTGGTTTCCCCATTGGCTTGAGTCTGAAGACCATACAATGCCTTGGTTCTGTCCAAAACTATTTCAATCTTTCTTTTAAGTACTTGGTTTCCCCATAGGCTTGAGTTCGAGGACCATACAGTGTCTTGGTTCTGTTCAAAACACTTTTAAGTAGTTGGTTTCCCCATAGGCTTTTGTCCGAGGACCGTACATTGCCTTGGTTCTGTCCAAAACTCTTTTAAGTAGTTGGTTTCCCCATAGGCTTGAGTCCGAGGACTATACAGCGCCTTGGTTCTGTCCAAAACTCTTTCAATCTTTCTTTTAAGTAGTTGGTTTCCCGATTGGCTTGAGTCCGAGGACCATACAGTGCCTTGGTTCTGTCTAAAACTCTTTTAAGTAGTTGGTTTCCCCATAGGCTTGAGTCTGAGGAGCATACATTGCCTTGGTTCTGTCCAAAACTCTTTTAATCTTTCTTTTAAGTTGTTGGTTTCCCCATAGGCCGGAGTCCGAGGATAATACAGTGCCTTGGTTCTGTCCTAAACTCTTTTAAGTAGTTGGTTTCCCCATAGGCCCGAGTCCGAGGACCATACAATGCCTTAGTTCTATCTAGAACACTTTTAATCCTTCTTTTAAGGAGTTGGTTTCCCCATAGGCTTGAGTTCGAGGACCATGCAGTGCCTTGGTTCTTTCCAAAACTCTTTTAAGTAGTTGGTTTCCCCATAGGCTTGAGTCCGATGACCGTACAGTGCCTTGGTTCTGTCCTAAACTGTTTTAAGTAGTTGATTTCCCCATAGGCTAGAGTCCGAGGACCATACAGTGCCTTGGTTTTGTCCAAAACTCTTTTAAGTAGTTGGTATCTCCATAGGCTTGAGTCCGAGGACCATACATTGCCTTAGTTCTGTCCAAAACTCTTTTAATCTTTCTTTTAAGTAGTTGGTTTCCCCATAGGCCCGATTCCGAGGATAATACAGTGCCTTGGTTCTGTCCAAAACTCTTTTAAGTAGTTGGTTTACCCATAGGCCCGAGTCCGGGGACCATACAATGCCTTAGTTCTGTCCAAAACTCTTTTAATCTTTCTTTTAAGTAGATGGTTTCCCCACAGGCCCGAGTCCGAGGATCATACAGTGCCTTGGTTCTGTCCAAAACCCTTTTAAGTAGATGGTTTCCCCACAGGCCCGAATCCGAGGATCATACAGTGCCTTGGTTCTGTCCAAAACCCTTTTAAGTAGTTGTTTTCCCCAATGGCTTGAGTCCGAGGACCATATAGTGCTTTGGTTCTGTCCAAAACTCTTTTAATCTTTCTTTTAAGTAGTTGGTTTCCGTCTAGGCTTGAGTTCGAGGACCATACAGTGCCTTGGTTCTGTCCAAAACTCTTTTAAGTAGTTGGTTACCCCATAGGCTTTTGTCCGAGGACCATACAGTGCCTTGGTTCTGTCCAAAACTCTTTTAAGTAGTTGGTTTCCCCATAGGCTTGAGTCTGAGGACCATACATTGCCTTGGTTCTGTCCAAAACTCTTTTAAGTAGTTGGTTTCCCCATAGGCTTGAGTCCGAGGACTATACAGCGCCTTGGTTCTGTCCAAAACTCTTTCAATCTTTCTTTTAAGTAGTTGGTTTCCCCATAGGCTTGAGTTCGAGGACCATACAGTGCCTTGGTTCTGTCCAAAACTCTTTTAAGTAGTTGGTTTCCCCATAGGCTTTTGTCCGAGGACCATGCAGTGCCTTGGTTCTGTCCAAAACTCTTTTAAGTAGTTGGTTTCCCCATAGGCTTTTGTCCGAGGACCATACAGTGCCTTGGTTCTGTCCAAAACTCTTTTAAGTAGTTGGTTTCCCCATAGGCTTGAGTCTGAGGACCTTACAATGCCTTGGTTCTGTCCAAAACTCTTTCAATCTTTCTTTTAAGTAGTTGGTTTCCCCATAGGCTTGAGTTCGAGGACCATACAGGGCCTTGGTTCTGTCAAAAACTCTTTTAAGTAGTTGGTTTCCCCATAGGCTTTTGTCCGAGGACCATACAGTGCCTTGGTTCTGTCCAAAACTCTTTTAAGTAGTTGGTTTCCCCATAGGCTTGAGTCCGAGGACTATACAGCGCCTTGGTTCTGTCCAAAATTCTTTTAAGTAGTTGGTTTCCCCATAGGCTTGAGTCTGAGGACCATACATTGCCTTGGTTCTGTCCAAAACTCTTTTAAGTAGTTGGTTTCCCCATAGGCTTGAGTCAAAGGACCATACATTGCCTTGGTTCTGTCCAAAACTCTTTTAATCTTTCTTTTAAGTAGTTGGTTTCCCCATAGGCCGAAGTCCGGGATAATACAGTGCCTTGGTTCTGTCCAAAACTGTTTTTAGTAGTTGGTCTACCCATAGGCCCGAGTCTGAGGACCATAGAATGCCTTAGTTCTGTCCAAAACTCATTTAATCTTTCTTTTAAGTAGTTGGTTTCCCCATAGGCCAGAGTCCGAGGATCA
Organism: Quercus robur; assembly: GCF_932294415.1. Taxonomy (NCBI): domain Eukaryota; kingdom Viridiplantae; phylum Streptophyta; class Magnoliopsida; order Fagales; family Fagaceae; genus Quercus; species Quercus robur. The sequence continues at coordinate 29,991,143 of NC_065537.1, read as the reverse complement.
TACAGTTCCTTGGTTCTTTCCAAAACCCTTTTAAGTAGTTGTTTTCCCCAATGGCTTGAGTCCGAGGACCATATAGTGCTTTGGTTCTGTCCAAAACTCTTTTAATCTTTCTTTTAAGTAGATGGTTTCCGCATAGGCTTGAGTCCGAGGACCATAAAGTGCCTTGGTTCTGTCCAAAACTCTTTTAAGTAGTTGGTTTCCCCATAGACCCGAGTCCGAGGACGAAACAATGCCTTGGTTCGGTCCAAAACTCTTTTAATCTTTCTTTTAAGTAGTTGGTTTCCCCATTGGCTTGAGTCTGAGGACCATACAATGCCTTGGTTCTGTCCAAAACTATTTCAATCTTTCTTTTAAGTAGTTGGTTTCCCCATAGGCTTGAGTTCGAGGACCATACAGTGCCTTGGTTCTGTTCAAAACTCTTTTAAGTAGTTCGTTTCCCCATAGGCTTTTGTCCGAGGACCGTACATTGCCTTGGTTCTGTCCAAAACTCTTTTAAGTAGTTGGTTTCCCCATAGGCTTTTTTCCGAGGACCATACAGTGCCTTGGTTCTGTCCAAAACTCTTTTAAGTAGTTGGTTTCCCCATAGGCTTGAGTCCGAGGACTATACAGCGCCTTGGTTCTGTCCAAAATTCTTTTAAGTAGTTGGTTTCCCCATAGGCTTGAGTCTGAGGACCATACATTGCCTTGGTTCTGTCCAAAACTCTTTTAAGTAGTTGGTTTCCCCATAGGCTTGAGTCAAAGGACCATACATTGCCTTGGTTCTGTCCAAAACTCTTTTAATCTTTCTTTTAAGTAGTTGGTTTCCCCATAGGCCGAAGTCCGGGATAATACAGTGCCTTGGTTCTGTCCAAAACTGTTTTTAGTAGTTGGTCTACCCATAGGCCCGAGTCTGAGGACCATAGAATGCCTTAGTTCTGTCCAAAACTCATTTAATCTTTCTTTTAAGTAGTTGGTTTCCCCATAGGCCAGAGTCCGAGGATCATACAGTTCCTTGGTTCTTTCCAAAACCCTTTTAAGTAGTTGTTTTCCCCAATGGCTTGAGTCCGAGGACCATATAGTGCTTTGGTTCTGTCCAAAACTCTTTTAATCTTTCTTTTAAGTAGATGGTTTCCGCATAGGCTTGAGTCCGAGGACCATAAAGTGCCTTGGTTCTGTCCAAAACTCTTTTAAGTAGTTGGTTTCCCCATAGACCCGAGTCCGAGGACGAAACAATGCCTTGGTTCGGTCCAAAACTCTTTTAATCTTTCTTTTAAGTAGTTGGTTTCCCCATTGGCTTGAGTCTGAGGACCATACAATGCCTTGGTTCTGTCCAAAACTATTTCAATCTTTCTTTTAAGTAGTTGGTTTCCCCATAGGCTTGAGTTCGAGGACCATACAGTGCCTTGGTTCTGTTCAAAACTCTTTTAAGTAGTTGGTTTCCCCATAGGCTTTTGTCCGAGGACCGTACATTGCCTTGGTTCTGTCCAAAACTCTTTTAAGTAGTTGGTTTCCCCATAGGCTTTTGTCCGAGGACCATACAGTGCCTTGGTTCTGTCCAAAACTCTTTTAAGTAGTTGGTTTCCCCATAGGCTTGAGTCCGAGGACTATACAGCGCCTTGGTTCTGTCCAAAATTCTTTTAAGTAGTTGGTTTCCCCATAGGCTTGAGTCTGAGGACCATACATTGCCTTGGTTCTGTCCAAAACTCTTTTAAGTAGTTGGTTTCCCCATAGGCTTGAGTCAAAGGACCATACATTGCCTTGGTTCTGTCCAAAACTCTTTTAATCTTTCTTTTAAGTAGTTGGTTTCCCCATAGGCCGAAGTCCGGGATAATACAGTGCCTTGGTTCTGTCCAAAACTGTTTTTAGTAGTTGGTCTACCCATAGGCCCGAGTCTGAGGACCATAGAATGCCTTAGTTCTGTCCAAAACTCATTTAATCTTTCTTTTAAGTAGTTGGTTTCCCCATAGGCCAGAGTCCGAGGATCATACAGTTCCTTGGTTCTTTCCAAAACCCTTTTAAGTAGTTGTTTTCCCCAATGGCTTGAGTCCGAGGACCATATAGTGCTTTGGTTCTGTCCAAAACTCTTTTAATCTTTCTTTTAAGTAGATGGTTTCCGCATAGGCTTGAGTCCGAGGACCATAAAGTGCCTTGGTTCTGTCCAAAACTCTTTTAAGTAGTTGGTTTCCCCATAGACCCGAGTCCGAGGACGAAACAATGCCTTGGTTCGGTCCAAAACTCTTTTAATCTTTCTTTTAAGTAGTTGGTTTCCCCATTGGCTTGAGTCTGAGGACCATACAATGCCTTGGTTCTGTCCAAAACTATTTCAATCTTTCTTTTAAGTAGTTGGTTTCCCCATAGGCTTGAGTTCGAGGACCATACAGTGCCTTGGTTCTGTTCAAAACTCTTTTAAGTAGTTGGTTTCCCCATAGGCTTTTGTCCGAGGACCGTACATTGCCTTGGTTCTGTCCAAAACTCTTTTAAGTAGTTGGTTTCCCCATAGGCTTGAGTCCGAGGACCATACAGCGCCTTGGTTCAGTCCCAAACTCTTTTAAGTAGTTGGTTTCCCCAAAGGCTTGAGTCTGAGGACCATACATTGCCTTGTTTCTGTCCAAAACTCTATTAATCTCTCTTTTAAGTAGTTGGTTTCCCCGTAGGCCGGAGTCCGAGGATAATACAGTGCCTTGGTTCTGTCCAAAACTCTTTTAAGTAGTTGGTTTCCCCATAGACCCGAGTCCGAGGACCATACAATGCCTTTGTTCTATCCAGAACACTTTTAATCCTTCTTTTAAGCAGTTGGTTTCCCCATAGGCTTGAGTTCGAGGACCATGCAGTGCCTTGGTTCTTTCCAAAACTCTTTTAAGTAGTTGGTTTTCCCATAGGCTTGAGTCCGATGACCGTATAGTGCCTTGGTTCTGTCCTAAACTGTTTTAAGTAGTTGATTTCCCCATAGGCTAGAGTCCGAGGACCATACAGTGCCTTGGTTTTGTCCAAAACTCTTTTAAGTAGTTGGTATCTCCATAGGCTTGAGTCCGAGGACCATACATTGGCTTAGTTCTGTCCAAAACTCTTTTAATCTTTCTTTTAAGTAGTTGGTTTCCCCATAGGCCCGATTCCGAGGATAATACAGTGCCTTGGTTCTGTCCAAAACTCTTTTAAGTAGTTGGTTTACCCATAGGCCCGAGTCCGGGGACCATACAATGCCTTAGTTCTGTCCAAAACTCTTTTAATCTTTCTTTTAAGTAGATGGTTTCCCCACAGGCCCGAGTCCGAGGATCATACAGTGCCTTGGTTCTGTCCAAAACCCTTTTAAGTAGTTGTTTTCCCCAATGGCTTGAGTCCGAGGACCATATAGTGCTTTGGTTCTGTCCAAAACTCTTTTAATCTTTCTTTTAAGTAGTTGGTTTCCGTCTAGGCTTGAGTCCGAGGACCATAAAGTGTCTTGGTTCTGTCCAAAACTCTTTTAAGTAGTTGGTTTCCCCATAGACCCGAGTCCGAGGACCAAACAATGCGTTGGTTCTGTCCAAAACTCTTTTAATCTTTCTTTTAAGTAGTTGGTTTCCCCATAGGCCGAAGTCCGGGATAATACAGTGCCTTGGTTCTGTCCAAAACTGTTTTTAGTAGTTGGTCTACCCATAGGCCCGAGTCTGAGGACCATAGAATGCCTTAGTTCTGTCCAATACTCTTTTAATCTTTCTTTTAAGTAGTTGGTTTCCCCATAGGCCAGAGTCCGAGGATCATACAGTTCCTTTGTTCTTTCCAAAACCCTTTTAAGTAGTTGTTTTCTCCAATGGCTTGAGTCCGAGGACCATATAGTGCTTTGGTTCTGTCCAAAACTCTTTTAATCTTTCTTTTAAGTAGATGGTTTCCGCATAGGCTTGAGTCCGAGGACCATAAAGTGCCTTGGTTCTGTCCAAAACTCTTTTAAGTAGTTGGTTTCCCCATAGACCCGAGTCCGAGGACCAAACAATGCCTTGGTTCTGTCCAAAACTATTTTAATCTTTCTTTTAAGTAGTTGGTTTCCCCATAGGCCCGATTCCGAGGATAATACAGTGCCTTGGTTCTGTCCAAAACTCTTTTAAGTAGTTGGTTTACCCATAGGCCCGAGTCCGGGGACCATACAATGCCTTAGTTCTGTCCAAAACTCTTTTAATCTTTCTTTTAAGTAGATGGTTTCCCCACAGGCCCGAGTCCGAGGATCATACAGTGCCTTGGTTCTGTCCAAAACCCTTTTAAGTAGTTGTTTTCCCCAATGGCTTGAGTCCGAGGACCATATAGTGCTTTGGTTCTGTCCAAAACTCTTTTAATCTTTCTTTTAAGTAGTTGGTTTCCGTCTAGGCTTGAGTTCGAGGACCATACAGTGCCTTGGTTCTGTTCAAAACTCTTTTAAGTAGTTGGTTTCCCCATAGGCTTTTGTCCGAGGACCGTACATTGCCTTGGTTCTGTCCAAAACTCTTTTAATCTTTCTTTTAAGTAGTTGGTTTCCCCATAGGCCCGGTTCCGAGGATAATACAGTGCCTTGGTTCTGTCCAAAACTCTTTTAAGTAGTTGGTTTACCCATAGGCCCGAGTCTGGGGACCATACAATGCCTTAGTTCTGTCCAAAACTCTTTTAATCTTTCTTTTAAGTAGATGGTTTCCCCACGGGCCCGAGTCCGAGGATCATACAGTGCCTTGGTTCTGTCCAAAACCCTTTTAAGTAGTTGTTTTACCAAATGGCTTGAGTCCGAGGACCATATAGTGCTTTGGTTCTGTCCAAAACTCTTTTAATCTTTCTTTTAAGTAGATGGTTTCCGCATAGGCTTGAGTCCGAGGACCATAAAGTGCCTTGGTTCTGTCCAAAACTCTTTTAAGTAGTTGGTTTCCCCATAGACCCGAGTCCGAGGACCAAACAATGCCTTGGTTCTGTCCAAAACTATTTTAATCTTTCTTTTAAGTAGTTGGTTTCCCCATAGGCCCGATTCCGAGGATAATACAGTGCCTTGGTTCTGTCCAAAACTCTTTTAAGTAGTTGGTTTACCCATAGGCCCGAGTCCGGGGACCATACATTGCCTTAGTTCTGTCCAAAACTCTTTTAATCTTTCTTTTAAGTAGTTGGTTTCCCCATAGGCCCGGTTCCGAGGATAATACAGTGCCTTGGTTCTGTCCAAAACTCTTTTAAGTAGTTGGTTTACCCATAGGCCCGAGTCTGGGGACCATACAATGCCTTGGTTCTGTCCAAAACTCTTTTAATCTTTCTTTTAAGTAGATGGTTTCCCCACGGGCCCGAGTCCGAGGATCATACAGTGCCTTGGTTCTGTCCAAAACCCTTTTAAGTAGTTGTTTTCCCAAATGGCTTGAGTCCGAGGACCATATAGTGCTTTGGTTCTGTCCAAAACTCTTTTAATCTTTCTTTGAAGTAGTTGGTTTCCGTCTAGGCTTGAGTCCGAGGACCATAAAGTGCCTTGGTTCTGTCCAAAACTCTTTTAAGTAGTTGGTTTCCCCATAGACCCGAGTCCGAGGACCAAACAATGCCTTGGTTCTGTCCAAAACTCTTTTAATCTTTCTTTTAAGTAGTTGGTTTCCCCATAGGCCGAAGTCCGGGATAATACAGTGCCTTGGTTCTGTCCAAAACTGTTTTTAGTAGTTGGTCTACCCATAGGCCCGAGTCTGCGGACCATAGAATGCCTTAGTTCTGTCCAAAACTCTTTTAATCTTTCTTTTAAGTAGTTGGTTTCCCCATAGGCCAGAGTCCGAGGATCATACAGTTCCTTGGTTCTTTCCAAAACCCTTTTAATTAGTTGTTTTCCCCAATGTCTTGAGTCCGAGGACCATACAGTGCTTTGGTTCTGTCCAAAACTCTTTTAATCTTTCTTTTAAGTAGATGGTTTCCGCATAGGCTTGAGTCCGAGGACCATAAAGTGCCTTGGTTCTGTCCAAAACTCTTTTAAGTAGTTGGTTTCCCCATAGACCCGAGTCCGAGAACCAAACAATGCCTTGGTTCTGTCCAAAACTCTTTTAATCTTTCTTTTAAGTAGTTGGTTTCCCCATTGGCTTGAGTCTGAAGACCATACAATGCCTTGGTTCTGTCCAAAACTATTTCAATCTTTCTTTTAAGTAGTTGGTTTCCCCATAGGCTTGAGTTCGAGGACCATACAGTGTCTTGGTTCTGTTCAAAACACTTTTAAGTAGTTGGTTTCCCCATAGGCTTTTGTCCGAGGACCGTACATTGCCTTGGTTCTGTCCAAAACTCTTTTAAGTAGTTGGTTTCCCCATAGGCTTGAGTCCGAGGACTATACAGCGCCTTGGTTCTGTCCAAAACTCTTTCAATCTTTCTTTTAAGTAGTTGGTTTCCCGATTGGCTTGAGTCCGAGGACCATACAGTGCCTTGGTTCTGTCTAAAACTCTTTTAAGTAGTTGGTTTCCCCATAGGCTTGAGTCTGAGGACCATACATTGCCTTGGTTCTGTCCAAAACTCTTTTAATCTTTCTTTTAAGTTGTTGGTTTCCCCATAGGCCGGAGTCCGAGGATAATACAGTGCCTTGGTTCTGTCCAAAACTCTTTTAAGTAGTTGGTTTACCCATAGGCCCGAGTCCGGGGACCATACATTGCCTTAGTTCTGTCCAAAACTCTTTTAATCTTTCTTTTAAGTAGTTGGTTTCCCCATAGGCCCGGTTCCGAGGATAATACAGTGCCTTGGTTCTGTCCAAAACTCTTTTAAGTAGTTGGTTTACCCATAGGCCCGAGTCTGGGGACCATACAATGCCTTAGTTCTGTCCAAAACTCTTTTAATCTTTCTTTTAAGTAGATGGTTTCCCCACGGGCCCGAGTCCGAGGATCATACAGTGCCTTGGTTCTGTCCAAAACCCTTTTAAGTAGTTGTTTTCCCAAATGGCTTGAGTCCGAGGACCATATAGTGCTTTGGTTCTGTCCAAAACTCTTTTAATCTTTCTTTTAAGTAGTTGGTTTCCGTCTAGGCTTGAGTCCGAGGACCATAAAGTGCCTTGGTTCTGTCCAAAACTCTTTTAAGTAGTTGGTTTCCCCATAGACCCGAGTCCGAGGACCAAACAATGCCTTGGTTCTGTCCAAAACTCTTTTAATCTTTCTTTTAAGTAGTTGGTTTCCCCATAGGCCGAAGTCCGGGATAATACAGTGCCTTGGTTCTGTCCAAAACTGTTTTTAGTAGTTGGTCTACCCATAGGCCCGAGTCTGCGGACCATAGAATGCCTTAGTTCTGTCCAAAACTCTTTTAATCTTTCTTTTAAGTAGTTGGTTTCCCCATAGGCCAGAGTCCGAGGATCATACAGTTCCTTGGTTCTTTCCAAAACCCTTTTAATTAGTTGTTTTCCCCAATGTCTTGAGTCCGAGGACCATACAGTGCTTTGGTTCTGTCCAAAACTCTTTTAATCTTTCTTTTAAGTAGATGGTTTCCGCATAGGCTTGAGTCCGAGGACCATAAAGTGCCTTGGTTCTGTCCAAAACTCTTTTAAGTAGTTGGTTTCCCCATAGACCCGAGTCCGAGAACCAAACAATGCCTTGGTTCTGTCCAAAACTCTTTTAAGTAGTTGGTTTACCCATAGGCCCGAGTCCGGGGACCATACATTGCCTTAGTTCTGTCCAAAACTCTTTTAATCTTTCTTTTAAGTAGTTGGTTTCCCCATAGGCCCGGTTCCGAGGATAATACAGTGCCTTGGTTCTGTCCAAAACTCTTTTAAGTAGTTGGTTTACCCATAGGCCCGAGTCTGGGGACCATACAATGCCTTAGTTCTGTCCAAAACTCTTTTAATCTTTCTTTTAAGTAGATGGTTTCCCCACGGGCCCGAGTCCGAGGATCATACAGTGCCTTGGTTCTGTCCAAAACCCTTTTAAGTAGTTGTTTTCCCAAATGGCTTGAGTCCGAGGACCATATAGTGCTTTGGTTCTGTCCAAAACTCTTTTAATCTTTCTTTGAAGTAGTTGGTTTCCGTCTAGGCTTGAGTCCGAGGACCATAAAGTGCCTTGGTTCTGTCCAAAACTCTTTTAAGTAGTTGGTTTCCCCATAGACCCGAGTCCGAGGACCAAACAATGCCTTGGTTCTGTCCAAAACTCTTTTAATCTTTCTTTTAAGTAGTTGGTTTCCCCATAGGCCGAAGTCCGGGATAATACAGTGCCTTGGTTCTGTCCAAAACTGTTTTTAGTAGTTGGTCTACCCATAGGCCCGAGTCTGCGGACCATAGAATGCCTTAGTTCTGTCCAAAACTCTTTTAATCTTTCTTTTAAGTAGTTGGTTTCCCCATAGGCCAGAGTCCGAGGATCATACAGTTCCTTGGTTCTTTCCAAAACCCTTTTAATTAGTTGTTTTCCCCAATGTCTTGAGTCCGAGGACCATACAGTGCTTTGGTTCTGTCCAAAACTCTTTTAATCTTTCTTTTAAGTAGATGGTTTCCGCATAGGCTTGAGTCCGAGGACCATAAAGTGCCTTGGTTCTGTCCAAAACTCTTTTAAGTAGTTGGTTTCCCCATAGACCCGAGTCCGAGAACCAAACAATGCCTTGGTTCTGTCCAAAACTCTTTTAATCTTTCTTTTAAGTAGTTGGTTTCCCCATTGGCTTGAGTCTGAAGACCATACAATGCCTTGGTTCTGTCCAAAACTATTTCAATCTTTCTTTTAAGTAGTTGGTTTCCCCATAGGCTTGAGTTCGAGGACCATACAGTGTCTTGGTTCTGTTCAAAACACTTTTAAGTAGTTGGTTTCCCCATAGGCTTTTGTCCGAGGACCGTACATTGCCTTGGTTCTGTCCAAAACTCTTTTAAGTAGTTGGTTTCCCCATAGGCTTGAGTCCGAGGACTATACAGCGCCTTGGTTCTGTCCAAAACTCTTTCAATCTTTCTTTTAAGTAGTTGGTTTCCCGATTGGCTTGAGTCCGAGGACCATACAGTGCCTTGGTTCTGTCTAAAACTCTTTTAAGTAGTTGGTTTCCCCATAGGCTTGAGTCTGAGGACCATACATTGCCTTGGTTCTGTCCAAAACTCTTTTAATCTTTCTTTTAAGTTGTTGGTTTCCCCATAGGCCGGAGTCCGAGGATAATACAGTGCCTTGGTTCTGTCCAAAACTCTTTTAAGTAGTTGGTTTCCCCATAGGCCCGAGTCCGAGGACCATACAATGCCTTAGTTCTATCTAGAACACTTTTAATCCCTCTTTTAAGGAGTTGGTTTCCCCATAGGCTTGAGTTCGAGGACCATGCAGTGCCTTGGTTCTTTCCAAAACTCTTTTAAGTAGTTGGTTTCCCCATAGGCTTGAGTCCGATGACCGTACAGTGCCTTGGTTCTGTCCTAAACTGTTTTAAGTAGTTGATTTCCCCATAGGCTAGAGTCCGAGGACCATACAGTGCCTTGGTTTTGTCCAAAACTCTTTTAAGTAGTTGGTATCTCCATAGGCTTGAGTCCGAGGACCATACATTGCCTTAGTTCTGTCCAAAACTCTTTTAATCTTTCTTTTAAGTAGTTGGTTTCCCCATAGGCCCGATTCCGAGGATAATACAGTGCCTTGGTTCTGTCCAAAACTCTTTTAAGTAGTTGGTTTACCCATAGGCCCGAGTCCGGGGACCATACAATGCCTTAGTTCTGTCCAAAACTCTTTTAATCTTTCTTTTAAGTAGATGGTTTCCCCACAGGCCCGAGTCCGAGGCTCATACAGTGCCTTGGTTCTATCCAAAACCCTTTTAAGTAGTTGTTTTCCCCAATGGCTTGAGTCCGAGGACCATATAGTGCTTCGGCTCTGTCCAAAACTCTTTTAATCTTTCTTTTAAGTAGTTGGTTTCCGTCTAGGCTTGAGTCCGAGGACCATATATTGCCTTGGTTCTGTCCAAAACTCTTTCAAGTAGGTGGTTTCCCCATAGGCCCGAGTCCGACGACCGCACAATGCCTTGGTTCTATCCAAAACTCTTTTAATCTTTCTTTTAAGTAGTTGGTTTCCCCATAGGCTTGAGTTCGAGGACCATACAGTGCCTTGGTTCTGTCCAAAACTCTTTTAAGTAGTTGGTTTCCCCATAGGCTTTTGTCCGAGGACCATACAGTGCCTTGGTTCTGTCCAAAACTCTTTTAAGTAGTTGGTTTCCCCATAGGCTTGAGTCCGAGGACTATACAGCGCCTTGGTTCTGTCCAAAACTCTTTCAATCTTTCTTTTAAGTAGTTGGTTTCCCCATAGGCTTGAGTTCGAGGACCATACAATGCCTTGGTTCTGTTCAAAACTCTTTTAAGTAGTTGGTTTCCCCATAGGCTTTTGTCCGAGGACCGTACATTGCCTTGGTTCTGTCCAAAACTCTTTTAAGTAGTTGGTTTCCCCATAGGCTTTTGTCCGAGGACCATACAGTGCCTTGGTTCTGTCCAAAACTCTTTTAAGTAGTTGGTTTCCCCATAGGCTTGAGTCTGAGGACCTTACAATGCCTTGGTTCTGTCCAAAACTCTTTCAATCTTCCTTTTAATTAGTTGGTTTCCCCATAGGCTTGAGTTCGAGGACCATACAGTGCCTTGGTTCTGTCAAAAACTCTTTTAAGTAGTTGGTTTCCCCATAGGCTTTTGTCCGAGGACCATACAGTGCCTTGGTTATGTCCAAAACTCTTTTAAGTAGTTGGTTTCCCCATAGGCTTGAGTCCGAGGACTATACAGCGCCTTGGTTCTGTCCAAAACTCTTTTAAGTAGTTGGTTTCCCCATAGGCTTTTGTCCGAGGACCATACAGTGCCTTCGTTCTGTCCAAAACTCTTTTAAGTAGTTAGTTTCCCCATAGGCTTGAGTCTGAGGACCATACATTGCCTTGGTTCTGTCCAAAACTCTTTTAAGTAGTTGGTTTCCCCATAGGCTTGAGTCAAAGGACCATACATTGCCTTGGTTCTGTCCAAAACTCTTTTAATCTTTCTTTTAAGTAGTTGGTTTCCCCATAGGCCGAAGTCCGGGATAATACAGTGCCTTGGTTCTGTCCAAAACTGTTTTTAGTAGTTGGTCTACCCATAGGCCCGAGTCTGAGGACCATAGAATGCCTTAGTTCTGTCCAAAACTCTTTTAATCTTTCTTTTAAGTAGTTGGTTTCCCCATAGGCTTGAGTTCGAGGACCATACAATGCCTTGGTTCTGTTCAAAACTCTTTTAAGTAGTTGGTTTCCCCATAGGCTTTTGTCCGAGGACCGTACATTGCCTTGGTTCTGTCCAAAACTCTTTTAAGTAGTTGGTTTCCCCATAGGCTTTTGTCCGAGGACCATACAGTGCCTTGGTTCTGTCCAAAACTCTTTTAAGTAGTTGGTTTCCCCATAGGCTTGAGTCTGAGGACCTTACAATGCCTTGGTTCTGTCCAAAACTCTTTCAATCTTCCTTTTAATTAGTTGGTTTCCCCATAGGCTTGAGTTCGAGGACCATACAGTGCCTTGGTTCTGTCAAAAACTCTTTTAAGTAGTTGGTTTCCCCATAGGCTTTTGTCCGAGGACCATACAGTGCCTTGGTTTTGTCCAAAACTCTTTTAAGTAGTTGGTTTCCCCATAGGCTTGAGTCTGAGGACCTTACAATGCCTTGGTTCTGTCCAAAACTCTTTCAATCTTCCTTTTAATTAGTTGGTTTCCCCATAGGCTTGAGTTCGAGGACCATACAGTGCCTTGGTTCTGTCCAAAACTCTTTTAAGTAGTTGGTTTCCCCATAGGCTTTTGTCCGAGGACCATACAGTGCCTTGGTTCTGTCCAAAACTCTTTTAAGTAGTTGGTTTCCCCATAGGCTTGAGTCCGAGGACTATACAGCGCCTTGGTTCTGTCCAAAACTCTTTTAAGTAGTTGGTTTCCCCATAGGCTTGAGTCTGAGGACCATACATTGCCTTGGTTCTGTCCAAAACTCTTTTAAGTAGTTGGTTTCCCCATAGGCTTGAGTCAAAGGACCATACATTGCCTTGGTTCTGTCCAAAACTCTTTTAATCTTTCTTCTAAGTAGTTGGTTTCCCCATAGGCCGAAGTCCGGGATAATACAGTGCCTTGGTTCTGTCCAAAACTGTTTTTAGTAGTTGGTCTACCCATAGGCCCGAGTCTGAGGACCATAGAATGCCTTAGTTCTGTCCAAAACTCTTTTAATCTTTCTTTTAAGTAGTTGGTTTCCCCATAGGCTTGAGTTCGAGGACCATACAATGCCTTTGTTCTGTTCAAAACTCTTTTAAGTAGTTGGTTTCCCCATAGGCTTTTGTCCGACGACCGTACATTGCCTTGGTTCTGTCCAAAACTCTTTTAAGTAGTTGGTTTCCCCATAGGCTTTTGTCCGAGGACCATACAGTGCCTTGGTTCTGTCCAAAACTCTTTTAAGTAGTTGGTTTCCCCATAGGCTTGAGTCTGAGGACCTTACAATGCCTTGGTTCTGTCCAAAACTCTTTCAATCTTCCTTTTAATTAGTTGGTTTCCCCATAGGCTTGAGTTCGAGGACCATACAGTGCCTTGGTTCTGTCAAAAACTCTTTTAAGTAGTTGGTTTCCCCATAGGCTTTTGTCCGAGGACCATACAGTGCCTTGGTTCTGTCCAAAACTCTTTTAAGTAGTTGGTTTCCCCATAGGCTTGAGTCTGAGGACCTTACAATGCCTTGGTTCTGTCCAAAACTCTTTCAATCTTCCTTTTAATTAGTTGGTTTCCCCATAGGCTTGAGTTCGAGGACCATACAGTGCCTTGGTTCTGTCCAAAACTCTTTTAAGTAGTTGGTTTCCCCATAGGCTTTTGTCCCAGGACCATACAGTGCCTTGGTTCTGTCCAAAACTCTTTTAAGTAGTTGGTTTCCCCATAGGCTTTTGTCCGAGGACCATACAGTGCCTTGGTTCTGTCCAAAACTCTTTTAAGTAGTTGGTTTCCCCATAGGCTTGAGTCCGAGGACTATACAGCGCCTTGGTTCTGTCCAAAAGTCTTTCAATCTTTCTTTTAAGTAGTTGGTTTCCCCATAGGCTTGAGTTCGAGGACCATACAATGCCTTGGTTCTGTTCAAAACTCTTTTAAGTAGTTGGTTTCCCCATAGGCTTTTGTCCGAGGACCGTACATTGCCTTGGTTCTGTCCAAAACTCTTTTAAGTAGTTGGTTTCCCCATAGGCTTTTGTCCGAGGACCATACAGTGCCTTGGTTCTGTCCAAAACTCTTTTAAGTAGTTGGTTTCCCCATAGGCTTGAGTCTGAGGACCTTACAATGCCTTGGTTCTGTCCAAAACTCTTTCAATCTTCCTTTTAATTAGTTGGTTTCCCCATAGGCTTGAGTTCGAGGACCATACAGTGCCTTGGTTCTGTCAAAAACTCTTTTAAGTAGTTGGTTTCCCCATAGGCTTTTGTCCGAGGACCATACAGTGCCTTGGTTCTGTCCAAAACTCTTTTAAGTAGTTGGTTTCCCCATAGGCTTGAGTCCGAGGACTATACAGCGCCTTGGTTCTGTCCAAAACTCTTTTAAGTAGTTGGTTTCCCCATAGGCTTGAGTCTGAGGACCATACATTGCCTTGGTTCTGTCCAAAACTCTTTTAAGTAGTTGGTTTCCCCATAGGCTTGAGTCAAAGGACCATACATTGCCTTGGTTCTGTCCAAAACTCTTTTAATCTTTCTTTTAAGTAGTTGGTTTCCCCATAGGCTTGAGTCCGAGGACTATACAGCGCCTTGGTTCTGTCCAAAACTCTTTTAAGTAGTTGGTTTCCCCATAGGCTTGAGTCCGAGGACCGTACATTGCCTTGGTTCTGTCCAAAACTCTTTTAAGTAGTTGGTTTCCCCATAGGCTTGAGTCTGAGGACCTTACAATGCCTTGGTTCTGTCCAAAACTCTTTCAATCTTCCTTTTAATTAGTTGGTTTCCCCATAGGCTTGAGTTCGAGGACCATACAGTGCCTTGGTTCCGTCAAAAACTCTTTTAAGTAGTTGGTTTCCCCATAGGCTTTTGTCCGAGGACCATACAGTGCCTTGGTTTTGTCCAAAACTCTTTTAAGTAGTTGGTTTCCCCATAGGCTTGAGTCTGAGGACCTTACAATGCCTTGGTTCTGTCCAAAACTCTTTCAATCTTCCTTTTAATTAGTTGGTTTCCCCATAGGCTTGAGTTCGAGGACCATACAGTGCCTTGGTTCTGTCCAAAACTCTTTTAAGTAGTTGGTTTCCCCATAGGCTTTTGTCCGAGGACCATACAGTGCCTTGGTTCTGTCCAAAATTCTTTTAAGTAGTTGGTTTCCCCATAGGCTTGAGTCCGAGGACTATACAGCGCCTTGGTTCTGTCCAAAACTCTTTTAAGTAGTTGGTTTCCCCATAGGCTTGAGTCTGAGGACCATACATTGCCTTGGTTCTGTCCAAAACTCTTTTAAGTAGTTGGTTTCCCCATAGGCTTGAGTCAAAGGACCATACATTGCCTTGGTTCTGTCCAAAACTCTTTTAATCTTTCTTTTAAGTAGTTGGTTTCCCCATAGGCTTGAGTTCGAGGACCATACAATGCCTTTGTTCTGTTCAAAACTCTTTTAAGTAGTTGGTTTCCCCATAGGCTTTTGTCTGAGGACCGTACATTGCCTTGGTTCTGTCCAAAACTCTTTTAAGTAGTTGGTTTCCCCATAGGCTTTTGTCCGAGGACCATACAGTGCCTTGGTTCTGTCCAAAACTCTTTTAAGTAGTTGGTTTCCCCATAGGCTTGAGTCTGAGGACCTTACAATGCCTTGGTTCTGTCCAAAACTCTTTCAATCTTCCTTTTAATTAGTTGGTTTCCCCATAGGCTTGAGTTCGAGGACCATACAGTGCCTTGGTTCTGTCAAAAACTCTTTTAAGTAGTTGGTTTCCCCATAGGCTTTTGTCCGAGGACCATACAGTGCCTTGGTTCTGTCCAAAACTCTTTTAAGTAGTTGGTTTCCCCATAGGCTTGAGTCTGAGGACCTTACAATGCCTTGGTTCTGTCCAAAACTCTTTCAATCTTCCTTTTAATTAGTTGGTTTCCCCATAGGCTTGAGTTCGAGGACCATACAGTGCCTTGGTTCTGTCAAAAACTCTTTTAAGTAGTTGGTTTCCCCATAGGCTTTTGTCCGAGGACCATACAGTGCCTTGGTTTTGTCCAAAACTCTTTTAAGTAGTTGGTTTCCCCATAGGCTTGAGTCTGAGGACCTTACAATGCCTTGGTTCTGTCCAAAACTCTTTCAATCTTCCTTTTAATTAGTTGGTTTCCCCATAGGCTTGAGTTCGAGGACCATACAGTGCCTTGGTTCTGTCCAAAACTCTTTTAAGTAGTTGGTTTCCCCATAGGCTTTTGTCCGAGGACCATACAGTGCCTTGGTTCTGTCCAAAACTCTTTTAAGTAGTTGGTTTCCCCATAGGCTTGAGTCCGAGGACTATACAGCGCCTTGGTTCTGTCCAAAACTCTTTTAAGTAGTTGGTTTCCCCATAGGCTTGAGTCTGAGGACCATACATTGCCTTGGTTCTGTCCAAAACACTTTTAAGTAGTTGGTTTCCCCATAGGCTTGAGTCAAAGGACCATACATTGCCTTGGTTCTGTCCAAAACTCTTTTAATCTTTCTTTTAAGTAGTTGGTTTCCCCATAGGCCGAAGTCCGGGATAATACAGTGCCTTGGTTCTGTCCAAAACTGTTTTTAGTAGTTGGTCTACCCATAGGCCCGAGTCTGAGGACCATAGAATGCCTTAGTTCTGTCCAAAACTCTTTTAATCTTTCTTTTAAGTAGTTGCTTTCCCCATAGGCTTGAGTCCGAGGACCATACAGTGCCTTGGTTTTGTCCAAAACTCTTTTAAGTAGTTGGTTTCTCCATAGGCTTGAGTCCGAGGACCATACATTGCCTTGGTTCTGTCCAAAACTCTTTTAATCTTTCTTTTAAGTAGTTGGTTTCCCCATAGGCCCGAGTTCGGGGACCATACAGTGCCTTGGTTCTGTCCAAAACTGTTTTAAGTAGTTGGTTTCCCCATAGGCTTGAGTTCGAGGACCATACAGTGTCTTGGTTCTGTCCAAAACTCTTTTAAATAGTTGGTTTACCTATAGGCCCGAGTCCGGGGACCGTACAATGCCTTAGTTCTATCCAGAACACTTTTAATCCTTCTTTTAAGCAGTTGGTTTCCCCATAGGCTTGAGTTCGAGGACCATACAGTGCCTTGGTTCTGTCCAAAACTCTTTTAAGTAGTTGGTTTCCCCAGAGGCCCGATTCCGAGGATCATACAGTGCCTTGGTTCTTTCCAAAACCCTTTTAAGTAGTTGTTTTCCCCAATGGCCTGAGTCCGAGGACCATATAGTGCTTTGGTTCTGACCAAAACTCTTTTTATCTTTCTTTTAAGTAGATGGTTTCCGCATAGGCTTGAGTCCGAAGACTATATAGTGCATTGGTTCTGTCCAAAACTCTTTTAAGTAGTTGGTTTCCCCATAGACCCGAGTTCGAGGACCAAAAAATGCCTTGGTTCTGTCCAAAACTCTTTTAATCTTTTTTTTAAGAAGTTGGTTTCCCCATAGGCTTGAGTCTGAGGACCATACATTGCCTTGGTTCTGTCCAAAACTCTTTTAAGTAGTTGGTTTCCCCATAGGCTTGAGTCAAAGGACCATACGTTGCCTTAGTTCTGTCCAAAACTCTTTTAATCTTTCTTTTAAGTAGTTGGTTTCCCCATAGGCCGAAATCCGAGGATAATACATTACCTTGGTTCTGTCCAAAACACTTTTTAGTAGTTGGTTTACCCATAGGCCCGAGTCCGGGGACCATTCAATGCCTTAGTTCTGTCCAAAACTCTTTTAATCTTTCTTTTAAGTAGTTGGTTTCCCCAGAGGCCCGAGTCTGAGGATCATACAGTGCCTTGGTTCTTTCCAAAACCCTTTTAAGTAGTTGTTTTCCCCAATGGCCTAAGTCCGAGGACCATATAGTGCTTTGGTTCTGTCCAAAACTCTTTTAATCTTTCTTTTAAATAGATGGTTTCCGCATAGGCTTGAGTCCGAAGACCATATAGTGCATTGGTTCTGTCCAAAACTCTTTTAAGTAGTTGGTTTCCCCATAGACCCGAGTTCGAGGACCAAAAAATGCCTTGGTTCTGTCCAAAACTCTTTTAATCTTTTTTTTAATTAGTTGGTTTCCCCATAGGCTTGAGTCTGAGGACCATACATTGCCTTGGTTCTGTCCAAAACTCTTTTAAGTAGTTGGTTTCCCCATAGGCTTGAGTCAAAGGACCATACATTGCCTTGGTTCTGTCCAAAACTCTTTTAAGTAGTTGGTTTCCCCATAGGCTTGAGTCAAAGGACCATACGTTGCCTTAGTTCTGTCCAAAACTCTTTTAATCTTTCTTTTAAGTAGTTGGTTTCCCCATAGGCCGAAATCCGAGGATAATACATTACCTTGGTTCTGTCCAAAACACTTTTTAGTAGTTGGTTTACCCATAGTCCCGAGTCCGGGGACCATTCAATGCCTTAGTTCTGTCCAAAACTCTTTTAATCTTTCTTTTAAGTAGTTCGTTTCCCCAGAGGCCAGATTTCGAGAATCATACAGTGCCATGGTTCTTTCCAAAACCCTTTTAAGTAGTTGTTTTCCCCAATGGCCTGAGTCCGAGGACCATATAGTGCTTTGGTTCTGACCAAAACTCTTTTTATCTTTCTTTTAAGTAGATGGTTTCCGCATAGGCTTGAGTCCGAAGACTATATAGTGCATTGGTTCTGTCCAAAACTCTTTTAAGTAGTTGGTTTCCCCATAGACCCGAGTTCGAGGACCAAAAAATGCCTTGGTTCTGTCCAAAACTCTTTTAATCTTTTTTTTAAGTAGTTGGTTTCCCCATAGGCTTGAGTCTGAGGACCATACATTGCCTTGGTTCTGTCCAAAACTCTTTTAAGTAGTTGGTTTCCCCATAGGCTTGAGTCAAAGGACCATACGTTGCCTTAGTTCTGTCCAAAACTCTTTTAATCTTTCTTTTAAGTAGTTGGTTTCCCCATAGGCCGAAATCCGAGGATAATACATTACCTTGGTTCTGTCCAAAACACTTTTTAGTAGTTGGTTTACCCATAGGCCCGAGTCCGGGGACCATTCAATGCCTTAGTTCTGTCCAAAACTCTTTTAATCTTTCTTTTAAGTAGTTGGTTTCCCCAGAGGCCCGAGTCTGAGGATCATACAGTTCCTTGGTTCTTTCAAAAACCCTTTTAAGTAGTTGTTTTCCCCAATGGCCTGAGTCCGAGGACCATATAGTGCTTTGGTTCTGTCCAAAACTCTTTTAATCTTTCTTTTAAATAGATGGTTTCCGCATAGGCTTGAGTCCGAAGACCATATAGTGCATTGGTTCTGTCCAAAACTCTTTTAAGTAGTTGGTTTCCCCAGAGACCCGAGTCCGAGGACCAAAAAATGCCTTGGTTCTGTCCAAAACTATTTTAATCTTTCTTTTAAGTAGTTGGTTTCCCCATAGGCTTGAGTCTGAGGACCTTACAATACCTTGGTTCTGTCCAAAACTCTTTTAATCTTTCTTTTAAGTAATTGGTTTCCCCATAGGCTTGAGTTCGAGGACCATACAGTGCCTTGGTTCTGTCCAAAACTCTTATAAGTAGTTGGTTTCCCCATAGGCTTTTGTCCGAGGACCGTACATTGCCTTGGTTCTGTCCAAAACTCTTTTAAGTAGTTGGTTTCCCCATAGGCTTGAGTCCGAGGACCATACAGCGCCTTGGTTCTGCCCCAAACTCTTTTAAGTAGTTGGTTTCCCCATAGGCTTGAGTCTGAGGACCATACATTGCCTTGGTTCTGTCCAAAACTCTTTTAATCTTTCTTTTAAGTAGTTGGTTTCCCCATTGGCTTGAGTCTGAGGACCATACAATGCCTTGGTTCTGTCCAAAACTATATCAATCTTTCTTTTAAGTAGTTGGTTTCCCCATAGGCTTGAGTTCGAGGACCATACAGTGCCTTGGTTCTGTTCAAAACTCTTTTAAGTTGTTGGTTTCCCCATAGGCTTTTGTCCGAGGACCGTACATTGCCTTGGTTCTGTCCAAAACTCTTCTAAGTAGTTGGTTTACCCATAGGCTTGAGTCCGAGGACCATACAGCGCCTTGGTTCAGTCCCAAACTGTTTTATGTAGTTGGTTTCCCCATAAGCTTGAGTCTAAGGACCATACATTACCTTGGTTCTGTCCAAAACTCTATTAATCTTTCTTTTAAGTACTTGGTTTCCCCGTAGGCCGGAGTCCGAGGATAATACAGTGCCTTGGTTCTGTCCAAAACTCTTTTAAGTAGTTGGTTTCCCCATAGGCTTGAGTCCGAAGACCATACAGTGCCTTGGTTCTGTCCAAAACTGTTTTAAGTAGTTGGTTTCTCCATAGGCTTGATTCCGAGGACCATACATTGCCTTGGTTCTGTCCAAAACTCTTTTAATCTTTCTTTTAAGTAGTTGGTTTCCCCATAGGCCCGAGTCCGAGGACCATACAGTGCCTTGGTTCTGTCCAAAACTGTTTTAAGTAGTTGGTTTCCCCATAGGCTTGAGTTCGAGGACCATACAGTGTCTTGGTTCTGTCCAAAACTCTTTTAAGTAGTTGGTTTACCTATAGGCCCGAGTCCGGGGACCATACAATGCCTTAGTTCTATCCAGAACACTTTTAATCCTTCTTTTTAGCAGTTGGTTTCCCCATAGGCTTGAGTTCGAGGACCATACAGTGCCTTGGTTCTGTCCAAAACACTTTTAAGTAGTTGGTTTCCCCAGAGGCCCGATTTCGAGAATCATATAGTGCCTTGGTTCTTTACAAAACCCTTTTAAGTAGTTGTTTTCCCCAGTGGCCTGAGTCCGAGGACCATATAGTGCTTTGGTTCTTACCAAAACTCTTTTTATCTTTCTTTTAAGTAGATGGTTTCCGCATAGGCTTGAGTCCGAAGACTATATAGTGCATTGGTTCTGTCCAAAACTCTTTTAAGTAGTTGGTTTCCCCATAGACCCGAGTTCGAGGACCAAAAAATGCGTTGGTTCTGTCCAAAACTCTTTTAATCTTTTTTTTAAGTAGTTGGTTCCCCCATAGGCTTGAGTCTGAGGACCATACATTGCCTTGGTTCTGTCCAAAACTCTTTTAAGTAGTTGGTTTCCCCATAGGCTTGAGTCAAAGGACCATACGTTGCCTTAGTTCTGTCCAAAACTCTTTTAATCTTTCTTTTAAGTAGTTGGTTTCCCCATAGGCCGAAATCCGAGGATAATACATTGCCTTGGTTCTGTCCAAAACTCTTTTTAGTAGTTGGTTTACCCATAGGCCCGAGTCTGAGGACCATACAATGCCTTGGTTCTGTCCAAAACTATTTCAATCTTTCTTTTAAGTAGTTGGTTTCCCCATAGGCTTGAGTTCGAGGACTATACAGTGCCTTGGTTCTGTTCAAAACTCTTTTAAGTTGTTGGTTTCCCCATAGGCTTTTGTCCGAGGACCGTACATTGCCTTGGTTCTGTCCAAAACTCTTTTAAGTAGTTGGTTTCCCCATAGGCTTGAGTCCGAGGACCATACAGCGCCTTGGTTCAGTCCCAAACTCTTTTAAGTAGTTGGTTTCCCCATAGGCTTGAGTCTAAGGACCATACATTGCCTTGGTTCTGTCCAAAACTCTATTAATCTTTCTTTTAAGTAGTTGGTTTCCCCGTAGGCCGGAGTCCGAGGATAATACAGTGCCTTGGTTCTGTCCAAAACTCTTTTAAGTAGTTGGTTTCCCCATAGGCCCGAGTCCGAGGACCATACAATGCCGTAGTTCTATCCAGAACACTTTTAATCCTTCTTTTAAGCAGTTGGTTTCCCCATAGGCTTGAGTTCGAGGACCATGCAATGCCTTGGTTCTTTCCAAAACTCTTTTAAGTAGTTGGTTTCCCCATAGGCTTGAGTCTGATGACCATACAGTGCCTTGGTTCTTTCCAAAACTGTTTTAAGTAGTTGCTTTCCCCATAGGCTTGAGTCCGAGGACCATACAGTGCCTTGGTTTTGTCCAAAACTCTTTTAAGTAGTTGGTTTCTAAATAGGCTTGAGTCCGAGGACCATACATTGCCTTGGTTCTGTCCAAAACTCTTTTAATCTTTCTTTTAAGTAGTTGGTTTCCCCATAGGACCGAGTCCGAGGACCATACAGTGCCTTGGTTCTGTCCAGAACTGTTTTAAGTAGATGGTTTCCCCATAGGCTTGAGTTCGAGGACCATACAGTGTCTTGGTTCTGTCCAAAACTCTTTTAAGTAGTTGGTTTACCTATAGGCCCGAGTCCGGGGACCATACAATGCTTTAGTTCTGTCCAAAACTCGTTTAATCTTTCTTTTAAGTAGTTGGTTTGCCCATAGGCCCGAGTCCGAGGATCATACAGTGCCTTGGTTCTGTCCAAAACCCTTTTAAGTAGTTGTTTTCCCCATAGACCCGAGTCCGAGGACCAAAAAATGCCTTGGTTCTGTCCAAAACTATTTTAATCTATCTTTTAAGTAGTTGGTTTCCCCATAGGCTTGAGTCTGAGGACCTTACAATGCCTTGGTTCTGTCCAAAACTCTTTTAATCTTTCTTTTAAGTAGTTGGTTTCCTCATAGGCTTGAGTTCGAGGACCATACAGTGCCTTGGTTCTGTCCAAAACTCTTTTAAGTAGTTGGTTTCCCCATAGGCTTTTGTCCGAGGACCGTACATTGCCTTGGTTCTGTCCAAAACTCTTTTAAGTAGTTGGTTTCCCCATAGGCTTGAGTCCGAGGACCATAAAGCGCCTTGGTTCTGCCCCAAACTCTTTTAAGTAGTTGGTTTCCCCATAGGCTTGAGTCTGAGGACCATACATTGCCTTGGTTCTGTCCAAAACTCTTTTAATCTTTCTTTTAAGTAGTTGGTTTCCCCATTGGCTTGAGTCTGAGGACCATACAATGCCTTGGTTCTGTCCAAAACTATTTCAATCTTTCTTTTAAGTAGTTGGTTTCCCCATAGGCTTGAGTTCGAGGACCATACAGTGCCTTGGTTCTGTTCAAAACTCTTTTAAGTAGTTTGTTTCCCCATAGGCTTTTGTCCGAGGACCATACATTGCCTTGGTTCTGTCCAAAACTCTTTTAAGTAGTTGGTTTGCCCATAGGCTTGAGTCCGAGGACC
Source organism: Quercus robur (assembly GCF_932294415.1). Taxonomy (NCBI): domain Eukaryota; kingdom Viridiplantae; phylum Streptophyta; class Magnoliopsida; order Fagales; family Fagaceae; genus Quercus; species Quercus robur. The sequence continues at coordinate 29,969,195 of NC_065537.1, read as the reverse complement.
ATATAGCGCCTTGGTTCGGTCCCAAACTCTTTTAAGTAGTTGGTTTCCCCATAGGCTTGAGTCTAAGGACCATACATTGCCTGGGTTCTGTCCAAAACTCTATTAATCTTTCTTTTAAGTAGTTGGTTTCCCCGTAGGCCGGAGTCCGAGGATAATACAGTGCCTTGGTTCTGTCCAAAACTCTTTTAAGTAGTTGGTTTCCCCATAGGCCCGAGTCCGTGGACCATACAATGCCTTAGTTCTATCCAGAACACTTTTAATCCTTCTTTTAAGCAGTTGGTTTCCCCATTGGCTTGAGTTCGAGGACCATGCAGTGCCTTGGTTCTGTCCAAAACTCTTTTAAGTAGTTGGTTTCCTCAGAGGCCCGATTTCGAGAATCATACAGTGCCTTGGTTCTTTCCAAAACCCTTTTAAGTACTTGTTTTCCCCAATGGCCTGAGTCCGAGGACCATATAGTGCTTTGGTTCTGACCAAAACTCTTTTAATCTTTCTTTTAAGTAGTTGGTTTCCCCATAGGCCCGAGTCCGAGGACCATACAGTGCCTTGGTTTTGTCCAAAACTGTTTTAAGTAGTTGGTTTCCCCATAGGCTTGAGTTCGAGGACCATACAGTGTCTTGGTTCTGTCCAAAACTCTTTTAAGTAGTTGGTTTACCTATAGGCCCAAGTCCGGGGACCATACAATGCCTTAGTTCTATCCAGAACACTTTTAATCCTTCTTTTAAGCAGTTGGTTTCCCCATAGGCTTGAGTTCGAGGACCATACAGTGCCTTGGTTCTGTCCAAAACTCTTTTAAGTAGTTGGTTTCCTCAGAGGCCCGATTTCGAGAATCATACAGTGCCTTGGTTCTTTCCAAAACCCTTTTAAGTACTTGTTTTCCCCAATGGCCTGAGTCCGAGGACCATATAGTGCTTTGGTTCTGACCAAAACTCTTTTTATCTTTCTTTTAAGTAGTTGGTTTCCCCATAGACCCGAGTTCGAGGACCAAAAAATGCCTTGGTTCTGTCCAAAACTCTTTTAATCTTTTTTTTAAGTAGTTGGTTCCCCCATAGGCTTGAGTCTGAGGACCATACATTGCCTTGGTTCTGTCCAAAACTCTTTTAAGTAGTTGGTTTCCCCATAGGCTTGAGTCAAAGGACCACACGTTGCCTTAGTTCTGTCAAAAACTCTTTTGATCTTTCTTTTAAGTAGTTGGTTTCCCCATAGGCCGAAATCCGAGGATAATACAGTGCCTTGGTTCTGTCCAAAACTCTTTTTAGTAGTTGGTTTACCCATAGGCCCGAGTCTGGGGACCATTCAATGCCTTAGTTCTGTCCAAAACTCTTTTACTCTTTCTTTTAAGTAGTTGGTTTCCCCAGAGGCCCGAGTTTGAGGATCATACAGTGCCTTGGTTCTTTCCAAAACCCTTTTAAGTAGTTGTTTTCCCCAATGGCCTGAGTCCGAGGACCATATAGTGCTTTGGTTCTGTCCAAAACTCTTTTAATCTTTCTTTTAAATAGATGGTTTCCGCATAGGCTTGAGTCCGAAGACCATATAGTGCATTGGTTCTGTCCAAAACTCTTTTCAGTAGTTGGTTTCCCCATAGACCAGAGTCCGAGGACCAAAAAATGCCTTGGTTCTGTCCAAAACTATTTTAATCTTTCTTTTAAGTAGTTGGTTTCCCCATAGGCTTGAGTCTGAGGACCTTACAATGCCTTGGTTCTGTCCAAAACTCTTTTAATCTTTCTTTTAAGTAGTTGGTTTCCCCATAGGCTTGAGTTCGAGGACCATACAGTGCCTTGGTTCTGTCCAAAACTCTTTTAAGTAGTTGGTTTCCCCATAGGCTTTTGTCCGAGGACCGTACATTGCCTTGGTCCTGTCCAAAACTCTTTTTAGTAGTTGGTTTCCCCATAGGCTTGAGTCTGAGGACCATACATTGCCTTGGTACTGTCCAAAACTCTTTTAATCTTTCTTTTAAGTAGTTGGTTTCCCCATAGGCCGGAGTCCGAGGATAATACAGTGCCTTGGTTCTGTCCAAAACTCTTTTAAGTAGTTGGTTTCCCCATAGGCCCGAGTCCGAGGACCATACAATGCCTTAGTTCTATCCAGAACACTTTTAATCCTTCTTTTAAGCAGTTGGTTTCCCCATAGGCTTGAGTCCGACCACCATACAATGCCTTGGTTCTGTCCAAAACTCTTTTAATCTTTCTTTTAAATAGATGGTTTCCGCATAGGCTTGAGTCCGAAGACCATATAGTGCATTGGTTCTGTCGAAAACTCTTTTAAGTAGTTGGTTTCCCCATAGATCCGAGTCCGAGGACCAAAAAATGCCTTGGTTCTGTCCAAAACTCTTTTAATCTTTCTTTTAAGTAGTTGGTTTCCCCATAGGCTTGAGTCTGAGGACCTTACAATGCCTTGGTTCTGTCCAAAACTCTTTTTATCTTTCTTTTCAGTAGTTGGTTTCCCCATAGGCTTGAGTTCGAGGACCATACAGTGCCTTGGTTCTGTCCAAAACTCTTTTAAGTAGTTGGTTTCCCCATAGGCTTTTGTCCGAGGACCGTACATTGCCTTGGTTCTGTCCAAAACTCTTTTTAGTAGTTGGTTTCCCCATAGGCTTGAGTCTGAGGACCATACATTGCCTTGGTACTGTCCAAAACTCTTTTAATCTTTCTTTTAAGTAGTTGGTTTCCCCATAGGCCGGAGTCTGAGGACCATACATTGCCTTGGTTTTGTCCAAAACTCTTTTAAGTAGTTGGTTTCCCCATAGTCTTGAGTCCGAGGACCATACAGCGCCTTGGTTCTGTCCAAAACTCTTTTAAGTAGTTGGTTTCCCCATAGGCTTGAGTCCGAGGACCATACAGCGCCTTGGTTCTGCCCCAAACTCTTTTAAGTAGTTGGTTTCCCCATAGGCTTGAGTCTGAGGACCATACATTGCGTTGGTTCTGTCCAAAACTCTTTTAATCTTTCTTTTAAGTAGTTGGTTTCTCCATTGGCTTGAGTCTGAGGACCATACAATGCCTTGCTTCTGTCCAAAACTATTTCAATCTTTCTTTTAAGTAGTTGGTTTCCCCATAGGCTTGAGTTCGAGGACCATACAGTGTTTTGGTTCTGTTCAAAACTCTTTTAAGTAGTTGGTTTCCCCATAGGCTTTCGTCCGAGGACCGTACATTGCCTTGGTTCTGTCCAAAACTCTTTTAAGTAGTTGGTTTCCCCATAGGCTTGGGTCTAAGGACCATACATTGCCTTGGTTCTGTCCAAAACTCTATTAATCTTTCTTTTAAGTAGTTGGTTTCCCCGTAGGCCGGAGTCCGAGGATAATACAGTGCCTTGGTTCTGTCCAAAACTCTTTTAAGTAGTTGGTTTCCCCATAGGCTTGAGTCAAAGGACCATACATTGCCTTAGTTCTGTCCACAACTCTTTTAATCTTACTTTTAAGTAGTTGGTTTCCCCGTAGGCCGAAGTCCGAGGATAATACAGTGCCTTGGTTCTGTCCAAAACTCTTTTTATTAGTTGGTTTACCCATAGGCCCGAGTCTGAGGACCATTCAATGCCTTAGTTCTGTCCAAAACTCTTTTAATCTTTCTTTTAAGTAGTTGGTTTCCCCAGAGGCCCGAGTCTGAGGATCATACAGTGCCTTGGTTCTTTCCAAAACCCTTTTAAGTAGTTGTTTTCCCCAATGGCCTGAGTCCGAGGACCATATAGTGCCTTGGTTCTGTCTAAAACTCTTTTAATCTTTATTTTAAGTAGTTGGTTTCCCCATAGGCTTGAGTCTGAGGACCTTACAATGCCTTGGTTCTGTCCAAAACTCTTTTTATCTTTCTTTTAAGTAGTTGGTTTCCCCATAGTCTTGAGTCCGAGGACCATACAGCGCCTTGGTTCTGCCCCAAACTCTTTTAAGTAGTTGGTTTCCCCATAGGCTTGAGTCTGAGGACCATACATTGCCTTGGTTCTGTCCAAAACTCTTTTAATCTTTCTTTTAAGTAGTTGGTTTCCCCATAGGCCTGAGTCCGAGGATAATACAGTGCCTTGGTTCTGTCCAAAACTCTTTTAAGTAGTTGGTTTCCCCATAGGCCCGAGTCCGAGGACCATACAATGCCTTAGTTCTATCCAGAACACTTTTAATCCTTCTTTTAAGCAGTTGGTTTCCCCATAGACTTGAGTCCGACCACCATACATTGCCTTGGTTCTGTCCAAAACTCTTTTAATCTTTCTTTTAAGAAGTTGGTTTCCCCATAGGCCTGAGTCTGAGGAACTTACAATGCCTTGGTTCTGTCCAAAACTCTTTTTATCTTTCTTTTAAGTAGTTGGTTTCCCCATAGGCTTGAGTTCGAGGACCATACAGTGCCTTGGTTCTGTCCAAAACTCTTTTAAGTAGTTGGTTTCCCCATAGATCCGAGTCCGAGGACCAAAAAATGCCTTGGTTCTGTCCAAAACTCTTTTAATCTTTCTTTTAAGTAGTTGGTTTCCCCATACGCTTGAGTCTGAGGAACTTACAATGCCTTGGTTCTGTCCAAAACTCTTTTTATCTTTCTTTTAAGTAGTTGGTTTCCCCATAGGCTTGAGTTCGAGGACCATACAGTGCCTTGGTTCTGTCCAAAACTCTTTTAAGTAGTTTGTTTCCCCATAGGCTTTTGTCCTAGGACCGTACAGTGCCTTGGTTTTGTCCAAAACTCTTTTAAGTAGTTGGTTTCCCCATAGTCTTGAGTCCGAGGACCATACAGCGCCTTGGTTCTGCCCCAAACTCTTTTAAGTAGTTGGTTTCCCCATAGGCTTGAGTCTGAGGACCATACAATGCCTTGGTTCTGTCCAAAACTCTTTTAATCTTTCTTTTAAGTTGTTGGTTTCCCCATAGGCCGGAGTCCGAGGATAATACAGTTCATTGGTTCTGTCCAAAACTCTTTTAAGTAGTTGGTTTCCCCAATGGACTGAGTCCGAGGACCATATAGTGCTTTGGTTCTGACCAAAACTCTTTTTATCTTTCTTTTAAGTAGATGGTTTCCGCATAGGCTTGAGTCCGAAGACTATATAGTGCATTGGTTCTGTCCAAAACTCTTTTAAGTAGTTGGTTTCCCCATAGACCCGAGTTCGAGGACCAAAAAATGCCTTGGTTCTGTCCGAAACTCTTTTAATCTTTTTTTTAAGTAGTTGTTTCCCCATAGGCTTGAGTCTGAGGACCATAGATTTTCTTGGTTCTGTCCAAAACTCTTTTAAGTAGTTGGTTTCCCCATAGGCTTGAGTCAAAGGACCATACATTGCCTTAGTTCTGTCCAAAACTGTTTTAATCTTACTTTTAAGTAGTTGGTTTCCCCATAGGCCGAAGTCCGAGGATAATACAGTGCCTTGGTTCTGTCCAAAACTCTTTTTAGTAGTTGGTTTACCCATTGGCCCGAGTCTGAGGACCATTCAATGCCTTAGTTCTGTCCAAAACTCTTTTAATCTTTCTTTTAAGTAGTTGGTTTCCCCAGAGGCCCGAGTCTGAGGATCATACAGTGCCTTGGTTCTTTCCAAAACCCTTTTAAGTAGTTGTTTTCCCCAATGGCCTGAGTCCGAGGACCATATAGTGCTTTGGTTCTGACCAAAACTCTTTTTATCTTTCTTTTAAGTAGATGGTTTCCGCATAGGCTTGAGTCCGAAGACTATATAGTGCATTGGTTCTGTCCAAAACTCTTTTAAGTAGTTGGTTTCCCCATAGACCCGAGTTCGAGGACCAAAAAATGCCTTGGTTCTGTCCGAAACTCTTTTAATCTTTTTTTTAAGTAGTTGTTTCCCCATAGGCTTGAGTCTGAGGACCATAGATTTTCTTGGTTCTGTCCAAAACTCTTTTAAGTAGTTGGTTTCCCCATAGGCTTGAGTCAAAGGACCATACATTGCCTTAGTTCTGTCCAAAACTGTTTTAATCTTACTTTTAAGTAGTTGGTTTCCCCATAGGCCGAAGTCCGAGGATAATACAGTGCCTTGGTTCTGTCCAAAACTCTTTTTAGTAGTTGGTTTACCCATTGGCCCGAGTCTGAGGACCATTCAATGCCTTAGTTCTGTCCAAAACTCTTTTAATCTTTCTTTTAAGTAGTTGGTTTCCCCAGAGGCCCGAGTCTGAGGATCATACAGTGCCTTGGTTCTTTCCAAAACCCTTTTAAGTAGTTGTTTTCCCCAATGGCCTGAGTCCGAGGACCATATAGTGCTTTGGTTCTGTCCAAAACTCTTTTAATCTTTCTTTTAAATAGATGGTTTCCGCATAGGCTTGAGTTCGAAGACCATATAGTGCATTGCTTCTGTCCAAAACTCTTTTAAGTGGTTGGTTTCCCCATAGACCCGAGTTCGAGGACCAAAAAATGCCTTGGTTCTGTCCAAAACTCTTTTAATCTTTTTTTTAAGTAGTTGGTTTCCCCATAGGCTTGAGTATGAGGACCATACATTGCCTTGGTTCTGTCCAAAACTCTTTTAAGTAGTTGGTTTCCCCATAGGCTTGAGTCAAAGGACCATACATTGCCTTAGTTCTGTCCGAAACTCTTTTAATCTTTCTTTTAAGTAGTTGGTTTCCCCATAGGCCGAAGTCCGAGGATAATACAGTGCCTTGGTTCTGTCCAAAACTCGTTTTAGTAGTTGGTTTACCCATAGGCCCGAGTCTGAGGACCATTCAATGCCTTAGTTCTGTCCAAAACTCTTTTAATCTTTCTTTTAAGTAGTTGGTTTCCCTAGAGGCCCGAGTCTGAGGATCATACAGTGCCTTGGTTCTTTCCAAAACCCTTTTAAGTAGTTGTTTTCCCCAATGGCCTGAGTCCGAGGACCATATAGTGCTTTGGTTCTGTCCAAAACACTTTTAGTCTTTCTTTTAAATAGATGGTTTCCGCATAGGCCTGAGTCCGAAGACCATATAGTGCATTGGTTCTGTCCAAAACTCTTTTAAGTAGTTGGTTTCCCCATAGACCCGAGTCCGAGGACCAAAAAATGCCTTGGTTCTGTCTAAAACTCTTTTAATCTTTCTTTTAAGTAGTTGGTTTCCCCATAGGCTTGAGTCTGAGGACCTTACAATGCCTTGGTTCTGTCCAAAACTCTTTTTATCTTTCTTTTAAGTAGTTGGTTTCCCCATAGGCTTGAGTTCGAGGACCATACAGTGCCTTGGTTCTGTCCAAAACTCTTTTAAGTAGTTGGTTTCCCCATAGGCTTTTGTCCGAGGACCGTACATTCCCTTGGTTCTGTCCAAAACTCTTTTTAGTAGTTGGTTTCCCCATAGGCTTGAGTCTGAGGACCATACATTGCCTTGGTACTGTCCAAAACTCTTTTAATCTTTCTTTTAAGTAGTTGGTTTCCCCATAGGCCGGAGTCTGAGGACCATACATTGCCTTGGTTCTGTCCAAAACTCTTTTAAGTAGTTGGTTTCCCCATAGTCTTGAGTCCGAGGACCATACAGCGCCTTGGTTCTGTCCAAAACTCTTTTAAGTAGTTGGTTTCCCCATAGGCTTGAGTCCGAGGACGATACAGTGCCTTGGTTCTGCCCCAAACTCTTTTAAGTAGTTGGTTTCCCCATAGGCTTGAGTCTGAGGACCATACATCGCCTTGGTTCTGTCCAAAACTCTTTTAATCTTTCTTTTAAGTAGTTGGTTTCTCCATTGGCTTGAGTCTGAGGACCATACAATGCCTTGCTTCTGTCCAAAACTATTTCAATCTTTCTTTTAAGTAGTTGGTTTCCCCATAGGCTTGAGTTCGAGGACCATACAGTGTTTTGGTTCTGTTCAAAACTCTTTTAAGTAGTTGGTTTCCCCATAGGCTTTCGTCCGAGGACCGTACATTGCCTTGGTTCTGTCCAAAACTCTTTTAAGTAGTTGGTTTCCCCATAGGCTTGGGTCTAAGGACCATACATTGCCTTGGTTCTGTCCAAAACTCTATTAATCTTTCTTTTAAGTAGTTGGTTTCCCCGTAGGCCGGAGTCCGAGGATAATACAGTGCCTTGGTTCTGTCCAAAACTCTTTTAAGTAGTTGGTTTCCCCATAGGCTTGAGTCAAAGGACCATACATTGCCTTAGTTCTGTCCACAACTCTTTTAATCTTACTTTTAAGTAGTTGGTTTCCCCGTAGGCCGAAGTCCGAGGATAATACAGTGCCTTGGTTCTGTCCAAAACTCTTTTTAGTAGTTGGTTTACCCATAGGCCCGAGTCTGAGGACCATTCAATGCCTTAGTTCTGTCCAAAACTCTTTTAATCTTTCTTTTAAGTAGTTGGTTTCCCCAGAGGCCCGAGTCTGAGGATCATACAGTGCCTTGGTTCTTTCCAAAACCCTTTTAAGTAGTTGTTTTCCCCAATGGCCTGAGTCCGAGGACCATATAGTGCCTTGGTTCTGTCTAAAACTCTTTTAATCTTTATTTTAAGTAGTTGGTTTCCCCATTGGCTTGAGTCTGAGGACCTTACAATGCCTTGGTTCTGTCCAAAACTCTTTTTATCTTTCTTTTAAGTAGTTGGTTTCCCCATAGTCTTGAGTCCGAGGACCATACAGCGCCTTGGTTCTGCCCCAAACTCTTTTAAGTAGTTGGTTTCCCCATAGGCTTGAGTCTGAGGACCATACATTGCCTTGGTTCTGTCCAAAACTCTTTTAATCTTTCTTTTAAGTAGTTGGTTTCCCCATAGGCCTGAGTCCGAGGATAATACAGTGCCTTGGTTCTGTCCAAAACTCTTTTAAGTAGTTGGTTTCCCCATAGGCCCGAGTCCGAGGACCATACAATGCCTTAGTTCTATCCAGAACACTTTTAATCCTTCTTTTAAGCAGTTGGTTTCCCCATAGGCTTGAGTCCGACCACCATACATTGCCTTGGTTCTGTCCAAAACTCTTTTAATCTTTCTTTTAAGTAATTGGTTTCCCCATAGGCCTTAGTCTGAGGAACTTACAATGCCTTGGTTCTGTCCAAAACTCTTTTTATCTTTCTTTTAAGTAGTTGGTTTCCCCATAGGCTTGAGTTCGAGGACCATACAGTGCCTTGGTTCTGTCCAAAACTCTTTTAAGTAGTTGGTTTCCCCATAGATCCGAGTCCGTGGACCAAAAAATGCCTTGGTTCTATCCAAAACTCTTTTAATCTTTCTTTTAAGTAGTTGGTTTCCCCATACGCTTGAGTCTGAGGAACTTACAATGCCTTGGTTCTGTCCAAAACTCTTTTTATCTTTCTTTTAAGTAGTTGGTTTCCCCATAGGCTTGAGTTCGAGGACCATACAGTGCCTTGGTTCTGTCCAAAACTCTTTTAAGTAGTTGGTTTCCCCATAGGCTTTTGTCCTAGGACCGTACAGTGCCTTGGTTTTGTCCAAAACTCTTTTAAGTAGTTGGTTTCCCCATAGTCTTGAGTCCGAGGACCATACAGCGCCTTGGTTCTGCCCCAAACTCTTTTAAGTAGTTGGTTTCCCCATAGGCTTGAGTCTGAGGACCATACAATGCCTTGGTTCTGTCCAAAACTCTTTTAATCTTTCTTTTAAGTTGTTGGTTTCCCCATAGGCCGGAGTCCGAGGATAATACAGTTCATTGGTTCTGTCCAAAACTCTTTTAAGTAGTTGGTTTCCCCATAGGCTTGAGTTCGAGGACCATGCATTGCCTTGGTTCTTTCCAAAACTCTTTTAAGTAGTTGGTTTCCCCAGAGGCCCGATTCCGAGGATCATACAGTGCCTTGGTTCTTTCCAAAACCCTTTTAAGTAGTTGTTTTCCCCAATGGCCTGAGTCCGAGGACCATATAGTGCTTTGGTTCTGACCAAAACTCTTTTTATCTTTCTTTTAAGTAGATGGTTTCCGCATAGGCTTGAGTCCGAAGACTATATAGTGCATTGGTTCTGTCCAAAACTCTTTTAAGTAGTTGGTTTCCCCATAGACCCGAGTTCGAGGACCAAAAAATGCCTTGGTTCTGTCCGAAACTCTTTTAATCTTTTTTTTAAGTAGTTGTTTCCCCATAGGCTTGAGTCTGAGGACCATAGATTTTCTTGGTTCTGTCCAAAACTCTTTTAAGTAGTTGGTTTCCCCATAGGCTTGAGTCAAAGGACCATACATTGCCTTAGTTCTGTCCAAAACTGTTTTAATCTTACTTTTAAGTAGTTGGTTTCCCCATAGGCCGAAGTCCGAGGATAATACAGTGCCTTGGTTCTGTCCAAAACTCTTTTTAGTAGTTGGTTTACCCATAGGCCCGAGTCTGAGGACCATTCAATGCCTTAGTTCTGTCCAAAACTCTTTTAATCTTTCTTTTAAGTAGTTGGTTTCCCCAGAGGCCCGAGTCTGAGGATCATACAGTGCCTTGGTTCTTTCCAAAGCCCTTTTAAGTAGTTGTTTTCCCCAATGGCCTGAGTCCGAGGACCATATAGTGCTTTGGTTCTGTCCAAAACTCTTTTAATCTTTCTTTTAAATAGATGGTTTCCGCATAGGCTTGAGTTCGAAGACCATATAGTGCATTGGTTCTGTCCAAAACTCTTTTAAGTGGTTGGTTTCCCCATAGACCCGAGTCCGAGGACCAAAAAATGCCTTGGTTCTGTCCAAAACTCTTTTAATCTTTTTTTTAAGTAGTTGGTTTCCCCATAGGCTTGAGTATGAGGACCATACATTGCCTTGGTTCTGTCCAAAACTCTTTTAAGTAGTTGGTTTCCCCATAGGCTTGAGTCAAAGGACCATACATTGCCTTAGTTCTGTCCACAACTCTTTTAATCTTACTTTTAAGTAGTTGGTTTCCCCGTAGGCCAAAGTCCGAGGATAATACAGTGCCTTGGTTCTGTCCAAAACTCTTTTTAGTAGTTGGTTTACCCATAGGCCCGAGTCTGAGGACCATTCAATGCCTTAGTTCTGTCCAAAACTCTTTTAATCTTTCTTTTAAGTAGTTGGTTTCCCCAGAGGCCCGAGTCTGAGGATCATACAGTGCCTTGGTTCTTTCCAAAACCCTTTTAAGTAGTTGTTTTCCCCAATGGCCTGAGTCCGAGGACCATATAGTGCCTTGGTTCTGTCTAAAACTCTTTTAATCTTTATTTTAAGTAGTTGGTTTCCCCATAGGCTTGAGTCTGAGGACCTTACAATGCCTTGGTTCTGTCCAAAACTCGTTTTAGTAGTTGGTTTCCCCATAGGCCCGAGTCTGAGGATCATACAGTGCCTTGGTTCTTTCCAAAACCCTTTTAAGTAGTTGTTTTCCCCAATGGCCTGAGTCCGAGGACCATATAGTGCTTTGGTTCTGACCAAAACTCTTTTTATCTTTCTTTTAAGTAGATGGTTTCCGCATAGGCTTGAGTCCGAAGACTATATAGTGCATTGGTTCTGTCCAAAACTCTTTTAAGTGGTTGGTTTCCCCATAGACCCGAGTCCGAGGACCAAAAAATGCCTTGGTTCTGTCCAAAACTCTTTTAATCTTTTTTTTAAGTAGTTGGTTTCCCCATAGGCTTGAGTATGAGGACCATACATTGCCTTGGTTCTGTCCAAAACTCTTTTAAGTAGTTGGTTTCCCCATAGGCTTGAGTCAAAGGACCATACATTGCCTTAGTTCTGTCCACAACTCTTTTAATCTTACTTTTAAGTAGTTGGTTTCCCCATAGGCCGAAGTCCGAGGATAATACAGTGCCTTGGTTCTGTCCAAAACTCGTTTTAGTAGTTGGTTTACCCATAGGCCCGAGTCTGAGGACCATTCAATGCCTTAGTTCTGTCCAAAACTCTTTTAATCTTTCTTTTAAGTAGTTGGTTTCCCTAGAGGCCCGAGTCTGAGGATCATACAGTGCCTTGGTTCTTTCCAAAACCCTTTTAAGTAGTTGTTTTCCCCAATGGCCTGAGTCCGAGGACCATATAGTGCTTTGGTTCTGTCCAAAACACTTTTAGTCTTTCTTTTAAATAGATGGTTTCCGCATAGGCCTGAGTCCGAAGACCATATAGTGCATTGGTTCTGTCCAAAACTCTTTTAAGTAGTTGGTTTCCCCATAGACCCGAGTCCGAGGACCAAAAAATGCCTTGGTTCTGTCTAAAACTCTTTTAATCTTTCTTTTAAGTAGTTGGTTTCCCCATAGGCTTGAGTCTGAGGACCTTACAATGCCTTGGTTCTGTCCAAAACTCTTTTAAGTAGTTGGTTACCCCAAAGTCTTGAGTCCGAGGACCATACAGCGCCTTGGTTCTGCCCCAAACTCTTTTTAGTAGTTGGTTTCCCCATAGGCTTGAGTCTGAGGACCATACATTGCCTTGGTTCTGTCCAAAACTCTTTTAATCTTTCTTTTAAGTAGTTGGTTTCCCCATAGGCCGGAGTCCGAGGATAATACAGTGCCTTGGTTCTGTCCAAAACTCTTTTAAGTAGTTGGTTTCCCCATAGGCCCGAGTCCGAGGACCATACAATGCCTTAGTTCTATCCAGAACACTTTTAATCCTTCTTTTAAGCAGTTGGTTTCCCCATAGGCTTGAGTTCGAGGACCATGCAGTGCCTTGGTTCTTTCCAAAACCCTTTTAAGTAGTTGTTTTTCCCAATGGCCTGAGTCCGAGGACCATATAGTGCTTTGGTTCTGACCAAAACTCTTTTTATCTTTCTTTTAAGTAGATGGTTTCCGCATAGGCTTGAGTCCGAAGACTATATAGTGCATTGGTTCTGTCCAAAACTCTTTTAAGTAGTTGGTTTCCCCATAGACCCGAGTTCGAGGACCAAAAAATGCCTTGGTTCTGTCTAAAACTCTTTTAATCTTTCTTTTAAGTAGTTGGTTTCCCCATACGCTTGAGTCTGAGGACCTTACAATGCCTTGGTTCTGTCCAAAACTCTTTTTATCTTTCTTTTAAGTAGTTGGTTTCCCCATAGGCTTGAGTTCGAGGACCATACAGTGCCTTGGTTCTGTCCAAAACTCTTTTAAGTAGTTGGTTTCCCCATAGTCTTGAGTCCGAGGACCATACAGCGCCTTGGTTCTGCCCCAAACTCTTTTTAGTAGTTGGTTTCCCCATAGGCTTGAGTCCGAGGACCATACAATGCCTTAGTTCTATCCAGAACACTTTTAATCCTTCTTTTAAGCAGTTGGTTTCCCCATAGGCTTGAGTCCGACCACCATACAATGCCTTGGTTCTGTCCAAAACTCTTTTAATCTTTTTTTTAAGTAGTTGGTTTCCTCACAGGCTTGAGTCTGAGGTCCATACATTAACTTGGTTCTGTCCAAAACTCTTTTAAGTAGTTGGTTTCCCCATAGTCTTGAGTCCGAGGACCATACAGCGCCTTGGTTCTGCCCCAAACTCTTTTAAGTAGTTGGTTTCCCCATAGGCTTGAGTCTGAGGACCATACATTGCCTTGGTTCTGTCCAAAACTCTTTTAATCTTTCTTTTAAGTAGTTGGTTTCCCCATAGGCCGGAGTCCGAGGATAATACAGTGCCTTGGTTCTGTCCAAAACTCTTTTAAGTAGTTGGTTTCCCCATAGGCCCGAGTCCGAGGACCATACAATGCCTCAGTTCTATCCAGAACACTTTTAATCCTTCTTTTAAGCAGTTGGTTTCCCCATAGGCTTGAGTCCGACCACCATACAATGCCTTGGTTCTGTCCGAAACTCTTTTAATCTTTCTTTTAAATAGATGGTTTCCGCATAGGCTTGAGTCCGAAGACCATATAGTGCATTGGTTCTGTCCAAAACTCTTTTAAGTAGTTGGTTTCCCCATAGATCCGAGTCCGAGGACCAAAAAATGCCTTGGTTCAGTCCAAAACTCTTTTAATCTTTCTTTTAAGTAGTTGGTTTCCCCATAGGCTTGAGTCTGAGGACCTTACAATGCCTTGGTTCTGTCCAAAACTCTTTTTATCTTTCTTCTAAGTAGTTGGTTTCCCCATAGGCTTGAGTTCGAGGACCATACAGTGCCTTGGTTCTGTCCAAAACTCTTTTAAGTAGTTGGTTTCCCCATAGGCTTTTGTCCTAGGACCGTACAGTGCCTTGGTTCTGTCCAAAACTCTTTTAAGTAGTTGGTTTCCCCATAGTCTTGAGTCCGAGGACCATACAGCGCCTTGGTTCTGCCCCAAACTCTTTTAAGTAGTTGGTTTCCCCATAGGCTTGAGTCTGAGGACCATACATTGCCTTGGTTCTGTCCAAAACTCTTTTAATCTTTCTTTTAAGTTGTTGGTTTCCCCATAGGCCGGAGTCCGAGGATAATACAGTGCCTTGGTTCTGTCCAAAACTCTTTTAAGTAGTTGGTTTCCCCATAGGCCCGAGTCCGAGGACCATACAATGCCTTAATTCTATCCAGAACACTTTTAATCCTTCTTTTAAGCAGTTGGTTTCCCCATAGGCTTGAGTTCGAGGACCATGCAGTGCCTTGGTTCTTTCCAAAACCCTTTTAAGTAGTTGTTTTCCCCAATGGCCTGAGTCCGAGGACCATATAGTGCTTTGGTTCTGACCAAAACTCTTTTTATCTTTCTTTTAAGTAGATGGTTTCCGCATAGGCTTGAGTCCGAAGACTATATAGTGCATTGGTTCTGTCCAAAACTCTTTTAAGTAGTTGGTTTCCCCATAGACCCGAGTTCGAGGACCAAAAAATGCCTTGGTTCTGTCCAAAACTCTTTTAATCTTTTTTTTAAGTAGTTGGTTTCCCCATAGGCTTGAGTCCGACCACCATACAATGCCTTGGTTCTGTCCAAAACTCTTTTAATCTTTTTTTTAAGTAGTTGGTTTCCCCATAGGCTTGAGTCTGAGGACCATACGTTGCCTTGGTTCTGTCCAAAACTCTTTTAAGTAGTTGGTTTCCCCATAGTCTTGAGTCCGAGGACCATACAGCGCCTTGGCTCTGCCCCAAACTCTTTTAAGTAGTTGGTTTCCCCATAGGCTTGAGTCTGAGGACCATACATTGCCTTGGTTCTGTCCAAAACACTTTTAATCTTTCTTTTAAGTAGTTGGTTTCCCCATAGGCCGGAGTCCGAGGATAATACAGTGCCTTGGTTCTGTCCAAAACTCTTTTAAGTAGTTGGTTTCCCCATAGGCCCGAGTCCGAGGACCATACAATGCCTTAGTTCTATCCAGAACACTTTTAATCCTTCTTTTAAGCTGTTGGTTTCCCCATAGGCTTGAGTCCGACCACCATACAATGCCTTGGTTCTGTCCAAAACTCTTTTAATCTTTCTTTTAAATAGATGGTTTCCGCATAGGCTTGAGTCCGAAGACCATATAGTGCATTGGTTCTGTCCAAAACTCTTTTAAGTAGTTGGTTTCCCCATAGATCCGAGTCCGAGGACCAAAAAATGCCTTGGTTCTGTCCAAAACTCTTTTAATCTTTCTTTTAAGTAGTTGGTTTCCCCATAGGCTTGAGTCTGAGGACCTTACAATGCCTTGGTTCTGTCCAAAACTCTTTTTATCTTTCCTTTAAGTAGTTGGTTTCCCCATAGGCTTGAGTTCGAGGACAATACAGTGCCTTGGTTCTGTCCAAAACTCTTTTAAGTAGTTGGTTTCCCCATAGTCTTGAGTCCGAGGACCATACAGCGCCTTGGTTCTGCCCCAAACTCTTTTAAGTAGTTGGTTTCCCCATAGGCTTGAGTCTGAGGACCATACATTGCCTTGGTTCTGTCCAAAACTCTTTTTATCTTTCTTTTAAGTAGTTGGTTTCCCCATAGGCTTTTGTTCGAGGACCATACAGTGCCTCGGTTCTGTCCAAAACTCTTTTAAGTAGTTGGTTTCCCCATAGGCTTGAGTCTGAGGACCATACATTACCTTGGTTCTGTCCAAAACTCTTTTTGTCTTTCTTTTAAGGAGTTGGTTTCCCCATAGGCTTTTGTTCGAGGACCATACAGTGCCTCGGTTCTGTCCAAAACTCTTTTAAGTAGTTGGTTTCCCCAGAGGCCCGATTCCGAGGATCATACAGTGCCTTGGTTCTTTCCAAAACCCTTTTAAGTAGTTGTTTTCCCCAATGTCCTGAGTCCGAGGACCATATAGTGCTTTGGTTCTGTTCAAAACTCTTTTAGTCTTTCTTTTAAATAGATGGTTTCCCCATAGTCTTGAGTCCGAGGACCATACAGCGCCTTGGTTCTGCCCCAAACTCTTTTAAGTAGTTGGTTTCCCCATAGGCTTGAGTCTGAGGACCATACATTGCCTTGGTTCTGTCCAAAACTCTTTTAATCTTTCTTTTAAGTTGTTGGTTTCCCCATAGGCGGAGTCCGAGGATAATACAGTTCCTTGGTTCTGTCCAAAACTCTTTTATGTAGTTGGTTTCCCCATAGGCCCGAGTCCGAGGACCATACAATGCCTTAGTTCTATCCAGAACACTTTTAATCCTTCTTTTAAGCAGTTGGTTTCCCCATAGGCTTGAGTTCGAGGACCATGCAGTGCCTTGGTTCTTTCCAAAACTCTTTTAAGTAGTTGGTTTCCCCAGAGGCCCGATTTCGAGGATCATACAGTGCCTTGGTTCATTCCAAGACCCTTTTAAGTAGTTGTTTTCCCCAATGGCCTGAGTCCGAGGACCATATAGTGCTTTGGTTCTGACCAAAACTCTTTTTATCTTTCTTTTAAGTAGATGGTTTCCGCATAGGCTTGAGTCCGAAGACTATATAGTGCATTGGTTCTGTCCAAAACTCTTTTAAGTAGTTGGTTTCCCCATAGACCCGAGTTCGAGGACCAAAAAATGCCTTGGTTCTGTCCGAAACTCTTTTAATCTTTTTTTTAAGTAGTTGTTTCCCCATAGACTTGAGTCTGAGGACCATACATTGCCTTGGTTCTGTCCAAAACTCTTTTAAGTAGTTGGTTTCCCCATTGGCTTGAGTCAAAGGACCATACATTGCCTTAGTTCTGTCCAAAACTCTTTTAATCTTTCTTTTATGTAGTTGGTTTCCCCATAGGCCGAGGTCCGAGGATAATACAGTGCCTTGGTTCTGTCCAAAACTCTTTTTAGTAGTTGGTTTACCCATAGGCCCGAGTCTGAGGACCATTCAATGCCTTAGTTCTGTCCAAAACTCTTTTAATCTTTCTTTTAAGTAGTTGGTTTCCCCAGAGGCCCGAGTCTGAGGATCATACAGTGCCTTGGTTCTTTCCAGAACCCTTTTAAGTAGTTGTTTTCCCCAATGGCCTGTGTCCGAGGACCATATAGTGCTTTGGTTCTGTCCAAAACTCTTTTAATCTTTCTTTTAAATAGATGGTTTCCGCATAGGCTTGAGTCCGAAGACCATATAGTGCATTGGTTCTGTCCAAAACTCTTTTAAGTAGTTCGTTTCCCCATAGACCCGAGTCCGAGGACCAAAAAATGCCTTGGTTCTGTCCAAAACTCTTTTAATCTTTTTTTTAAGTAGTTGGTTTCCCCATAGGCTTGAGTCTGAGGACCATACATTGCCTTGGTTCTGTCCAAAACTCTTTTAAGTAGTTGGTTTCCCCATAGGCTTGAGTCTGAGGACCTTACAATGCCTTGGTTCTGTCCAAAACTCTTTTTATCTTTCTTCTAAGTAGTTGGTTTCCCCATAGGCTTGAGTTCGAGGACCATACAGTGCCTTGGTTCTGTCCAAAACTCTTTTAAGTAGTTGGTTTCCCCATAGGCTTTTGTCCTAGGACCGTACAGTGCCTTGGTTCTGTCCAAAACTCTTTTAAGTAGTTGGTTTCCCCATAGTCTTGAGTCCGAGGACCATACAGCGCCTTGGTTCTGCCCCAAACTCTTTTAAGTAGTTGGTTTCCCCATAGGCTTGAGTCTGAGGACCATACATTGCCTTGGTTCTGTCCAAAACTCTTTTAATCTTTCTTTTAAGTTGTTGGTTTCCCCATAGGCCGGAGTCCGAGGATAATACAGTGCCTTGGTTCTGTCCAAAACTCTTTTAAGTAGTTGGTTTCCCCATAGGCCCGAGTCCGAGGACCATACAATGCCTTAATTCTATCCAGAACAGTTTTAATCCTTCTTTTAAGCAGTTGGTTTCCCCATAGGCTTGAGTTCGAGGACCATGCAGTGCCTTGGTTCTTTCCAAAACCCTTTTAAGTAGTTGTTTTCCCCAATGGCCTGAGTCCGAGGACCATATAGTGCTTTGGTTCTGACCAAAACTCTTTTTATCTTTCTTTTAAGTAGATGGTTTCCGCATAGGCTTGAGTCCGAAGACTATATAGTGCATTGGTTCTGTCCAAAACTCTTTTAAGTAGTTGGTTTCCCCATAGACCCGAGTTCGAGGACCAAAAAATGCCTTGGTTCTGTCCAAAACTCTTTTAATCTTTTTTTTAAGTAGTTGGTTTCCCCATAGGCTTGAGTCCGACCACCATACAATGCCTTGGTTCTGTCCAAAACTCTTTTAATCTTTTTTTTAAGTAGTTGGTTTCCCCATAGGCTTGAGTCTGAGGACCATACGTTGCCTTGGTTCTGTCCAAAACTCTTTTAAGTAGTTGGTTTCCCCATAGTCTTGAGTCCGAGGACCATACAGCGCCTTGGCTCTGCCCCAAACTCTTTTAAGTAGTTGGTTTCCCCATAGGCTTGAGTCTGAGGACCATACATTGCCTTGGTTCTGTCCAAAACTCTTTTAATCTTTCTTTTAAGTAGTTGGTTTCCCCATAGGCCGGAGTCCGAGGATAATACAGTGCCTTGGTTCTGTCCAAAACTCTTTTAAGTAGTTGGTTTCCCCATAGGCCCGAGTCCGAGGACCATACAATGCCTTAGTTCTATCCAGAACACTTTTAATCCTTCTTTTAAGCTGTTGGTTTCCCCATAGGCTTGAGTCCGACCACCATACAATGCCTTGGTTCTGTCCAAAACTCTTTTAATCTTTCTTTTAAATAGATGGTTTCCGCATAGGCTTGAGTCCGAAGACCATATAGTGCATTGGTTCTGTCCAAAACTCTTTTAAGTAGTTGGTTTCCCCATAGATCCGAGTCCGAGGACCAAAAAATGCCTTGGTTCTGTCCAAAACTCTTTTAATCTTTCTTTTAAGTAGTTGGTTTCCCCATAGGCTTGAGTCTGAGGACCTTACAATGCCTTGGTTCTGTCCAAAACTCTTTTTATCTTTCCTTTAAGTAGTTGGTTTCCCCATAGGCTTGAGTTCGAGGACAATACAGTGCCTTGGTTCTGTCCAAAACTCTTTTAAGTAGTTGGTTTCCCCATAGTCTTGAGTCCGAGGACCATACAGCGCCTTGGTTCTGCCCCAAACTCTTTTAAGTAGTTGGTTTCCCCATAGGCTTGAGTCTGAGGACCATACATTGCCTTGGTTCTGTCCAAAACTCTTTTTATCTTTCTTTTAAGTAGTTGGTTTCCCCATAGGCTTTTGTTCGAGGACCATACAGTGCCTCGGTTCTGTCCAAAACTCTTTTAAGTAGTTGGTTTCCCCATAGGCTTGAGTCTGAGGACCATACATTGCCTTGGTTCTGTCCAAAACTCTTTTTATCTTTCTTTAAGGAGTTGGTTTCCCCATAGGCTTTTGTTCGAGGACCATACAGTGCCTCGGTTCTGTCCAAAACTCTTTTAAGTAGTTGGTTTCCCCAGAGGCCCGATTCCGAGGATCATACAGTGCCTTGGTTCTTTCCAAAACCCTTTTAAGTAGTTGTTTTCCCCAATGTCCTGAGTCCGAGGACCATATAGTGCTTTGGTTCTGTTCAAAACTCTTTTAGTCTTTCTTTTAAATAGATGGTTTCCCCATAGTCTTGAGTCCGAGGACCATACAGCGCCTTGGTTCTGCCCCAAACTCTTTTAAGTAGTTGGTTTCCCCATAGGCTTGAGTCTGAGGACCATACATTGCCTTGGTTCTGTCCAAAACTCTTTTAATCTTTCTTTTAAGTTGTTGGTTTCCCCATAGGCCGGAGTCCGTGGATAATACAGTTCCTCGGTTCTGTCCAAAACTCTTTTATGTAGTTGGTTTCCCCATAGGCCCGAGTCCGAGGACCATACAATGCCTTAGTTCTATCCAGAACACTTTTAATCCTTCTTTTAAGCAGTTGGTTTCCCCATAGGCTTGAGTTCGAGGACCATGCAGTGCCTTGGTTCTTTCCAAAACTCTTTTAAGTAGTTGGTTTCCCCTGAGGCCCGATTTCGAGGATCATACAGTGCCTTGGTTCATTCCAAAACCCTTTTAAGTAGTTGTTTTCCCCAATGGCCTGAGTCCGAGGACCATATAGTGCTTTGGTTCTGACCAAAACTCTTTTTATCTTTCTTTTAAGTAGATGGTTTCCGCATAGGCTTGAGTCCGAAGACTATATAGTGCATTGGTTCTGTCCAAAACTCTTTTAAGTAGTTGGTTTCCCCATAGACCCGAGTTCGAGGACCAAAAAATGCCTTGGTTCTGTCCGAAACTCTTTTAATCTTTTTTTTAAGTAGTTGTTTCCCCATAGACTTGAGTCTGAGGACCATACATTGCCTTGGTTCTGTCCAAAACTCTTTTAAGTAGTTGGTTTCCCCATTGGCTTGAGTCAAAGGACCATACATTGCCTTAGTTCTGTCCAAAACTCTTTTAATCTTTCTTTTATGTAGTTGGTTTCCCCATAGGCCGAGGTCCGAGGATAATACAGTGCCTTGGTTCTGTCCAAAACTCTTTTTAGTAGTTGGTTTACCCATAGGCCCGAGTCTGAGGACCATTCAATGCCTTAGTTCTGTCCAAAACTCTTTTAATCTTTCTTTTAAGTAGTTGGTTTCCCCAGAGGCCCGAGTCTGAGGATCATACAGTGCCTTGGTTCTTTCCAGAACCCTTTTAAGTAGTTGTTTTCCCCAATGGCCTGTGTCCGAGGACCATATAGTGCTTTGGTTCTGTCCAAAACTCTTTTAATCTTTCTTTTAAATAGATGGTTTCCGCATAGGCTTGAGTCCGAAGACCATATAGTGCATTGGTTCTGTCCAAAACTCTTTTAAGTAGTTGGTTTCCCCATAGACCCGAGTCCGAGGACCAAAAAATGCCTTGGTTCTGTCCAAAACTCTTTTAATCTTTTTTTTAAGTAGTTGGTTTCCCCATAGGCTTGAGTCTGAGGACCATACATTGCCTTGGTTCTGTCCAAAACTCTTTTAAGTAGTTGGTTTCCCCATAGGCTTTAGTCAAAGGACTATACATTGCCTTAGTTCTGTCCAAAACTCTTTTAATCTTTCTTTTAAGTAGTTGGTTTCCCCATAGGCCGAAGTCCGAGGATAATACAGTGCCTTGGTTCTGTCCAAAACTCTTTTTAGTAGTTGGTTTACCCATAGGCCCGAGTCTGAGGACCATTCAATGCCTTAGTTCTGTCCAAAACTCTTTTAATCTTTCTTTTAAGTAGTTGGTTTCTTCAGAGGCCCGAGTGTGAGGATCATACAGTGCCTTGGTTCTTTCCAAAACCCTTTTAAGTAGTTGTTTTCCCCAATGGCCTGAGTCCGAGGACCATATAGTGCTTTGGTTCTGTTCAAAACTCTTTTAGTCTTTCTTTTAAATAGATGGTTTCCGCATAGGCTTGAGTCCGAAGACCATATAGTGCATTGGTTCTGTCCAAAACTCTTTTAAGTAGTTGGTTTCCCCATAGACCCGAGTCCGAGGACCAAAAAATGCCTTGGTTCTGTCTAAAACTCTTTTAATCTTTCTTTTAAGTAGTTGGTTTCCCCATAGGCTTGAGTCTGAGGACCTTACAATGCCTTGGTTCTGTCCAAAACTCTTTTTATCTTTCTTTTAAGTAGTTGGTTTCCCCATAGGCTTGAGTTCGAGGACCATACAGTGCCTTGGTTCTGTCCAAAACTCTTTTAAGTAGTTGGTTTCCCCATAGTCTTGAGTCCGAGGACCATACAGCGCCTTGGTTCTGCCCCAAACTCTTTTAAGTAGTTGGTTTCCCCATAGGCTTGAGTCTGAGGACCATACATTGCCTTGGTTCTGTCCAAAACTCTTTTTATCTTTCTTTTAAGTAGTTGGTTTCCCCATAGGCTTTTGTTCGAGGACCATACAGTGCCTCGGTTCTGTCTCAAAACTCTTTTAAGTAGTTGGTTTCCCCATAGGCTTGAGTCTGAGGACCATACATTGCCTTGGTTCTGTCCAAAACTCTTTTAATCTTTCTTTTAAGTAGTTGGTTTCCCCATAGGCTGGAGTCCGAGGATAATACTGTGCCTTGGTTCTGTCCAAAACTCTTTTAAGTAGTTGGTTTCCCCATAGGCCCGAGTCCGAGGACCATACAATGCCTTAGTTCTATCCAAAACACTTTTAATCCTTCTTTTAAGCAGTTGGTTTCCCCATAGGCTTGAGTCCGACCACCATAAAATGCCTTGGTTCTGTCCAAAACTCTTTTAATCTTTCTTTTAAATAGATGGTTTCCGTATAGGCTTGAGTCCGACGACCATATAGTGCATTGGTTCTGTCCAAAACTCTTTTAAGTAGTTGGTTTCCAAATAGATCCGAGTCCGAGGACCAAAAAATGCCTTGGTTCTGTACAAAACTCTTTTAATCTTTCTTTTAAGTAGTTGGTTTCCCCATAGGCTTGAGTCTGAGGACCTTACAATGCCTAGGTTCTGTCCAAAACTCTTTTTATCTTTCTTTTAATTAGTTGGTTTCCCCATAGGCTTGAGTTCGAGGACCATACAGTGCCTTGGTTCTGTCCAAAACTCTTTTAAGTAGTTGGTTTCCCCATAGGCTTTTGTCCGAGGACCGTACAGTGCCTTGGTTCTGTCCAAAACTCTTTTAAGTAGTTGGTTTCCCCATAGTCTTGAGTCCGAGGACCATACAGCGCCTTGGTTCTGCCCCAAACTCTTTTAAGTAGTTGGTTTCCCCATAGGCTTTTGTCCGAGGACCGTACAGTGCCTTGGTTCTGTCCAAAACTCTTTTAAGTAGTTGGTTTCCCCATAGTCTTGAGTCCGAGGACCATACAGTGCCTTGGTTCTGCCCCAAACTCTTTTAAGTAGTTGGTTTCCCCATAGGCTTGAGTCTGAGGACCATACATTGCCTTGGTTATGTCCAAAACTCTTTTAAGTAGTTGGTTTCCCCATAGGCTTGAGTCAAAGGACCATACATTGCCTTAGTTCTGTCCAAAACTCTTTTAATCTTTCTTTTAAGTAGTTGGTTTCCCCATAGGCCGAAGTCCGAGGATAATATAGTGCCTTGGTTCTGTCCAAAACTCTTTTTAGTAGTTGGTTTACCCATAGGCCCGAGTCTGAGGACCATTCAATGCCTGAGTTCTGTCCAAAACTCTTTTAATCTTTCTTTTAAGTAGTTGGTTTCTCCAGAGGCCCGAGTCTGAGGATCATACAGTGCCTTGGTTCTTTCCAAAACCCTTTTAAGTAGTTGTTTTCCCCAATGGCCTGAGTCCGAGGACCATATAGTGCTTTGGTTCTGTTCAAAACTCTTTTAGTCTTTCTTTTAAATAGATGGTTTCCGTATAGGCTTGAGTCCGAAGACCATATAGTGCATTGGTTCTGTCCAAAACTCTTTTAAGTAGTTGGTTTCCCCATAGACCCGAGTCCGAGGACCAAAAAATGCCTTGGTTCTGTCTAAAACTCTTTTAATCTTTCTTTTAAGTAGTTGGTTTCCCCATAGGCTTGAGTCTGAGGACCTTACAATGCCTTGGTTCTGTCCAAAACTATTTTTATCTTTCTTTTAAGTAGTTGGTTTCCCCATAGGCTTGAGTTCGAGGACAATACAGTGCCTTGGTTCTGTCCAAAACTCTTTTAAGTAGTTGGTTTCCCCATAGTCTTGAGTCCGAGGACCATACAGCGCCTTGGTTCTGCCCCAAACTCTTTTAAGTAGTTGGTTTCCCATAGGCTTGAGTCTGAGGACCATACATTGCCTTGATTCTGTCCAAAACTCTTTTTATCTTTCTTTTAAGTAGTTGGTTTCCCCATAGGCTTTTGTTCGAGGACCATACAGTGCCTCGGTTCTGTCCAAAACTCTTTTAAGTAGTTGGTTTCCCCATAGGCTTGAGTCTGAGGACCATACATTGCCTTGGTTCTGTCCAAAACTCTTTTTATCTTTCTTTTAAGGAGTTGGTTTCCCCATAGGCTTTTGTTCGAGGACCATACAGTGCCTCGGTTCTGTCCAAAACTCTTTTAAGTAGTTGGTTTCCCCAGAGGCCCGATTCCGAGGATCATACAGTGCCTTGGTTCTTTCCAAAACCCTTTTAAGTAGTTGTTTTCCCCAATGTCCTGAGTCCGAGGACCATATAGTGCTTTGGTTCTGTTCAAAACTCTTTTAGTCTTTCTTTTAAATAGATGGTTTCCCCATAGTCTTGAGTCCGAGGACCATACAGCGCCTTGGTTCTGCCCCAAACTCTTTTAAGTAGTTGGTTTCCCCATAGGCTTGAGTCTGAGGACCATACATTGCCTTGGTTCTGTCCAAAACTCTTTTAATCTTTCTTTTAAGTTGTTGGTTTCCCCATAGGCCGGAGTCCGAGGATAATACAGTTCCTTGGTTCTGTCCAAAACACTTTTATGTAGTTGGTTTCCCCATAGGCCCGAGTCCGAGGACCATACAATGCCTTAGTTCTATCCAGAACACTTTTAATCCTTCTTTTAAGCAGTTGGTTTCCCCATAGGCTTGAGTTCGAGGACCATGCAGTGCCTTGGTTCTTTCCAAAACTCTTTTAAGTAGTTGGTTTCCCCAGAGGCCCGATTCCGAGGATCATACAGTGCCTTGGTTCCTTCCAAAACCCTTTTAAGTAGTTGTTTTCCCCAATGGCCTGAGTCCGAGGACCATATAGTGCTTTGGTTCTGACCAAAACTCTTTTTATCTTTCTTTTAAGTAGATGGTTTCCGCATAGGCTTGAGTCCGAAGACTATATAGTGCATTGGTTCTGTCCAAAACTCTTTTAAGTAGTTGGTTTCCCCATAGACCCGAGTTCGAGGACCAAAAAATGCCTTGGTTCTGTCCGAAACTCTTTTAATCTTTTTTTTAAGTAGTTGTTTCCCCATAGACTTGAGTCTGAGGACCATACATTGCCTTGGTTCTGTCCAAAACTCTTTTAAGTAGTTGGTTTCCTCATTGGCTTGAGTTCGAGGACCATACAATGCATTAGTTCTATCCAGAACACTTTTAATCCTTCTTTTAAGCAGTTGGTTTCCCCATAGGCTTGAGTTCGAGGACCATGCAGTGCCTTGGTTCTTTCCAAAACTCTTTTAAGTTGTTGGTTTCCCCATAGGCCGGAGTCCGAGGATAATACAGTTCCTTGGTTCTGTCCAAAACTCTTTTATGTAGTTGGTTTCCCCATAGGCCCGAGTTCGAGGACCATACAATGCCTTAGTTCTATCCAGAACACTTTTAATCCTTCTTTTAAGTAGTTGTTTCCCCATAGGCTTGAGTCTGAGGACCATACATTGCCTTGGTTCTGTCCAAAACTCTTTTAAGTAGTTGGTTTCCCCATTGGCTTGAGTCAAAGGACCATACATTGCCTTAGTTCTGTCCAAAACTCTTTTAATCTTTCTTTTATGTAGTTGGTTTCCCCATAGGCCGAGGTCCGAGGATAATACAGTGCCTTTGTTTTGTCCAAAACTCTTTTTAGTAGTTGGTTTACCCATAGGCCCGAGTCTGAGGACCATTCAATGCCTTAGTTCTGTCCAAAACTCTTTTAATCTTTCTTTTAAGTAGTTGGTTTTCCCAGAGGCCCGAGTCTGAGGATCATACAGTGCCTTGGTTCTTTCCAGAACCCTTTTAAGTAGTTGTTTTCCCCAATTGCCTGAGTCCGAGGACCATATAGTGCTTTGGTTCTGTCCAAAACTCTTTTAATCTTTCTTTTAAATAGATGGTTTCCGCATAGGCTTGAGTCCGAAGACCATATAGTGCATTGGTTCTGTCCAAAACTATTTTAAGTAGTTGGTTTCCCCATAGACCCGAGTCCGAGGACCAAAAAATGCCTTGGTTCTGTCCAAAACTCTTTTAATCTTTTTTTTAAGTAGTTGGTTTCCCCATAGGCTTGAGTCTGAGGACCATACATTGCCTTGGTTCTGTCCAAAACTCTTTTAAGTAGTTGGTTTCCCCATAGGCTTGAGTCAAAGGACCATACATTGCCTTAGTTCTGTCCAAAACTCTTTTAATCTTTCTTTTAAGTAGTTGGTTTCCCCATAGGCCGAAGTCCGAGGATAATATAGTGCCTTGGTTCTGTCCAAAACTCTTTTTAGTAGTTGGTTTACCCATAGGCCCGAGTCTGAGGACCATTCAATGCCTTAGTTCTGTCCAAAACTCTTTTAATCTTTCTTTTAAGTAGTTGGTTTCTCCAGAGGCCCGAGTGTGAGGATCATACAGTGCCTTGGTTCTTTCCAAAACCCTTTTAAGTAGTTGTTTTCCCCAATGGCCTGAGTCCGAGGACCATATAGTGCTTTGGTTCTGTTCAAAACTCTTTTAGTCTTTCTTTTAAATAGATGGTTTCCGCATAGGCTTGAGTCCGAAGACCATATAGTGCATTGGTTCTGTCCAAAACTCTTTTAAGTAGTTGGTTTCCCCATAGACCCGAGTCCGAGGACCAAAAAATGAATTGGTTCTGTCTAAAACTCTTTTAATCTTTCTTTTAAGTAGTTGGTTTCCCCATAGGCTTGAGTCTGAGGACCTTACAATGCCTTGGTTCTGTCCAAAACTCTTTTTATCTTTCTTTTAAGTAGTTGGTTTCCCCATAGGCTTGAGTTCGAGGACCATACAGTGCCTTGGTTCTGTCCAAAACTCATTTAAGTAGTTGGTTTCCCCATAGTCTTGAGTCCGAGGACCATACAGCGCCTTGGTTCTGCCCCAAACTCTTTTAAGTATTTGGTTTCCCCATAGGCTTGAGTCTGAGGACCATACATTGCCTTGGTTCTGTCCAAAACTCTTTTTATCTTTCTTTTAAGTAGTTGGTTTCCCCATAGGCTTTTGTTCGAGGACCATACAGTGCCTCGGTTCTGTCCAAAACTCTTTTAAGTAGTTGGTTTCCCCATAGGCTTGAGTCTGAGGACCATACATTGCCTTGGTTCTGTCCAAAACTCTTTTTATCTTTCTTTTAAGTAGTTGGTTTCCCCATAGGCTTTTGTTCGAGGACCATACAGTGCCTCGGTTCTGTCCAAAACTCTTTTAAGTAGTTGGTTTCCCCATAGGCTTGAGTCTGAGGACCATACATTGCCTTGGTTCTGTCCAAAACTCTTTTAATCTTTCTTTTAAGTAGTTGGTTTCCCCATAGGCCGGAGTCCGAGGATAATACAGTGCCTTGGTTCTGTCCAAAACTCTTTTAAGTAGTTGGTTTCCCCATAGGCCCGAGTCCGAGGACCATACAATGCCTTAGTTCTATCCAAAACACTTTTAATCCTTCTTTTAAGCAGTTGGTTTCCCCATAGGCTTGAGTCCGAACACCATACAATGCCTTGGTTCTGTCCAAAACTCTTTTAATCTTTCTTTTAAATAGATGGTTTCCGCATAGGCTTGAGTCCGACGACCATATAGTGCATTGGTTCTGTCCAAAACTCTTTTAAGTAGTTGGTTTCCCCATTGATCCGAGTCCGAGGACCAAAAAATGCATTGGTTCTGTCCAAAACTCTTTTAATCTTTCTTTTAAGTAGTTGGTTTCCCCATAGGCTTGAGTCTGAGGACCTTACAATGCCTTGGTTCTGTCCAAAACTCTTTTTATCTTTCTTTTAAGTAGTTGGTTTCCCCATAGGCTTGAGTTCGAGGACCATACAGTGCCTTGGTTCTGTCCAAAACTCTTTTAAGTAGTTGGTTTCCCCGTAGGCTTTTGTCCGAGGACCGTACAGTGCCTTGGTTCTGTCCAAAACTCTTTTAAGTAGTTGGTTTCCCCATAGTCTTGAGTCCGAGGACCATACAGCGCCTTGGTTCTGCCCCAAACTCTTTTAAGTAGTTGGTTTCCCCATAGGTTGAGTCTGAGGACCATACATTGCCTTGGTTCTGTCAAAAACTCTTTTAATCTTTCTTTTAAGTTGTTGGTTTCACCATAGGCCGGAGTCCGAGGATAATACAGTGCCTTGGTTCTGTCCAAAACTCTTTTAAGTAGTTGGTTTCCCCATAGGCCCGAGTCCGAGGACCATATAGTGCTTTGGTTCTGACCAAAACTCTTTTTATCTTTCTTTTAAGTAGATGGTTTCCGCATAGGCTTGAGTCCGAAGACTATATAGTGCATTGGTTCTGTCCAAAAGTCTTTTAAGTAGTTGGTTTCCCCATAGACCCGAGTTCGAGGACCAAAAAATGCCTAGGTTCTGTCCAAAACTCTTTTAATCTTTTTTTTAAGTAGTTGGTTTCATCATAGGCTTGAGTCTGAGGACCATACATTGCCTTGGTTCTGTCCAAAACTCTTTTAAGTAGTTGGTTTCCCCATAGGCTTGAGTCAAAGGACCATACATTGCCTTAGTTCTGTCCAAAACACTTTTAATCTTTCTTTTAAGTAGTTGGTTTCCCCATAGGCCGAAGTCCGAGGATAATACAGTGCCTTGGTTCTGTCCAAAACTCTTTTTAGTAGTTGGTTTCCCCAGAAGCCCGAGTCTGAGGATCATACAGTGCCTTGGTTCTTTCCAAAACCCTTTTAAGTAGTTGTTTTCCCCAATGGCCTGAGTCCGAGGACCATATAGTGCTTTGGTTCTGTCCAAAACTCTTTTAATCTTTCTTTTAAATAGATGGTTTCCGCATAGGCTTGAGTCCGAAGACCATATAGTGCACTGGTTCTGTCCAAAACTCTTTTAAGTAGTTGGTTTCCCCATAGACCCGAGTCCGAGGACCAAAAAATGCCTTGGTTCTGTCCAAAA
The DNA here is from genome assembly GCF_932294415.1 of Quercus robur. Taxonomy (NCBI): domain Eukaryota; kingdom Viridiplantae; phylum Streptophyta; class Magnoliopsida; order Fagales; family Fagaceae; genus Quercus; species Quercus robur. The sequence goes on along the minus strand of NC_065537.1, from coordinate 29,940,714 downwards.
CTCTTTTAATACTTCTTTTAAGTAGTTGGTTTCCCCATAGGCTTGAGTCTGAGGACCTTACAATGTCTTGGTTCTGTCCAAAACTCTTTTTATCTTTCTTTTAAGTAGTTGGTTTCCCCATAGGATTGAGTTCGAGGACCATACAGTGCCTTGGTTCTGTCCAAAACTCTTTTAAGTAGTTGGTTTCCCCATAGTCTTGAGTCCGAGGACCATACAGCGCCTTGGTTCTGCCCCAAACTCTTTTAAGTAGTTGGTTTCCCCATAGGCTTGAGTCTAAGGACCATACAGTGCCTTGGTTCTGTCCAAAACTCTTTTAATCTTTCTTTTAAGTAGTTGGTTTCCCAATAGGCCGGAGTCCGAGGATAATACAGTGCCTTGGTTTTGTCCAAAACTCTTTTAAGTAGTTGGTTTCCCCATAGGCCCGAGTCCGAGGACCATACAATGCCTTCGTTCTATCCAGAACACTTTTAATCCTTCTTTTAAGCAGTTGGTTTCCCCACAGGCTTGAGTCCGACCACCATACAATGCCTTGGTTCTGTCCAAAACTCTTTTAATCTTTCTTTTAAATAGATGGTTTCCGCATAGGCTTGAGTCCGAAGACCATATAGTCCAATGGTTCTGTCCAAAACTCTTTTAAGTAGTTGGTTTCCCCATAGACCCGAGTCCGAGGACCAAAAAATGCCTTGGTTCTGTCCAAAACTCTTTTAATCTTTCTTTTAAGTAGTTGGTTTCCCCATAGGCTTGAGTCTGAGGACCTTACAATGCCTTGGTTCTGTCCAAAACTCTTTTTATCTTTCTTTTAAGTAGTTGGTTTCCCCATAGGCTTAAGTTCGAGCACCATACAGTGCCATGGTTCTGTCCAAAACTCTTTTAAGTAGTTGGTTTGCCCATAGGCTTTTGTCCGAGGACCGTACATTGCCTTGGTTCTGTCCAAAACTCTTTTAAGTAGTTGGTTTCCCCATAGGCTTGAGTCCGAGGACTATACAGCGCCTTGGTTCTGCCCCAAACTCTTTTAAGTAGTTGGTTTCCCCATAGGCTTGAGTCTGAGGACCATACATTGCCTTGGTTCTGTCCAAAACTCTTTTAATCTTTCTTTTAAGTAGTTGGTTTCCCCATAGGCCGGAGTCCGAGGATAATACAGTGCCTTGGTTCTGTCCAAAACTCTTTTAAGTAGTTGGTTTCCCCATAGGCCCGAGTCCGAGGACCATACAATGCCTTAGTTCTATCCAGAACACTTTTAATTCTTCTTTTAAGCAGTTGGTTTCCCCATGGGCTTGAGTCCGATCACCATACAATACCTTGGTTCTGTCCAAAACTCTTTTAATCTTTCTTTTAAGTAGTTGGTTTCCCCATAGGCTTGAGTCTGAGGACCATACATTGCCTTGGTTCTGTCCAAAACACTTTTAATCTTTCTTTTAAGTAGTTGGTTTCCCCATAGGCCGGAGTCCGAGGATAATACAGTGCCTTGGTTCTGTCCAAAACTCTTTTAAGTAGTTGGTTTCCCCATAGGCCCGAGTCCGAGGACCATACAATGCCTTAGTTCTATCCAGAACACTTTTAATCCTTCTTTTAAGCAGTTGGTTTCCCCATAGGCTTGAGTCCGACCACCATACAATGCCTTGGTTCTGTCCAAAACTCTTTTAATCTTTCTTTTAAATAGATGGTTTCCGCATAGGCTTGAGTCCGAAGACCATATAGTGCATTGGTTCTGTCCAAAACTCTTTTAAGTAGTTGGTTTCCCCATAGGCCCGAGTCCGAGGACCATAAAATGCCTTGGTTCTGTCTAAAACTCTTTTAATCTTTCTTTTAAGTAGTTGGTTTCCCCATAGGCTTGAGTCTGAGGACCTTACAATGCATTGGTTCTGTCCAAAACTCCTTTTTTCTTTCTTTTAAGTAGTTGGTTTCCCCATAGGCTTGAGTTCGAGGACCATACAGTGCCTTGGTTCTGTCCAAAACTCTTTTAAGTAGTTGGTTTCCCCATAGTCTTGAATCCGAGGACCATACAGCGCCTGGGTTCTGCCCCAAACTCTTTTAAGTAGTTGGTTTCCCCATAGGCTTGAGTCTGAGGACCATACATTGCCTTGGTTCTGTCCAAAACTCTTTTAATCTTTCTTTTAAGTAGTTGGTTTCCCCATAGGCCGGAGTCCGAGGATAATACAGTGCCTTGGTTCTGTCCAAAACTCTTTTAAGTAGTTGGTTTCCCCATAGGCCCGAGTCCGAGGACCATACAATGCCTTAGTTCTATCCAGAACACTTTTAATCCTTCTTTTAAGCAGTTGGTTTCCCCATAGGCTTGAGTCCGACCACCATATAATGCCTTGGTTCTGTCCAAAACTCTTTTAATCTTTTTTTTAAGTAGGTGGTTTCCCCATAGGCTTGAGTCTGAGGACCATACATTGCCTTGGTTCTGTCCAAAACTCTTTTAAGTAGTTGGTTTCCCCATAGTCTTTTGTCCTAGGACCGTACAGTGCCTTGGTTTTGTCCAAAACTCTTTTAAATAGTTGGTTTCCCCATAGTCTTGAGTCCGAGGACCATACAGCGCCTTGGTTCTGCCCAAAACTCTTTTAAGTAGTTGGTTTCCCCATAGGCTTGAGTCTGAGGACCATACATTGCCTTGGTTCTGTCCAAAACTCTTTTAATCTTTCTTTTAAGTAGTTGGTTTCCCCATAGGCCGGAGTCCGAGGATAATACAGTGCCTTGGTTCTGTCCAAAACTCTTTTAAGTAGTTGGTTTCCCATAGGCCCGAGTCCGAGGACCATACAATGCCTTAGTTCTATCCAGAACACTTTTAATCCTTCTTTTAAGCAGTTGGTTTCCCCATAGGCTTGAGTCCGACCACCATACAATACCTTGGTTCTGTCCAAAACTCTTTTAATCTTTCTTTTAAATAGATGGTTTCCGCATAGGCTTGAGTCCGAAGACCATATAGTGCATTGGTTCTGTCCAAAACTCTTTTAAGTAGTTGGTTTCCCCATAGGCCCGAGTCCGAGGACCATAAAATGCCTTGGTTCTGTCTAAAACTCTTTTAATCTTTCTTTTAAGTAGTTGGTTTCCCCATAGGCTTGAGTCTGAGGACCTTACAATGCATTGGTTCTGTCCAAAACTCCTTTTTTCTTTCTTTTAAGTAGTTGGTTTCCCCATAGGCTTGAGTTCGAGGACCATACAGTGCCTTGGTTCTGTCCAAAACTCTTTTAAGTAGTTGGTTTCCCCATAGTCTTGAGTCCGAGGACCATACAGCGCCTGGGTTCTGCCCCAAACTCTTTTAAGTAGTTGGTTTCCCCATAGGCTTGAGTCTGAGGACCATACATTGCCTTGGTTCTGTCCAAAACTCTTTTAATCTTTCTTTTAAGTAGTTGGTTTCCCCATAGGCCGGAGTCCGAGGATAATACAGTGCCTTGGTTCTGTCCAAAACTCTTTTAAGTAGTTGGTTTCCCCATAGGCCCGAGTCCGAGGACCATACAATGCCTTAGTTCTATCCAGAACACTTTTAATCCTTCTTTTAAGCAGTTGGTTTCCCCATAGGCTTGAGTCCGACCACCATATAATGCCTTGGTTCTGTCCAAAACACTTTTAATCTTTTTTTTAAGTAGGTGGTTTCCCCATAGGCTTGAGTCTGAGGACCATACATTGCCTTGGTTCTGTCCAAAACTCTTTTAAGTAGTTGGTTTCCCCATAGGCTTTTGTCCTAGGACCGTACAGTGCCTTGGTTCTGTCCAAAACTCTTTTAAGTAGTTGGTTTCCCCATAGTCTAGAGTCCGAGGACCATACAGCGCCTTGGTTCTGCCCCAAGCTCTTTTAAGTAGTTGGTTTCCCCATAGGCTTGAGTCCGAGGACCATACAGCGCCTTGGTTCTGCCCCAAACTCTTTTAAGTAGTTGGTTTCCCCATAGGCTTGAGACTGAGGACCATACATTGCCTTGGTTCTGTCCAAAACTCTTTTAATCTTTCTTTTAAGTAGTTGGTTTCCCCATAGGCCGGAGTCCGAGGATAATACAGTGCCTTGGTTCTGTCCAAAACTCTTTTAAGTAGTTGGTTTCCCCATAGGCCCGAGTCCGAGGACCATACAATGCCTTAGTTCTATCCAGAACACTTTTAATCCTTCTTTTAAGCTGTTGGTTTCCCCATAGGCTTGAGTCCGACCACCATACAATGCCTTGGTTCTGTCCAAAACTCTTTTAATCTTTCTTTTAAATAGATGGTTTCCGCATAGGCTTGAGTCCGAAGACCATATAGTGCATTGGTTCTGTCCAAAACTCTTTTAAGTAGTTGGTTTCCCCATCGATCCGAGTCCGAGGACCAAAAAATGCCTTGGTACTGTCCAAAACTCTTTTAATCTTTCTTTTAAGTAATTGGTTTCCCCATAGGCTTGACTCTGAGGACCTTACAATGCCTTGGTTCTGTCCAAAACTCTTTTTATCTTTCTTTTAAGTAGTTGGTTTCCCCATAGGCTTGAGTTCGAGGACCATACAGTGCCTTGGTTCTGTGCAAAACTCTTTTAAGTAGTTGGTTTCCCCATAGGCTTTTGTCCTAGGACCGTACAGTGCCTTGGTTCTGTCCAAAACTCTTTTAAGTAGTTGGTTTCCCCATAGTCTTGAGTCCGAGGACCATACAGCGCCTTGGTTCTGCCCCAAACTCTTTTAAGTAGTTGGTTTCCCCATAGGCTTGAGTCTGAGGACCATACATTGCCTTGGTTCTGTCCAAAACTCTTTTAATCTTTCTTTTAAGTTGTTGGTGTCCCCATAGGCCGGAGTCCGAGGATAATACAGTGCCTTGGTTCTGTCCAAAACTCTTTTAAGTAGTTGGTTTCCCCATAGGCCCGAGTCCGAGGACCATACAATGCCTTAGTTCTATCCAGAACACTTTTAATCCTTCTTTTAAGCAGTTGGTTTCCCCATAGGCTTGAGTTCGAGGACCATGCAGTGCCTTGGTTCTTTCCAAAATCCTTTTAAGTAGTTGTTTTCCCCAATGGCCTGAGTCCGAGGACCATATAGTGCTTTGGTTCTGACCAAAACTCTTTTTATCTTTCTTTTAAGTAGATGGTTTCCGCATAGGCTTGAGTCCGAAGACTATATAGTGCATTGGTTCTGTCCAAAACTCTTTTAAGTAGTTGGTTTCCCCATAGACCCGAGTTCGAGGACCAAAAAATGCCTTGGTTCTGTCCAAAACTCTTTTAATCTTTTTTTTAAGTAGTTGGTTTCCCCATAGGCTTGAGTCTGAGGACCATACATTGCCTTGGTTCTGTCCAAAACTCTTTTAAGTAGTTGGTTTCCCCATAGTCTTGAGTCCGAGGACCATACAGCGCCTTGGTTCTGCCCCAAACTCTTTTAAGTAGTTGGTTTCCCCATAGGCTTGAGTCTGAGGACCATACATTGCCTTGGTTCTGTCCAAAATTCTTTTAATCTTTCTTTTAAGTAGTTGGTTTCCCCATAGGCCGGAGTCTGAGGATAATACAGTGCCTTGGTTCTGTCCAAAACTCTTTTAAGTAGTTGGTTTCCCCATAGGCCCGAGTCCGAGGACCATACAATGCCTTAGTTCTATCCAGAACACTTTTAATCCTTCTTTTAAGCAGTTGGTTTCCCCATAGGCTTGAGTCCGACCACCATACAATGCCTTGGTTCTGTCCAAAACTCATTTAATCTTTCTTTTAAATAGATGGTTTCCGCATAGGCTTGAGTCCGAAGACCATATAGTGCATTGGTTCTGTCCAAAACTCTTTTAAGTAGTTGGTTTCCCCATAGATCCGAGTCCGAGGACCAAAAAATGCCTTGGTTCTGTCCAAAACTCTTTTAATCTTTCTTTTAAGTAGTTGGTTTCCCCATAGGCTTGAGTCTGAGGACCGTACAATGCCTTGGTTCTGTCCAAAACTCTTTTTATCTTTCTTTTAAGTAGTTGGTTTCCCCATAGGCTTGAGTTCGAGGACCATACAGTGCCTTGGTTCTGTCCAAAACTCTTTTAAGTAGTTGGTTTCCCCATAGGCTTTTGTCCTAGGACCGTACAGTGCCTTGGTTCTGTCAAAAACTCTTTTAAGTAGTTGGTTTCCCCATAGTCTTGAGTCCGAGGACCATACAGCGCCTTGGTTCTGCCCCAAACTCTTTTAAGTAGTTGGTTTCCTCATAGGCTTGAGTCTGAGGACCATACATTGCCTTGGTTCTGTCCAAAACTCTTTTAATCTTTCTTTTAAGTTGTTGGTTTCCCCATAGGCCGGAGTCCGAGGATAATACAGTGCCTTGGTTCTGTCCAAAACTCTTTTAAGTAGTTGGTTTCCCCATAGGCCCGAGTCCGAGGACCATACAATGCCTTAGTTCTATCCAGAACACTTTTAATCCTTCTTTTAAGCAGTTGGTTTCCCCATAGGCTTAAGTCCGACCACCATACAATGCCTTGGTTTTGTCCAAAACTCTTTTAATCTTTTTTTTAAGTAGTTGGTTTCCCCATAGGCTTGAGTCTGAGGACCATACATTGCCTTGGTTCTGTCCAAAACTCTTTTAAGTAGTTGGTTTCCCCATAGTCTTGAGTCCGAGGACCATACAGCGCCTTGGTTCTGCCCCAAACTCTTTTAAGTAGTTGGTTTCCCCATAGGCTTGAGTCTGAGGACCATACATTGCCTTGGTTCTGTCCAAAACTCTTTTAATCTTTCTTTTAAGTTGTTGGTTTCCCCATAGGCCGGAGTCCGAGGATAATACAGTGCCTTGGTTCTGTCCAAAACTCTTTTAAGTAGTTGGTTTCCCCATAGGCCCGAGTCCGAGGACCATACAATGCCTTAGTTCTATCCAGAACACTTTTAATCTTTCTTTTAAGCAGTTGGTTTCCCCATAGGCTTGAGTTCGAGGACCATGCAGTGCCTTGGTACTTTCCAAAACCCTTTTAAGAAGTTGTTTTCCCCATAGATCCGAGTCCGAGGACCAAAAAATGCGTTGGTTCTGTCCAAAACTCTTTTAATCTTTCTTTTAAGTAGTTGGTTTCCCCATAGGCTTGAGTCTGAGGACCTTACAATGCCTTGGTTCTGTCCAAAACTCTTTTTATCTTTCTTTTAAGTAGTTGGTTTCCCCATAGGCTTGAGTCCGAGGACCATACAGTGCCTTGGTTCTGTCCAAAACTCTTTTAAGTAGTTGGTTTCCCCATAGGCTTTTGTCCTAGGACCGTACAGTGCCTTGGTTCTGTCCAAAACTCTTTTAAGTAGTTGGTTTCCCCATAGTCTTGAGTCCGAGGACCATACAGCGCCTTGGTTCTGCCCCAAACTCTTTTAAGTAGTTGGTTTCCCCATAGGCTTGAGTCTGAGGACCATACATTGCCTTGGTTCTGTCCAAAACTCTTTTAATCTTTCTTTTAAGTTGTTGGTTTCCCCATAGGCCGGAGTCCGAGGATAATACAGTTCCTTGGTTCTGTCCAAAACTCTTTTAAGTAGTTGGTTTCCCCATAGGCCCGAGTCCGAGGACCATACAATGCCTTAGTTCTATCCAGAACACTTTTAATCCTTCTTTTAAGCAGTTGGTTTCCCCGTAGGCTTGAGTCCGACCACCATACAATGCCTTGGTTCTGTCCAAAACTCTTTTAATCTTTTTTTTAAGTAGTTGGTTTCCCCATAGGCTTGAGTCTGAGGACCATACATTGCCTTGGTTCTGTCCAAAACTCTTTTAAGTAGTTGGTTTCCCCATAGTCTTGAGTCCGAGGACCATACAGCGCCTTGGTTCTGCCCCAAACTCTTTTAAGTAGTTGGTTTCCCCATAGGCTTGAGTCTGAGGACCATACATTGCCTTGGTTCTGTCAAAAACTCTTTTAATCTTTCTTTTAAGTAGTTGGTTTCCCCATAGGCCGGAGTCCGAGGATAATACAGTGCCTTGGTTCTGTCCAAAACTCTTTTAAGTAGTTGGTTTCCCAATAGGCCCGAGTCCGAGGACCATACAATGCCTTAGTTCTATCCAGAACACTTTTAATCCTTCTTTTAAGCAGTTGGTTTCCCCATAGGCTTGAGTCGAACCACCATACAATGCGTTGGTTCTGTCCAAAACTCTTTTAATCTTTCTTTTAAGTAGTCGGTTTCCCCATAGGCTTGAGTCTGAGGACCTTACAATGCCTTGGTTCTGTCCAAAACTCTTTTTATCTTTCTTTTAAGTAGTTGGTTTCCCCATAGGCTTGAGTTCGAGGACCATACAGTGCCTTGGTTCTGTCCAAAACTCTTTTAAGTAGTTGGTTTCCCCATAGGCTTTTGTCCTAGGACCGTACAGTGCCTTGGTTCTGTCCAAAGCTCTTTTAAGTAGTTGGTTTCCCCATAGTCTTGAGTCCGAGGACCATACAGCGCCTTGGTTCTGCCCCAAACTCTTTTAAGTAGTTGGTTTCCCCATAGGCTTGAGTCTGAGGACCATACATTGCCTTGGTTCTGTCCAAAACTCTTTTAATCTTTCTTTTAAGTTGTTGGTTTCCCCATAGGCCGGAGTCCGAGGATAATACAGTGCCTTGGTTCTGTCCAAAACTCTTTTAAGTAGTTGGTTTCCCCATAGGCCCGAGTCCGAGGACCATACAATGCCTTAGTTCTATCCAGAACACTTTTAATCTTTCTTTTAAGCAGTTGGTTTCCCCATAGGCTTGAGTTCGAGGACCATGCAGTGCCTTGGTACTTTCCAAAACCCTTTTAAGTAGTTGTTTTCCCCATAGATCCGAGTCCGAGGACCAAAAAATGCGTTGGTTCTGTCCAAAACTCTTTTAATCTTTCTTTTAAGTAGTTGGTTTCCCCATAGGCTTGAGTCTGAGGACCTTACAATGCCTTGGTTCTGTCCAAAACTCTTTTTATCTTTCTTTTAAGTAGTTGGTTTCCCCATAGGCTTAAGTCCGAGGACCATACAGTGCCTTGGTTCTGTCCAAAACTCTTTTAAGTAGTTGGTTTCCCCATAGGCTTTTGTCCTAGGACCGTACAGTGCCATGGTTCTGTCCAAAACTCTTTTAAGTAGTTGGTTTCCCCATAGTCTTGAGTCCGAGGACCATACAGCGCCTTGGTTCTGCCCCAAACTCTTTTAAGTAGTTGGTTTCCCCATAGGCTTGAGTCTGAGGACCATACATTGCCTTGGTTCTGTCCAAAACTCTTTTAATCTTTCTTTTAAGTTGTTGGTTTCCCCATAGGCCGGAGTCCGAGGATAATACAGTTCCTTGGTTCTGTCCAAAACTCTTTTAAGTAGTTGGTTTCCCCATAGGCCCGAGTCCGAGGACCATACAATGCCTTAGTTCTATCCAGAACACTTTTAATCCTTCTTTTAAGCAGTTGGTTTCCCCGTAGGCTTGAGTCCGACCACCATACAATGCCTTGGTTCTGTCCAAAACTCTTTTAATCTTTTTTTTAAGTAGTTGGTTTCCCCATAGGCTTGAGTCTGAGGACCATACATTGCCTTGGTTCTGTCCAAAACTCTTTTAAGTAGTTGGTTTCCCCATAGTCTTGAGTCCGAGGACCATACAGCGCCTTGGTTCTGCCCCAAACTCTTTTAAGTAGTTGGTTTCCCCATAGGCTTGAGTCTGAGGACCATACATTGCCTTGGTTCTGTCCAAAACTCTTTTAATCTTTCTTTTAAGTAGTTGGTTTCCCCATAGGCCGGAGTCCGAGGATAATACAGTGCCTTGGTTCTGTCCAAAACTCTTTTAAGTAGTTGGTTTCCCCATAGGCCCGAGTCCGAGGACCATACAATGCCTTAGTTCTATCCAGAACACTTTTAATCCTTCTTTTAAGCAGTTGGTTTCCCCATAGGGTTGAGTCGAACCACCATACAATGCGTTGGTTCTGTCCAAAACTCTTTTAATCTTTCTTTTAAGTAGTCGGTTTCCCCATAGGCTTGAGTCTGAGGACCTTACAATGCCTTGGTTCTGTCCAAAACTCTTTTTATCTTTCTTTTAAGTAGTTGGTTTCCCCATAGGCTTGAGTTCGAGGACCATACAGTGCCTTGGTTCTGTCCAAAACTCTTTTAAGTAGTTGGTTTCCCCATAGGCTTTTGTCCTAGGACCGTACAGTGCCTTGGTTCTGTCCAAAACTCTTTTAAGTAGTTGGTTTCCCCATAGTCTTGAGTCCGAGGACCATACAGCGCCTTGGTTCTGCCCCAAACTCTTTTAAGTAGTTGGTTTCCCCATAGGCTTGAGTCTGAGGACCATACATTGCCTTGGTTCTGTCCAAAACTCTTTTAATCTTTCTTTTAAGTTGTTGGTTTCCCCATAGGCCGGAGTCCGAGGATAATACAGTTCCTTGGTTCTGTCCAAAACTCTTTTAAGTAGTTGGTTTCCCCATAGGCCCGAGTCCGAGGACCATACAATGCCTTAGTTCTATCCAGAACACTTTTAATCCTTCTTTTAAGCAGTTGGTTTCCCCATAGGCTTGAGTCCGACCACCATACAATGCCTTGGTTCTGTCCAAAACTCTTTTAATCTTTCTTTTAAGTAGTTGGTTTCCCCATAGGCCGGAGTCCGAGGATAATACAGTGCCTTGGTTCTGTCCAAAACTCTTGTAAGTAGTTGGTTTCCCCATAGGCCCGAGTCCGAGGACCATACAATGCCTTAGTTCTATCCAGAACACTTTTAATCCTTCTTTTAAGCAGTTGGTTTCCCCATAGGCTTGAGTCGAACCACCATACAATGCGTTGGTTCTGTCCAAAACTCTTTTAATCTTTCTTTTAAGTAGTCGGTTTCCCCATAGGCTTGAGTCTGAGGACCTTACAATGCCTTGGTTCTGTCCAAAACTCTTTTTATCTTTCTTTTAAGTAGTTGGTTTCCCCATAGGCTTGAGTTCGAGGACCATACAGTGCCTTGGTTCTGTCCAAAACTCTTTTAAGTAGTTGGTTTCCCCATAGGCTTTTGTCCTAGGACCGTACAGTGCCTTGGTTCTGTCCAAAACTCTTTTAAGTAGTTGGTTTCCCCATAGTCTTGAGTCCGAGGACCATACAGCGCCTTGGTTCTGCCCCAAACTCTTTTAAGTAGTTGGTTTCCCCATAGGCTTGAGTCTGAGGACCATACATTGCCTTGGTTCTGTCCAAAACTCTTGTAATCTTTCTTTTAAGTTGTTGGTTTCCCCATAGGCCGGAGTCCGAGGATAATACAGTTCCTTGGTTCTGTCCAAAACTCTTTTAAGTAGTTGGTTTCCCCATAGGCCCGAGTCCGAGGACCATACAATGCCTTAGTTCTATCCAGAACACCTTTAATCCTTCTTTTAAGCAGTTGGTTTCCCCATAGGCTTGAGTCCGACCACCATACAATGCCTTGGTTCTGTCCAAAACTCTTTTAATCTTTTTTTTAAGTAGTTGGTTTCCCCATAGGCTTGAGTCTGAGGACCATACATTGCCTTGGTTCTGTCCAAAACTCTTTTAAGTAGTTGGTTTCCCCATAGTCTTGAGTCCGAGGACCATACAGCGCCTTGGTTCTGCCCCAAACTCTTTTAAGTAGTTGGTTTCCCCATAGGCTTGAGTCTGAGGACCATACATTGCCTTGGTTCTGTCCAAAACTCTTTTAATCTTTCTTTTAAGTAGTTGGTTTCCCCATAGGCCGGAGTCCGAGGATAATACAGTGCCTTGGTTCTGTCCAAAACTCTTTTAAGTAGTTGGTTTCCCCATAGGCCCGAGTCCGAGGACCATACAATGCCTTAGTTCTATCCAGAACACTTTTAATCCTTCTTTTAAGCAGTTGGTTTCCCCATAGGCTTGAGTCGAACCACCATACAATGCCTTGGTTCTGTCCAAAACTCTTTTAATCTTTCTTTTAAATAGATGGTTTCCGCATAGGCTTGAGTCCGAAGACCATATAGTGCATCGGTTCTGTCCAAAACTCTTTTAAGTAGTTGGTTTCCCCATAGATCCGAGTCCGAGGACCAAAAAATGCCTTGGTTCTGTCCAAAACTCTTTTAATCTTTCTTTTAAGTAGTCGGTTTCCCCATAGGCTTGAGTCTGAGGACCTTACAATGCCTTGGTTCTGTCCAAAACTCTTTTTATCTTTCTTTTAAGTAGTTGGTTTCCCCATAGGCTTGAGTTCGAGGACCATACAGTGCCTTGGTTCTGTCCAAAACTCTTTTAAGTAGTTGGTTTCCCCATAGGCTTTTGCCCTAGGACCGTACAGTGCCTTGGTTTTGTCCAAAACTCTTTTAAGTAGTTGGTTTCCCCATAGTCTTGAGTCCGAGGACCATACAGCGCCTTGGTTCTGCCCCAAGCTCTTTTAAGTAGTTGGTTTCCCCATAGGCTTGAGTCCGAGGACCATACAGCGCCTTGGTTCTGCCCCAAACTCTTTTAAGTAGTTGGTTTCCCCATAGGCTTGAGTCTGAGGACCATACATTGCCTTGGTTCTGTCCAAAACTCTTTTAATCTTTCTTTTAAGTTGCTGGTTTCCCCATAGGCCGGAGTCCGAGGATAATACAGTTCCTTGGTTCTGTCCAAAACTCTTTTAAGTAGTTGGTTTCCCCATAGGCCCGAGTCCGAGGACCATACAATGCCTTCGTTCTATCCAGAACACTTTTAATCCTTCTTTTAAGCAGTTGGTTTCCCCACAGGCTTGAGTCCGACCACCATACAATGCCTTGGTTCTGTCCAAAACTCTTTTAATACTTCTTTTAAGTAGTTGGTTTCCCCATAGGCTTGAGTCTGAGGACCTTACAATGTCTTGGTTCTGTCCAAAACTCTTTTTATCTTTCTTTTAAGTAGTTGGTTTCCCCATAGGATTGAGTTCGAGGACCATACAGTGCCTTGGTTCTGTCCAAAACTCTTTTAAGTAGTTGGTTTCCCCATAGTCTTGAGTCCGAGGACCATACAGCGCCTTGGTTCTGCCCCAAACTCTTTTAAGTAGTTGGTTTCCCCATAGGCTTGAGTCTAAGGACCACACAGTGCCTTGGTTCTGTCCAAAACTCTTTTAATCTTTCTTTTAAGTAGTTGGTTTCCCAATAGGCCGGAGTCCGAGGATAATACAGTGCCTTGGTTTTGTCCAAAACTCTTTTAAGTAGTTGGTTTCCCCATAGGCCCGAGTCCGAGGACCATACAATGCCTTCGTTCTATCCAGAACACTTTTAATCCTTCTTTTAAGCAGTTGGTTTCCCCACAGGCTTGAGTCCGACCACCATACAATGCCTTGGTTCTGTCCAAAACTCTTTTAATCTTTCTTTTAAATAGATGGTTTCCGCATAGGCTTGAGTCCGAAGACCATATAGTCCAATGGTTCTGTCCAAAACTCTTTTAAGTAGTTGGTTTCCCCATAGACCCGAGTCCGAGGACCAAAAAATGCCTTGGTTCTGTCCAAAACTCTTTTAATCTTTCTTTTAAGTAGTTGGTTTCCCCATAGGCTTGAGTCTGAGGACCTTACAATGCCTTGGTTCTGTCCAAAACTCTTTTTATCTTTCTTTTAAGTAGTTGGTTTCCCCATAGGCTTAAGTTCGAGCACCATACAGTGCCATGGTTCTGTCCAAAACTCTTTTAAGTAGTTGGTTTGCCCATAGGCTTTTGTCCGAGGACCGTACATTGCCTTGGTTCTGTCCAAAACTCTTTTAAGTAGTTGGTTTCCCCATAGGCTTGAGTCCGAGGACTATACAGCGCCTTGGTTCTGCCCCAAACTCTTTTAAGTAGTTGGTTTCCCCATAGGCTTGAGTCTGAGGACCATACATTGCCTTGGTTCTGTCCAAAACTCTTTTAATCTTTCTTTTAAGTAGTTGGTTTCCCCATAGGCCGGAGTCCGAGGATAATACAGTGCCTTGGTTCTGTCCAAAACTCTTTTAAGTAGTTGGTTTCCCCATAGGCCCGAGTCCGAGGACCATACAATGCCTTAGTTCTATCCAGAACACTTTTAATTCTTCTTTTAAGCAGTTGGTTTCCCCATGGGCTTGAGTCCGATCACCATACAATACCTTGGTTCTGTCCAAAACTCTTTTAATCTTTCTTTTAAGTAGTTGGTTTCCCCATAGGCTTGAGTCTGAGGACCATACATTGCCTTGGTTCTGTCCAAAACACTTTTAATCTTTCTTTTAAGTAGTTGGTTTCCCCATAGGCCGGAGTCCGAGGATAATACAGTGCCTTGGTTCTGTCCAAAACTCTTTTAAGTAGTTGGTTTCCCCATAGGCCCGAGTCCGAGGACCATACAATGCCTTAGTTCTATCCAGAACACTTTTAATCCTTCTTTTAAGCAGTTGGTTTCCCCATAGGCTTGAGTCCGACCACCATACAATGCCTTGGTTCTGTCCAAAACTCTTTTAATCTTTCTTTTAAATAGATGGTTTCCGCATAGGCTTGAGTCCGAAGACCATATAGTGCATTGGTTCTGTCCAAAACTCTTTTAAGTAGTTGGTTTCCCCATAGGCCCGAGTCCGAGGACCATAAAATGCCTTGGTTCTGTCTAAAACTCTTTTAATCTTTCTTTTAAGTAGTTGGTTTCCCCATAGGCTTGAGTCTGAGGACCTTACAATGCATTGGTTCTGTCCAAAACTCCTTTTTTCTTTCTTTTAAGTAGTTGGTTTCCCCATAGGCTTGAGTTCGAGGACCATACAGTGCCTTGGTTCTGTCCAAAACTCTTTTAAGTAGTTGGTTTCCCCATAGTCTTGAGTCCGAGGACCATACAGCGCCTGGGTTCTGCCCCAAACTCTTTTAAGTAGTTGGTTTCCCCATAGGCTTGAGTCTGAGGACCATACATTGCCTTGGTTCTGTCCAAAACTCTTTTAATCTTTCTTTTAAGTAGTTGGTTTCCCCATAGGCCGGAGTCCGAGGATAATACAGTGCCTTGGTTCTGTCCAAAACTCTTTTAAGTAGTTGGTTTCCCCATAGGCCCGAGTCCGAGGACCATACAATGCCTTAGTTCTATCCAGAACACTTTTAATCCTTCTTTTAAGCAGTTGGTTTCCCCATAGGCTTGAGTCCGACCACCATATAATGCCTTGGTTCTGTCCAAAACTCTTTTAATCTTTTTTTTAAGTAGGTGGTTTCCCCATAGGCTTGAGTCTGAGGACCATACATTGCCTTGGTTCTGTCCAAAACTCTTTTAAGTAGTTGGTTTCCCCATAGTCTTTTGTCCTAGGACCGTACAATGCCTTGGTTTTGTCCAAAACTCTTTTAAATAGTTGGTTTCCCCATAGTCTTGAGTCCGAGGACCATACAGCGCCTTGGTTCTGCCCAAAACTCTTTTAAGTAGTTGGTTTCCCCATAGGCTTGAGTCTGAGGACCATACATTGCCTTGGTTCTGTCCAAAACTCTTTTAATCTTTCTTTTAAGTAGTTGGTTTCCCCATAGGCCGGAGTCCGAGGATAATACAGTGCCTTGGTTCTGTCCAAAACTCTTTTAAGTAGTTGGTTTCCCATAGGCCCGAGTCCGAGGACCATACAATGCCTTAGTTCTATCCAGAACACTTTTAATCCTTCTTTTAAGCAGTTGGTTTCCCCATAGGCTTGAGTCCGACCACCATACAATACCTTGGTTCTGTCCAAAACTCTTTTAATCTTTCTTTTAAATAGATGGTTTCCGCATAGGCTTGAGTCCGAAGACCATATAGTGCATTGGTTCTGTCCAAAACTCTTTTAAGTAGTTGGTTTCCCCATAGGCCCGAGTCCGAGGACCATAAAATGCCTTGGTTCTGTCTAAAACTCTTTTAATCTTTCTTTTAAGTAGTTGGTTTCCCCATAGGCTTGAGTCTGAGGACCTTACAATGCATTGGTTCTGTCCAAAACTCCTTTTTTCTTTCTTTTAAGTAGTTGGTTTCCCCATAGGCTTGAGTTCGAGGACCATACAGTGCCTTGGTTCTGTCCAAAACTCTTTTAAGTAGTTGGTTTCCCCATAGTCTTGAGTCCGAGGACCATACAGCGCCTGGGTTCTGCCCCAAACTCTTTTAAGTAGTTGGTTTCCCCATAGGCTTGAGTCTGAGGACCATACATTGCCTTGGTTCTGTCCAAAACTCTTTTAATCTTTCTTTTAAGTAGTTGGTTTCCCCATAGGCCGGAGTCCGAGGATAATACAGTGCCTTGGTTCTGTCCAAAACTCTTTTAAGTAGTTGGTTTCCCCATAGGCCCGAGTCCGAGGACCATACAATGCCTTAGTTCTATCCAGAACACTTTTAATCCTTCTTTTAAGCAGTTGGTTTCCCCATAGGCTTGAGTCCGACCACCATATAATGCCTTGGTTCTGTCCAAAACACTTTTAACCTTTTTTTTAAGTAGGTGGTTTCCCCATAGGCTTGAGTCTGAGGACCATACATTGCCTTGGTTCTGTCCAAAACTCTTTTAAGTAGTTGGTTTCCCCATAGGCTTTTGTCCTAGGACCGTACAGTGCCTTGGTTCTGTCCAAAACTCATTTAAGTAGTTGGTTTCCCCATAGTCTAGAGTCCGAGGACCATACAGCGCCTTGGTTCTGCCCCAAGCTCTTTTAAGTAGTTGGTTTCCCCATAGGCTTGAGTCCGAGGACCATACAGCGCCTTGGTTCTGCCCCAAACTCTTTTAAGTAGTTGGTTTCCCCATAGGCTTGAGACTGAGGACCATACATTGCCTTGGTTCTGTCCAAAACTCTTTTAATCTTTCTTTTAAGTAGTTGGTTTCCCCATAGGCCGGAGTCCGAGGATAATACAGTGCCTTGGTTCTGTCCAAAACTCTTTTAAGTAGTTGGTTTCCCCATAGGCCCGAGTCCGAGGACCATACAATGCCTTAGTTCTATCCAGAACACTTTTAATCCTTCTTTTAAGCTGTTGGTTTCCCCATAGGCTTGAGTCCGACCACCATACAATGCCTTGGTTCTGTCCAAAACTCTTTTAATCTTTCTTTTAAATAGATGGTTTCCGCATAGGCTTGAGTCCGAAGACCATATAGTGCATTGGTTCTGTCCAAAACTCTTTTAAGTAGTTGGTTTCCCCATCGATCCGAGTCCGAGGACCAAAAAATGCCTTGGTACTGTCCAAAACTCTTTTAATCTTTCTTTTAAGTAATTGGTTTCCCCATAGGCTTGACTCTGAGGACCTTACAATGCCTTGGTTCTGTCCAAAACTCTTTTTATCTTTCTTTTAAGTAGTTGGTTTCCCCATAGGCTTGAGTTCGAGGACCATACAGTGCCTTGGTTCTGTGCAAAACTCTTTTAAGTAGTTGGTTTCCCCATAGGCTTTTGTCCTAGGACCGTACAGTGCCTTGGTTCTGTCCAAAACTCTTTTAAGTAGTTGGTTTCCCCATAGTCTTGAGTCCGAGGACCATACAGCGCCTTGGTTCTGCCCCAAACTCTTTTAAGTAGTTGGTTTCCCCATAGGCTTGAGTCTGAGGACCATACATTGCCTTGGTTCTGTCCAAAACTCTTTTAATCTTTCTTTTAAGTTGTTGGTGTCCCCATAGGCCGGAGTCCGAGGATAATACAGTGCCTTGGTTCTGTCCAAAACTCTTTTAAGTAGTTGGTTTCCCCATAGGCCCGAGTCCGAGGACCATACAATGCCTTAGTTCTATCCAGAACACTTTTAATCCTTCTTTTAAGCAGTTGGTTTCCCCATAGGCTTGAGTTCGAGGACCATGCAGTGCCTTGGTTCTTTCCAAAATCCTTTTAAGTAGTTGTTTTCCCCAATGGCCTGAGTCCGAGGACCATATAGTGCTTTGGTTCTGACCAAAACTCTTTTTATCTTTCTTTTAAGTAGATGGTTTCCGCATAGGCTTGAGTCCGAAGACTATATAGTGCATTGGTTCTGTCCAAAACTCTTTTAAGTAGTTGGTTTCCCCATAGACCCGAGTTCGAGGACCAAAAAATGCCTTGGTTCTGTCCAAAACTCTTTTAATCTTTTTTTTAAGTAGTTGGTTTCCCCATAGGCTTGAGTCTGAGGACCATACATTGCCTTGGTTCTGTCCAAAACTCTTTTAAGTAGTTGGTTTCCCCATAGTCTTGAGTCCGAGGACCATACAGCGCCTTGGTTCTGCCCCAAACTCTTTTAAGTAGTTGGTTTCCCCATAGGCTTGAGTCTGAGGACCATACATTGCCTTGGTTCTGTCCAAAATTCTTTTAATCTTTCTTTTAAGTAGTTGGTTTCCCCATAGGCCGGAGTCTGAGGATAATACAGTGCCTTGGTTCTGTCCAAAACTCTTTTAAGTAGTTGGTTTCCCCATAGGCCCGAGTCCGAGGACCATACAATGCCTTAGTTCTATCCAGAACACTTTTAATCCTTCTTTTAAGCAGTTGGTTTCCCCATAGGCTTGAGTCCGACCACCATACAATGCCTTGGTTCTGTCCAAAACTCATTTAATCTTTCTTTTAAATAGATGGTTTCCGCATAGGCTTGAGTCCGAAGACCATATAGTGCATTGGTTCTGTCCAAAACTCTTTTAAGTAGTTGGTTTCCCCATAGATCCGAGTCCGAGGACCAAAAAATGCCTTGGTTCTGTCCAAAACTCTTTTAATCTTTCTTTTAAGTAGTTGGTTTCCCCATAGGCTTGAGTCTGAGGACCGTACAATGCCTTGGTTCTGTCCAAAACTCTTTTTATCTTTCTTTTAAGTAGTTGGTTTCCCCATAGGCTTGAGTTCGAGGACCATACAGTGCCTTGGTTCTGTCCAAAACTCTTTTAAGTAGTTGGTTTCCCCATAGGCTTTTGTCCTAGGACCGTACAGTGCCTTGGTTCTGTCAAAAACTCTTTTAAGTAGTTGGTTTCCCCATAGTCTTGAGTCCGAGGACCATACAGCGCCTTGGTTCTGCCCCAAACTCTTTTAAGTAGTTGGTTTCCTCATAGGCTTGAGTCTGAGGACCATACATTGCCTTGGTTCTGTCCAAAACTCTTTTAATCTTTCTTTTAAGTTGTTGGTTTCCCCATAGGCCGGAGTCCGAGGATAATACAGTGCCTTGGTTCTGTCCAAAACTCTTTTAAGTAGTTGGTTTCCCCATAGGCCCGAGTCCGAGGACCATACAATGCCTTAGTTCTATCCAGAACACTTTTAATCCTTCTTTTAAGCAGTTGGTTTCCCCATAGGCTTAAGTCCGACCACCATACAATGCCTTGGTTTTGTCCAAAACTCTTTTAATCTTTTTTTTAAGTAGTTGGTTTCCCCATAGGCTTGAGTCTGAGGACCATACATTGCCTTGGTTCTGTCCAAAACTCTTTTAAGTAGTTGGTTTCCCCATAGTCTTGAGTCCGAGGACCATACAGCGCCTTGGTTCTGCCCCAAACTCTTTTAAGTAGTTGGTTTCCTCATAGG
This sequence comes from Quercus robur, assembly GCF_932294415.1. Classification (NCBI taxonomy): domain Eukaryota; kingdom Viridiplantae; phylum Streptophyta; class Magnoliopsida; order Fagales; family Fagaceae; genus Quercus; species Quercus robur. The sequence continues at coordinate 29,921,591 of NC_065537.1, read as the reverse complement.
CTTGAGTCTGAGGACCATACATTGCCTTGGTTCTGTCCAAAACTCTTTTAATCTTTCTTTTAAGTTGTTGGTTTCCCCATAGGCCGGAGTCCGAGGATAATACAGTGCCTTGGTTCTGTCCAAAACTCTTTTAAGTAGTTGGTTTCCCCATAGGCCCGAGTCCGAGGACCATACAATGCCTTAGTTCTATCCAGAACACTTTTAATCCTTCTTTTAAGCAGTTGGTTTCCCCATAGGCTTAAGTCCGACCACCATACAATGCCTTGGTTTTGTCCAAAACTCTTTTAATCTTTTTTTTAAGTAGTTGGTTTCCCCATAGGCTTGAGTCTGAGGACCATACATTGCCTTGGTTCTGTCCAAAACTCTTTTAAGTAGTTGGTTTCCCCATAGTCTTGAGTCCGAGGACCATACAGCGCCTTGGTTCTGCCCCAAACTCTTTTAAGTAGTTGGTTTCCCCATAGGCTTGAGTCTGAGGACCATACATTGCCTTGGTTCTGTCCAAAACTCTTTTAATCTTTCTTTTAAGTTGTTGGTTTCCCCATAGGCCGGAGTCCGAGGATAATACAGTGCCTTGGTTCTGTCCAAAACTCTTTTAAGTAGTTGGTTTCCCCATAGGCCCGAGTCCGAGGACCATACAATGCCTTAGTTCTATCCAGAACACTTTTAATCTTTCTTTTAAGCAGTTGGTTTCCCCATAGGCTTGAGTTCGAGGACCATGCAGTGCCTTGGTACTTTCCAAAACCCTTTTAAGTAGTTGTTTTCCCCATAGATCCGAGTCCGAGGACCAAAAAATGCGTTGGTTCTGTCCAAAACTCTTTTAATCTTTCTTTTAAGTAGTTGGTTTCCCCATAGGCTTGAGTCTGAGGACCTTACAATGCCTTGGTTCTGTCCAAAACTCTTTTTATCTTTCTTTTAAGTAGTTGGTTTCCCCATAGGCTTGAGTCCGAGGACCATACAGTGCCTTGGTTCTGTCCAAAACTCTTTTAAGTAGTTGGTTTCCCCATAGGCTTTTGTCCTAGGACCGTACAGTGCCTTGGTTCTGTCCAAAACTCTTTTAAGTAGTTGGTTTCCCCATAGTCTTGAGTCCGAGGACCATACAGCGCCTTGGTTCTGCCCCAAACTCTTTTAAGTAGTTGGTTTCCCCATAGGCTTGAGTCTGAGGACCATACATTGCCTTGGTTCTGTCCAAAACTCTTTTAAGTAGTTGGTTTCCCCATAGTCTTGAGTCCGAGGACCATACAGCGCCTTGGTTCTGCCCCAAACTCTTTTAAGTAGTTGGTTTCCTCATAGGCTTGAGTCTGAGGACCATACATTGCCTTGGTTCTGTCCAAAACTCTTTTAATCTTTCTTTTAAGTTGTTGGTTTCCCCATAGGCCGGAGTCCGAGGATAATACAGTGCCTTGGTTCTGTCCAAAACTCTTTTAAGTAGTTGGTTTCCCCATAGGCCCGAGTCCGAGGACCATACAATGCCTTAGTTCTATCCAGAACACTTTTAATCCTTCTTTTAAGCAGTTGGTTTCCCCATAGGCTTAAGTCCGACCACCATACAATGCCTTGGTTTTGTCCAAAACTCTTTTAATCTTTTTTTTAAGTAGTTGGTTTCCCCATAGGCTTGAGTCTGAGGACCATACATTGCCTTGGTTCTGTCCAAAACTCTTTTAAGTAGTTGGTTTCCCCATAGTCTTGAGTCCGAGGACCATACAGCGCCTTGGTTCTGCCCCAAACTCTTTTAAGTAGTTGGTTTCCCCATAGGCTTGAGTCTGAGGACCATACATTGCCTTGGTTCTGTCCAAAACTCTTTTAATCTTTCTTTTAAGTTGTTGGTTTCCCCATAGGCCGGAGTCCGAGGATAATACAGTGCCTTGGTTCTGTCCAAAACTCTTTTAAGTAGTTGGTTTCCCCATAGGCCCGAGTCCGAGGACCATACAATGCCTTAGTTCTATCCAGAACACTTTTAATCTTTCTTTTAAGCAGTTGGTTTCCCCATAGGCTTGAGTTCGAGGACCATGCAGTGCCTTGGTACTTTCCAAAACCCTTTTAAGTAGTTGTTTTCCCCATAGATCCGAGTCCGAGGACCAAAAAATGCGTTGGTTCTGTCCAAAACTCTTTTAATCTTTCTTTTAAGTAGTTGGTTTCCCCATAGGCTTGAGTCTGAGGACCTTACAATGCCTTGGTTCTGTCCAAAACTCTTTTTATCTTTCTTTTAAGTAGTTGGTTTCCCCATAGGCTTGAGTCCGAGGACCATACAGTGCCTTGGTTCTGTCCAAAACTCTTTTAAGTAGTTGGTTTCCCCATAGGCTTTTGTCCTAGGACCGTACAGTGCCTTGGTTCTGTCCAAAACTCTTTTAAGTAGTTGGTTTCCCCATAGTCTTGAGTCCGAGGACCATACAGCGCCTTGGTTCTGCCCCAAACTCTTTTAAGTAGTTGGTTTCCCCATAGGCTTGAGTCTGAGGACCATACATTGCCTTGGTTCTGTCCAAAACTCTTTTAATCTTTCTTTTAAGTTGTTGGTTTCCCCATAGGCCGGAGTCCGAGGATAATACAGTTCCTTGGTTCTGTCCAAAACTCTTTTAAGTAGTTGGTTTCCCCATAGGCCCGAGTCCGAGGACCATACAATGCCTTAGTTCTATCCAGAACACTTTTAATCCTTCTTTTAAGCAGTTGGTTTCCCCGTAGGCTTGAGTCCGACCACCATACAATGCCTTGGTTCTGTCCAAAACTCTTTTAATCTTTTTTTTAAGTAGTTGGTTTCCCCATAGGCTTGAGTCTGAGGACCATACATTGCCTTGGTTCTGTCCAAAACTCTTTTAAGTAGTTGGTTTCCCCATAGTCTTGAGTCCGAGGACCATACAGCGCCTTGGTTCTGCCCCAAACTCTTTTAAGTAGTTGGTTTCCCCATAGGCTTGAGTCTGAGGACCATACATTGCCTTGGTTCTGTCAAAAACTCTTTTAATCTTTCTTTTAAGTAGTTGGTTTCCCCATAGGCCGGAGTCCGAGGATAATACAGTGCCTTGGTTCTGTCCAAAACTCTTTTAAGTAGTTGGTTTCCCCATAGGCCCGAGTCCGAGGACCATACAATGCCTTAGTTCTATCCAGAACACTTTTAATCCTTCTTTTAAGCAGTTGGTTTCCCCATAGGCTTGAGTCGAACCACCATACAATGCGTTGGTTCTGTCCAAAACTCTTTTAATCTTTCTTTTAAGTAGTCGGTTTCCCCATAGGCTTGAGTCTGAGGACCTTACAATGCCTTGGTTCTGTCCAAAACTCTTTTTATCTTTCTTTTAAGTAGTTGGTTTCCCCATAGGCTTGAGTTCGAGGACCATACAGTGCCTTGGTTCTGTCCAAAACTCTTTTAAGTAGTTGGTTTCCCCATAGGCTTTTGTCCTAGGACCGTACAGTGCCTTGGTTCTGTCCAAAACTCTTTTAAGTAGTTGGTTTCCCCATAGTCTTGAGTCCGAGGACCATACAGCGCCTTGGTTCTGCCCCAAACTCTTTTAAGTAGTTGGTTTCCCCATAGGCTTGAGTCTGAGGACCATACATTGCCTTGGTTCTGTCCAAAACTCTTTTAATCTTTCTTTTAAGTTGTTGGTTTCCCCATAGGCCGGAGTCCGAGGATAATACAGTGCCTTGGTTCTGTCCAAAACTCTTTTAAGTAGTTGGTTTCCCCATAGGCCCGAGTCCGAGGACCATACAATGCCTTAGTTCTATCCAGAACACTTTTAATCTTTCTTTTAAGTAGTTGGTTTCCCCATAGGCTTGAGTTCGAGGACCATGCAGTGCCTTGGTACTTTCCAAAACCCTTTTAAGTAGTTGTTTTCCCCATAGATCCGAGTCCGAGGACCAAAAAATGCGTTGGTTCTGTCCAAAACTCTTTTAATCTTTCTTTTAAGTAGTTGGTTTCCCCATAGGCTTGAGTCTGAGGACCTTACAATGCCTTGGTTCTGTCCAAAACTCTTTTTATCTTTCTTTTAAGTAGTTGGTTTCCCCATAGGCTTGAGTCCGAGGACCATACAGTGCCTTGGTTCTGTCCAAAACTCTTTTAAGTAGTTGGTTTCCCCATAGGCTTTTGTCCTAGGACCGTACAGTGCCATGGTTCTGTCCAAAACTCTTTTAAGTAGTTGGTTTCCCCATAGTCTTGAGTCCGAGGACCATACAGCGCCTTGGTTCTGCCCCAAACTCTTTTAAGTAGTTGGTTTCCCCATAGGCTTGAGTCTGAGGACCATACATTGCCTTGGTTCTGTCCAAAACTCTTTTAATCTTTCTTTTAAGTTGTTGGTTTCCCCATAGGCCGGAGTCCGAGGATAATACAGTGCCTTGGTTCTGTCCAAAACTCTTTTAAGTAGTTGGTTTCCCCATAGGCCCGAGTCCGAGGACCATACAATGCCTTAGTTCTATCCAGAACACTTTTAATCCTTCTTTTAAGCAGTTGGTTTCCCCATAGGCTTGAGTCCGACCACCATATAATGCCTTGGTTCTGTCCAAAACACTTTTAATCTTTTTTTTAAGTAGGTGGTTTCCCCATAGGCTTGAGTCTGAGGACCATACATTGCCTTGGTTCTGTCCAAAACTCTTTTAAGTAGTTGGTTTCCCCATAGGCTTTTGTCCTAGGACCGTACAGTGCCTTGGTTCTGTCCAAAACTCTTTTAAGTAGTTGGTTTCCCCATAGTCTAGAGTCCGAGGACCATACAGCGCCTTGGTTCTGCCCCAAGCTCTTTTAAGTAGTTGGTTTCCCCATAGGCTTGAGTCCGAGGACCATACAGCGCCTTGGTTCTGCCCCAAACTCTTTTAAGTAGTTGGTTTCCCCATAGGCTTGAGACTGAGGACCATACATTGCCTTGGTTCTGTCCAAAACTCTTTTAATCTTTCTTTTAAGTAGTTGGTTTCCCCATAGGCCGGAGTCCGAGGATAATACAGTGCCTTGGTTCTGTCCAAAACTCTTTTAAGTAGTTGGTTTCCCCATAGGCCCGAGTCCGAGGACCATACAATGCCTTAGTTCTATCCAGAACACTTTTAATCCTTCTTTTAAGCAGTTGGTTTCCCCGTAGGCTTGAGTCCGACCACCATACAATGCCTTGGTTCTGTCCAAAACTCTTTTAATCTTTTTTTTAAGTAGTTGGTTTCCCCATAGGCTTGAGTCTGAGGACCATACATTGCCTTGGTTCTGTCCAAAACTCTTTTAAGTAGTTGGTTTCCCCATAGTCTTGAGTCCGAGGACCATACAGCGCCTTGGTTCTGCCCCAAACTCTTTTTAAGTAGTTGGTTTCCCCATAGGCTTGAGTCTGAGGACCATACATTGCCTTGGTTCTGTCCAAAACTCTTTTAATCTTTCTTTTAAGTAGTTGGTTTCCCCATAGGCCGGAGTCCGAGGATAATACAGTGCCTTGGTTCTGTCCAAAACTCTTTTAAGTAGTTGGTTTCCCCATAGGCCCGAGTCCGAGGACCATACAATGCCTTAGTTCTATCCAGAACACTTTTAATCCTTCTTTTAAGCAGTTGGTTTCCCCATAGGGTTGAGTCGAACCACCATACAATGCGTTGGTTCTGTCCAAAACTCTTTTAATCTTTCTTTTAAGTAGTCGGTTTCCCCATAGGTTTGAGTCTGAGGACCTTACAATGCCTTGGTTCTGTCCAAAACTCTTTTTATCTTTCTTTTAAGTAGTTGGTTTCCCCATAGGCTTGAGTTCGAGGACCATACAGTGCCTTGGTTCTGTCCAAAACTCTTTTAAGTAGTTGGTTTCCCCATAGGCTTTTGTCCTAGGACCGTACAGTGCCTTGGTTCTGTCCAAAACTCTTTTAAGTAGTTGGTTTCCCCATAGTCTTGAGTCCGAGGACCATACAGCGCCTTGGTTCTGCCCCAAACTCTTTTAAGTAGTTGGTTTCCCCATAGGCTTGAGTCTGAGGACCATACATTGCCTTGGTTCTGTCCAAAACTCTTTTAATCTTTCTTTTAAGTTGTTGGTTTCCCCATAGGCCGGAGTCCGAGGATAATACAGTTCCTTGGTTCTGTCCAAAACTCTTTTAAGTAGTTGGTTTCCCCATAGGCCCGAGTCCGAGGACCATACAATGCCTTAGTTCTATCCAGAACACTTTTAATCCTTCTTTTAAGCAGTTGGTTTCCCCATAGGCTTGAGTCCGACCACCATACAATGCCTTGGTTCTGTCCAAAACTCTTTTAATCTTTCTTTTAAGTAGTTGGTTTCCCCATAGGCCGGAGTCCGAGGATAATACAGTGCCTTGGTTCTGTCCAAAACTCTTGTAAGTAGTTGGTTTCCCCATAGGCCCGAGTCCGAGGACCATACAATGCCTTAGTTCTATCCAGAACACTTTTAATCCTTCTTTTAAGCAGTTGGTTTCCCCATAGGCTTGAGTCGAACCACCATACAATGCATTGGTTCTGTCCAAAACTCTTTTAATCTTTCTTTTAAGTAGTCGGTTTCCCCATAGGCTTGAGTCTGAGGACCTTACAATGCCTTGGTTCTGTCCAAAACTCTTTTTATCTTTCTTTTAAGTAGTTGGTTTCCCCATAGGCTTGAGTTCGAGGACCATACAGTGCCTTGGTTCTGTCCAAAACTCTTTTAAGTAGTTGGTTTCCCCATAGGCTTTTGTCCTAGGACCGTACAGTGCCTTGGTTCTGTCCAAAACTCTTTTAAGTAGTTGGTTTCCCCATAGTCTTGAGTCCGAGGACCATACAGCGCCTTGGTTCTGCCCCAAACTCTTTTAAGTAGTTGGTTTCCCCATAGGCTTGAGTCTGAGGACCATACATTGCCTTGGTTCTGTCCAAAACTCTTTTAATCTTTCTTTTAAGTTGTTGGTTTCCCCATAGGCCGGAGTCCGAGGATAATACAGTTCCTTGGTTCTGTCCAAAACTCTTTTAAGTAGTTGGTTTCCCCATAGGCCCGAGTCCGAGGACCATACAATGCCTTAGTTCTATCCAGAACACTTTTAATCCTTCTTTTAAGCAGTTGGTTTCCCCATAGGCTTGAGTCCGACCACCATACAATGCCTTGGTTCTGTCCAAAACTCTTTTAATCTTTTTTTTAAGTAGTTGGTTTCCCCATAGGCTTGAGTCTGAGGACCATACATTGCCTTGGTTCTGTCCAAAACTCTTTTAAGTAGTTGGTTTCCCCATAGTCTTGAGTCCGAGGACCATACAGCGCCTTGGTTCTGCCCCAAACTCTTTTAAGTAGTTGGTTTCCCCATAGGCTTGAGTCTGAGGACCATACATTGCCTTGGTTCTGTCCAAAACTCTTTTAATCTTTCTTTTAAGTAGTTGGTTTCCCCATAGGCCGGAGTCCGAGGATAATACAGTGCCTTGGTTCTGTCCAAAACTCTTTTAAGTAGTTGGTTTCCCCATAGGCCCGAGTCCGAGGACCATACAATGCCTTAGTTCTATCCAGAACACTTTTAATCCTTCTTTTAAGCAGTTGGTTTCCCCATAGGCTTGAGTCGAACCACCATACAATGCCTTGGTTCTGTCCAAAACTCTTTTAATCTTTCTTTTAAATAGATGGTTTCCGCATAGGCTTGAGTCCGAAGACCATATAGTGCATCGGTTCTGTCCAAAACTCTTTTAAGTAGTTGGTTTCCCCATAGATCCGAGTCCGAGGACCAAAAAATGCCTTGGTTCTGTCCAAAACTCTTTTAATCTTTCTTTTAAGTAGTCGGTTTCCCCATAGGCTTGAGTCTGAGGACCTTACAATGCCTTGGTTCTGTCCAAAACTCTTTTTATCTTTCTTTTAAGTAGTTGGTTTCCCCATAGGCTTGAGTTCGAGGACCATACAGTGCCTTGGTTCTGTCCAAAACTCTTTTAAGTAGTTGGTTTCCCCATAGGCTTTTGCCCTAGGACCGTACAGTGCCTTGGTTTTGTCCAAAACTCTTTTAAGTAGTTGGTTTCCCCATAGTCTTGAGTCCGAGGACCATACAGCGCCTTGGTTCTGCCCCAAGCTCTTTTAAGTAGTTGGTTTCCCCATAGGCTTGAGTCCGAGGACCATACAGCGCCTTGGTTCTGCCCCAAACTCTTTTAAGTAGTTGGTTTCCCCATAGGCTTGAGTCTGAGGACCATACATTGCCTTGGTTCTGTCCAAAACTCTTTTAATCTTTCTTTTAAGTTGCTGGTTTCCCCATAGGCCGGAGTCCGAGGATAATACAGTTCCTTGGTTCTGTCCAAAACTCTTTTAAGTAGTTGGTTTCCCCATAGGCCCGAGTTCGAGGACCATACAATGCCTTAGTTCTATCCAGAACACTTTCAATCCTTCTTTTAAGCAGTTGGTTTCCCCGTAGGCTTGAGTCCGACCACCATACAATGCCTTGGTTCTGTCCAAAACTCTTTTAATCTTTTTTTTAAGTAGTTGGTTTCCCCATAGGCTTGAGTCTGAGGACCATACATTGCCTTGGTTCTGTCCAAAACTCTTTTAAGTAGTTGGTTTCCCCATAGTCTTGAGTCCGAGGACCATACAGCGCCTTGGTTCTGCCCCAAACACTTTTAAGTAGTTGGTTTCCCCATAGGCTTGAGTCTGAGGACCATACATTGCCTTGGTTCTGTCCAAAACTCTTTTAATCTTTCTTTTAAGTAGTTGGTTTCCCCATAGGCCGGAGTCCGAGGATAATACAGTGCCTTGGTTCTGTCCCAAACTCTTTTAAGTAGTTGGTTTCCCCATAGGCCCGAGTCCGAGGACCATACAATGCCTTAGTTCTATCCAGAACACTTTTAATCCTTCTTTTAAGCAGTTGGTTTCCCCATAGGCTTGTGTCGAACCACCATACAATGCCTTGGTTCTGTCCAAAACTCTTTTAAGTAGTTGGTTTCCCCATAGATCCGAGTCTGAGGACCAAAAAATGCCTTGGTTCTGTCCAAAACTCTTTTAATCTTTCTTTTAAGTAGTTGGTTTCCCCATAGGCTTGAGTCTGAGGACCTTACAATGCCTTGGTTCTATCCAAAACTCTTTTTATCTTTCTTTTAAGTAGTTGGTTTCCCCATAGGCTTGAGTCCGAGGACCATACAGTGCCTTGGTTCTGTCCAAAACTCTTTTAAGTAGTTGGTTTCCCCATAGGCTTTTGTCCTAGGACCGTACAGCGCCTTGGTTCTGTCCAAAACTCTTTTAAGTAGTTGGTTTCCCCATAGTCTTGAGTCCGAGGACCATACAGCGCCTTGGTTCTGCCCCAAACTCTTTTAAGTAGTTGGTTTCCCCATAGGCTTGAGTCTGAGGAC